>NW_017805983.1:7758386-7841224 GCF_001891065.2 Hippocampus comes
CAACGAAAACAAAATTACGAAGTAGACTGGACATAAACCACACACTTGAGGTGTCATTGTCTCCTATTACCCCGAGATGGGACCGTCTGGTTGCAGAAAATTAAGCTCGGTGCTGTGGTGAGTCGTCATTTTCATGCACTTTGAATTTGCGTTGTATCGTATTTTGAAGGCATTAAACATTGCTATAGCGATCGGAGTGTTGCGGCCAGATTAGACGCTCCTTGTGTTTATTATTATATTTCGAAAACGCCACAGTTTTCATGCAGCTCATACCAAATTATTTTGTTGTATTATTTCCGCCACACCTTAATTGCCGGTCCCTGAAAATATTGTCTGACATAAACCGGTCCGTGGGGCAAAAAAGGTTGGGGGCCCCTGGTTTAGAATAACTAATTAATTTTTTTTTTTTTAACCACACACTTTTCTAAAAAAACAAAACAGTAAAAATATGTACAAATGTTCATATTTGATTTACGGGACAGCAATGACAAACACATGCATGGGTCAAAATTGATATCCTGTAATATAATATTTGTTCATCGTTCCTCTTTTGGCACTCCACCGCCTCTGGTTTCCCGCCTAGGAGGCGGCCGGTGCCACCCCTGGCCTGGTTCCACCAACGCTTGTGTTTGAAGGTGTGTTTTCCAGCTGTTACTCGCAGCGGGGGGACATATCAGGCCAACATGAAAAGGCGGCCCACAGCTGTGAAAACACAGACGGGCCCAGCGGCTCCAGGTGACTGCACACCTTGACTCCCATTCATCAAACCCTGTTTACCCTGGCTGGCCAGCCTAAGCCGCCCAGGAATCAACTCCTCCGGAAAGACTGATGTGACCTGTGATGTAGGTATGAATAAGAGCTGGCAGCTGTGGCCGGAGGCAGTACTAACCATCTTGGACGGGACATTGCATTGGAATGAAACGTGTGATTATGTCGTAAAAATATACAAGTATAAATATATAAAGACATAAGAACGGTTTGACATAATTTGCCCTTTGCTCAAAGCTCTGTCCATGCAGGACATCTATTCATCCTCAGCTCATACGGCAATGTTGGGTCACACTCCAGCAGGATGAACAGCTGATTCTGAACCACCACAAATTGTGCATCCATGCCCATTTTTAGACAATAGAGGAAACATGCTCACTAAAATGGGGAAATGCAAACGCAAGGTAAAAAGTTCAAATGTTCGTATGCACCTGAATTATACTGACACGACTAGTGGTAATTTTTATGTCAATTGGGGCATCACAACAAGAAGTGGCATTCTTTCCCAGAATCCTTGGCTGCAGTTATAACACTGGTGACTGTACTTTTTTATATATGTGCAATTGCATTGTGCTGCAGGCAGGGTGTAATAAACCAGAGTTGTTTTTTTTTTATCGTGTATTTAATTATTGCTACTATTGGTATTCAATTATTGTGACTTCTGCTGCCACCCTAAGTAACAAAAATTTGTGTAGTCAATGCTCTCACCCTCTCTCTCTCTCTCTCTTAAAATTAATTAAAGGGATTCCTGAAATTTTGTCACAATCCTTGTCAAACTTTCAACAAGTTGTGCAGGTGGCAGCGCCATGGGTTTGCAAAACTTCAACTCAGACGAACAAAAGAGGGATGGGTATAGTATAATAATATAGCAGGACGTGCGTGTCAGCTCTTGTTGTTCTTGAGTGCATTACATTCAAAAACAAACTCTCAATTAAATTTTCACAAACCAGTTGGTTTACAGTAACCTGAGAGCTTGCCTCTGGGCGACTACTGGCTTGACCCACTCCGCTGTTCAGACTTGAGTGGCAGAGCTCGCGGTAAGCCAGGTCTAGCTGAGCGGAAAAGAAGATAGGAGTGAGAGTCAAAGTCAAAGTTGAAATCTGCTCGGACTTGTAATGCTCATAAATAGAGCTCAGTGATAAATAATCCTTCTTGTTTGTCTGCGGCTTCTCGACCCACACAGCTCTCACTCGGCTTTTTGGTCAGACTGCCAACATGTGACATAATGATATGCACTAATAAGGTAAGCTACACTTAAACACAGGAAAATCTTATCAGATTTCTTCCTGGCTTCAAAGGAATGCATAATAACGTGCTGCTGAACTTGCCTCTGGGAGCAGGGGAGCCGTGTGGGAGGCTGGGAGAGGGCTGCGGTGTGTTCCCGAGCTGCGATAAGCCAACATTTCCTCCCTCTTTGGCTTTATTTTTCTTGGGCTTAGGAGTCAGTCCTCGTATCCTTGAATACAAAGCCTCTGATCACTGGAAGATTTAGACATGTAGGAGCAATGTCCTCTCACGTGAACCCCACCTCCAGTGTTGACCCCCCGCCTCCCCCACCACCAACACCAACTCTAACTCCGGATGTACACATGAAGCAGCGAGGCGCCAAAGGAATAAGAGTCATCATACAGACCGGACTACAAATATGAATGTTGTCTTTGATGGTACATTTGTTACTGTAGCAGTCGAAGGTTTGATCACACCTCTGCATGCTTTGAAAAAAAAAAAAAAAAGCATTATAAACAAATGCTTGCCTAAAACTTGAGAGCTCTGTCTTCAAACCCAAGCAGAGGGTGAACATGCAAACTCTGCACACAAACGTTCCAAAGGAGCTTCAAACACGGCTCTCTTGACTGTGCTGACTAATAATAATATCGATCTGTCCACGAGGTAAACTCTTAAAGCTGCCGTGAAGGTAAAGAAGTGATTAGCGCTGCACGACATGATGCGGTCAAGCTGAGGTAACCTGGGAACAGCATGGGCGCCATCCCATTTTACAGGCTGCTATTTTCTTTTTTCTTTTTCCTGTTGCTGAGGCAAACAAACTAGCGCCGCCGAGGCCTCTCTCTCCCCCTCGGGCGCTCTCCCACGTTTAGCACGTTATCCTTCACATCTGTAATAATACCGGCTCATTTGTTGTCATTACGCCTTTTATCTGCAACCTGCATCTTACATCCACAACATCCCCGCCGTTACACCTTCCTGCCTGTATCGCCTTGTTTACACTTGCGGCCTTAAACTGTAGCCAGGCCGCGCTGGTTGCAGCCATGCGTGATTCTGTTGGAGGATAATAGAGACACAGCTTTAGAGGATAAAAAAAAAAAAAAACCCCACACACATTAACTCCTGCTACTGCTATTTTGAGCTTGATTCACAAACATGTTGGTTTTTCACATTAGCCCAATTTGCGGTTCTTTTTGGATGATGGCAGTGACACATTTCAACTTATCATCTTCAATCTTTCTGATAGAATGGTGCTCAATGAGAGATTCCGGAAAGGATTGATTATTTTCGTTTATCATACAAAGTGGCAAAGAACGCTGAGCTCAAATGTTAATTTGGTAGCTTTTTTAAAGAGTGTTCTTCACATCATGGTTCTGTAAAAAAAAATCTCCCTACAATCTATTCAACTGGGAAAACAGAAACAATCTCTCTTTCCAAAAGTATTAGAACGGTAAGGTCAATTTTTTTTTTTTGTATACTGAAGACATTTGGGTTTCGGGTCAAAAGATGAATATGAGACAAAAGAATTCCAGCTTTTATTCATGCTATTTGACATGAAGATGTGCTAAACAACTCAGGACAGAGCACCATTTGTACTGAGCAGACATGGAACAGGTCGGCCAAGGCTATCAACAACAGTTAATGATAGAAACATTGTGAGAGCTGTGAAGAAACACCCAAGGACAGCGGTTGGTGACATAACTGCCAACCTCTGCACAGCAGCGGTGAAGGTATCACAATCCACAGTTCAAAGAAGACTTTGAGAGAAGAAAGATACAGGCCACACCACAAGACGTAAACCCACTCATCAGCAAAGAGAATCGGAAGGTCCGATTGGATTTTGCAAAGAGGTACAGAGTTGAGCCACAAAGGTTTCGGAACAAAGTTTTGTGGACTGATAAGACCAAGTTGAACCACTACCAAAGTTAGTGAAAGGCAAAAGTGCAGTGAAAGAAAGGATCTGCTTTGCGAAGCATGGCGGCGCTAAGGTTATGGCTTGGCCTTGCATGGCCACTTCTGGAACGGGCTCACTCATCTTCATTGATGAAAAGTCATGACGATCTCAGCAGAATCACATCTACTCAACCATTTTGTCCGGCAATTTACAGAAAAATGCATCCAAACTATTTGGGAGAAGCTTCTTCATGCACACAACGACGGACTTCATCGGGGTGAGGCTGGGAGGTGGGGGGGGGTCTTACCCAAAAATAATATGTCCTTTTACCTTGTAAACCTCGCTGATATCTGAACACTGATTCCTTTTTCAAATTGAAAAGATTGGACAAAGTAAGATGTGTCCATTTTTGCACACGCGCTCTCACAGTGTGCACAGCGCGTGACGTAGCTATGTCGCATTACCGTTCCGTAGGAAAAAGGGTCAAGTTGTCCCAAATTGGGTCGAAGCGGCGCAGATCTGTCAGAGGATGTGACAGAGCAGCACTGGAAGAATAATGTAGCATGTCAGAGTGTTGCAAGCGGTCCACACCGCTCGGTGACGAGCAGTACTCGCCGTGTCATACACATCAGCCGTCTTGACACATTTCAAGGCGAAAACTTCCTCTGCAGGCGCCATGTGATCGTTTGACAAATGGAGTTTTAAAGACTTCTAAAATGAACCATAATTGTTTCTGTCATGAAGTTTAAGATTAAAGACAGACATGAAGAACGATTTTTAGTTGAGTTGTCATTTTATTGTTCTCCTGCAGGTTGAAAGTGTCTCGCGTGCTGCTCCCTTTTTTTTTCTTGTCTTAACACAGTGTCACACATGATTAGCCGTTTCTCTTGTTTCATTCTTAGATCAAATAAATGTACCGTGCTTTTATCTTTGTCATCTTCCTTATCCCTTCCTCCACACCTTAGAGCAGATTAGAGCATTGCTTGCTATCTCCCAGCAAACCTAACTGGATTACACGGATAAAAATACACACTTTTGGTTCTATAGTGAATTACCTTTCAAAAAACCCTGTTGTTAAATGAAAATGTCTCAGCCTTTTTCGACGCAAGACGGAATTCAATCAAAGTAATCAGTGTTGCGGATTTCCACGGAGGCACACACAGGCCTTTTAGCCATGCTTGTTTCCACCCAGCAGTTTGGTTTGCGGCGATTTACCACGGTACCGTTTCCCAATGTGGGATGAGTAGGCACGAGCCAGTTGAAAAAGAAAAAGAGTGGCATCAAAGAAGAATTTGACAAAAAAGAGAAACCAGATGTATAAGCGCTATTTAACATACATTTTCATTATTTGTTAAATTTTACTTCAGTCATCCATTAAAAAAATAAAATGTCTCAGCCCATCCGGTCCAACTCCTTCTGCCATTGAGAAAAGGTGTCAGTCTTGAATCAGGTCAGAAAAAGAGAAAGAACAAAATGAATGCATGTTGAAGTCCTCAGCAGGTTAGGCCTGACAATTACTGAGTGTGAATGATGGGTGAAAGATGGTTGACCGAGGCAACACAGCCCAGTAGAGCCATTAATGTTTGAACCGGGTTCAGACCTCGATGGCAGGATACAGCAAGGACTGACTGCACGGTCAGTCATTCAAGTGATCGTTTCAATGTTTTTTTTTTGGCTTTGGCTTTGGTTCCACGTAGTCTGGCCAACCTTTGCAGAAAAAGAAAATGGTTTACCTTTGTAATATCACACTTGGTTATTGATATTCATCTATTTATGGACTTTCACACTTGATGGATGAGCAATCACTCCATACCAATGTACGTGTATACGAATACAAGCAGTTATAATCGAGTCTCTGAGAATGTAGAGGGCAATTATTTGATCCACACGACCACTAAAATCTTTCGCTTTCAAACTTTCTCAAGAGTGACAGTAACCATGAATTAAGACGTGTGTCGGCGAAACAAGCTTTAGTAAGAGAGATCTTAGACAAGTAGTCTTTGTTGTTACTCTGCTGTAGGTGTTGCCCTCCCAGATTGCCTTGTTGGTTTGTTCGTTCAAATTCGACTATTGTGAGAGGTGCCTTCAGAAAACTGCCTTTAAAACTAGGTTGCCACATTTGTGAGGCTTTGCAATGTCAATTACGTCTTGATTAAAATAATATTGTGTACTACCTTTGCAGGACCTTATGAAAAAAAAAAATACAAACTAAATTAAATTAGATGTCAACTTCCGTACTTTCCACTGAAATTTTGCGCTGTAAAAATTGAAAAGGAGGGTGAGGATGGATCATGTTTGACCCCAGGAAGAGTCCAAAGGGTGAACGGTGAATATGAGGACGACAGGAGCGTTAACAACGATACACAAATCACTTTGCGGCCTATATTCCCTTGTTTTATTATTATTATTGTAGACTTTATGGTCTTAATATTGATCAGCCAAACTGTGCTGACTAACGACCAACCGTGTGGTTATTGAGCAGTAGAAGGCCAAGCCCAATTGGCGCTGTGTGCTGTAACTGCTGGGACACATGCCGGCAAGGCTGATGGCAAAGGTCTGATGTCTGATGTGCTGGCAGCCGTCACGGCGCTCAGAAATGGGTGCTTGCCTTATTATTTTTGATAGTAAGTCTTTAGCAGTGACTTGTTACCGCTTTTAGCCCGACAAAGTCCCGATAACTTTTTTGGGCTTGGGGTTTGGCTTTACTTTTCTGTCGTGGCATCACAAAAGAAGTGTAACAAGAAAGATCAAAAAATATCACTCACTGAACTAAAATCTCGAATGACATCAGGCATGATGATGGTTACCCGCAAAGTAGGACCGAAGGGACAACATCATTTTAGGGTGTGTCGAGACATCATTTTATTTAAAATGATGTTGCGACTTGAATCGTGCATGGTGTTTGTATTACTTTCTAGTAGTGGTAGAAGCTGTCCACTGCTGTAATGTGTCAGTAGTTTATGTTTACTGTGATGCGTTACACAAAGGTAACAATGGAGCATAATTAATGATAGTATTACAGTATCAATTATAATAAATGAGTTTAACTGTCTTCATTGTGTGCTCATTGAAAAGAGTCTTCCTTTGACACCTTCCAAGCTTCTTCACTTTGTTTACGCTCAGAAGATATTGACATCAATCGCTTGTATCTCTCTGCTCCTTTGGCTAAACGGGATGTCGGAAGCCGTTCAGTCCTTCCACCATCTGCTGTCACAGCGCCCCTGCCCTCCCTTCCCCATTTTTGTGCACTAAAGCGCTGCGACAGGTTTCCCTCCAAGTCTGAGCAGGTGGCCCATGGTGGAAAATGGCGTGAATAGTGACTGTTGGACTGGCTGGTGCCGATGGGGTGCAACTGTCGAGTGGTGGGTTAAAGTTGCAGCTCTCAGGTGTGAGCATGCCCGGGTAGGGTACGGTCACGTGTCGCGCTGAGTGACGTGCTGCGGTCTTTCACGCACCAGATGGACCCGCTCTGTCACACTCCGGCTCGAGGCCTGGCGACCACCGGCCTCCCACTTTCATTAGTGGCTTGGCCGAGTTCACAAGTTTGGAGAGCAAGAGAGCGTCGATCTGAGGATTAGCAGCACATCTGAAGCAACAAATGGGACTGTCTCTCTCCCTTTTTTTCATGCGCGTCAACCTGGCCAAAGTCGAGCAAGGCTACTTAAAAGGTGCCAGGGCTGTATGCAATAGAAAAACAGCTCTTCATTGGATCACTCTGTTGGAAAGATGACATCATTAGTGAACACAATTAACTGATCAGTGGTAGTGGCACTGTGCATGTTTACACATGCATCTCGCAGCTTGGAGGTTGAGGGTTTGAATCTGGGCTAAGGCCTTCCTGTGTGGAGTTTGCATGTTCTTTCTTTTTTTCTGGGTACTCCCTGTCTATCTCCCACCCATTCAAAAAACTCAACTCAACTTTATTGACAGTGCCTTTAAAAACAACCACCACTGCATATAAAGTAATGTATATGGAATAAAAATCTGACATACAAAAAGAGTAAATGCCCTCTAACAGTACAACAACCTTGTGTCTCGTGGTGAATCAAAAACCATCGTATAAAAAGGTGTTCAATGTTTTAAAACATTTTGGAGGAGGGACCAGTAACAGAGAAGCCTCTGACCCTCCACTTAGTCCTCGGTACTTCAGTCTGGTCTGCTCACCGAAGGCATCAGGCGCAAAGGGGTGGAGGAGCTCCATCGCAGGCATGTTTGGACGAGGCCATCAAAAGACACATGAAAGAATCTTAAAAGCAACTCTAAAATGTACCAGAATTGTAGTTGTGCGCTCCCTTCTATGTGCTCCAGTGAGGAGCTGAGAAGCATTTTGGACCAACTGGATATGCTTGAGGGAGGACTATCTGACTTAAAAATGAAGTGAATTACAGCAATCCAACTGAGATGTAATGAAGGCATGGATTACTGTTTCTAAGGGCTGTTGGCGAAAAGGAGAAAAACATGCATGTTAATTAATTCCACTGAAGACTCAAAATCTTCCTTTGTTTTGTATTCATGCCCTACAATTGACTGTCAACCAGTCCAGGGTGTACCCCACCTCTTGCCTAAAGTCAGCTGTGTCAGGCAGCGACCCTAATTAGGAAATAGAACGGATGGCTAATTGACAGAGCTTTAATTCTCCTCCTGTAAATCCTCATCAGGATAAATATCCTTCTGAATTATCCCCTGGTCTCGTGACTCCAAATGCGAATCTCTGCTGGATCAATACCTGTGCTTGCACTTTCTCTCCCGAATTTCGCACACCTGACACTCATGTTGAGAGCCCACAAAGCACCCAGGCTTTGCGTCCCTCACCGCTACAGCTCTTGCCGCTTCCTCTTCGCAAGGGTAGCCTCTAATAGATTCCCTGGGCCCCCATGTATTATTAATGCTCCCTGCTCTCCAAGGTGGCAGTGACAAATAGGGAGCAGAATTCACTGACTAGCGCTGAATGTACTTTTTAGTCATGCTTGAGCTTCCCGCAGTCCATCGGGCTGCCAGCTTCTCCTGCTCTTCCCGGTGAAGAAGTTCCTTTTTCCAAGTGCTTTTTAAACTTCAGAGCACTGCTGTGTGCATCAATGCTAGTCTGGTTTGGAATAATTTTGTTGCAGCATTGCAAACCTTAGCCGTGATTCTTTGTTTTGTCGTGCTTTATTTAGGACAGCGTGTCGAATGGCCCGCGGCCGTGTCTATTCGGTGTTTGTAAGTCTCACAGTTACATGGCGATATGGGTTGGCTCCCGTGTAACAGACTCCAACAAGCCTTAGGGAATGGCATTGGTGGGTCTTAACCCAGATTTGTATGTCTCTCTCAGCTCTGACCTCCGTGCTTTGCTCCTACCTGGATGTGACAGGAGCACAAAAGCACTCAGGATGAATCACACCCCTGAAGCTGTTTGGTTTTTTTTCACCGATAAACGCTGAGTTACCTGGAAGGAAAAAAAAAAAAAGACGAAAAAAAAACCCCAAACATATGTCTAATGGTTTGCACCTTATCATGGCAACCCCTGGTGTTTTATGCGAGATGCGGATGCCTGGCTTGACCTGTTGAGCCAAAATAGTGTTTGAAAAAGAGGGCACACATCATTCTAAGGCTGCCCATCACCCAGAAAAATGCCAGTGGTGATCATTGTAATTATGATTCATTCATCAGAAGAAGCACAATGTTGTGCAATGAATTTCTTTTTTAAAGTTTATCTGACTGGGCTAGTCAGTATTGGAAACATATAATATTGGCACAACACGTCCCACAATGCAACATGTTATCTGCTCCATTGTCACCCGCTGTTGGAAGTGTGAAGTTTAAGGGGTCATTTTATGACACAATTCTGTGGTATGTATCGCATAGTTAAAAAAAAAAAAAAAAGATCATGGACAGTATATTTCTTTTCGGATTCGTGCGAAGAGGAGTTGTCACATAGTCCACATTTCAAATGTAAGATTAACATGAGCCAATAGTGAAAAATTCTGTGTCATGACTCATACTTGGTGATAAAAAAAAAAAAAAAAAAAAGCTTGAAATATTCAGTCATTCATTCATTCATTTTCCGAACCGCCTGATCCTCACCAGGGTCGCGTGGGTGCTGGAGCCTATCCCAGCTGTCTTCGGGCAGTAGGCGGGGGACACCCTGAATCGGTTGCCAGCCAATCGCAGGGCACACAGAGACGAACAACCATCCACGCTCACATTCACACCTAGGGACAATGTAGAGTGTTCAATCAGCCTGCCATGCATGTTTTTGGAATGTGGGAGGAAACCGGAGCACCCGGAGAAAACCCACGCAGGCCCGGGGAGAACATGCAAACTCCACACAGGGAGGCCGGAGCTGGAATTGAACCCGGCACCTCTGCACTGTGAAGTCGACGTGCTAACCACTGGACTACCGGGTCGCCTAGCTTGAAATATGGTTAAGATAATATAATTAGGTCTGTGAACCATCAGTGGGAATTCTTAAAACACGACAACTGAGAAATCTGAATAATTAGGTTCATCGAATGTTACATTCTCACATACAGCTAATAGTAGTAATAAAAACATTGTGAAGTTTCAAAAAGAGTTTTCAAATAGTTGCTTCATTATTAGGATTGTATTATTAATGGGTTGCAAAGTACTGCATGCTCACCATTTTAAGTGAGAAGGAGTACCCCTAAGACTCCCATGATATAACAATCATAAAGCAGGAGAAAAGTCAGGTCACTCCTAATGGGCTCCGCCATCTCTTCAAGAAACAAATCACGTCATACGTAGTTTGAAGTTTTTCAAGAAAACAGTGAAAAAAATTACTGATGGCTCAATGAACATATCTCACCTTTGGTTAAAGTTGAAAACGGCAAGTTGGTGGTGAATGAACCTTTTAACATAAGCACGATGTTTTAACTGTGGAGCTTCTCCCGCGAGAGCGCTCGCAGGTTGCAGCAGCAGGTCAAAGCTCTTCTCAGGATGGAGGTGGGTGAAGGGTTCTCCCAACACGCCCGCCCCCCTCTCTGCTCTCATCTTCCCAACCTCCCCCGCCTCCGTTTTTATTCACCCAGCGCCGTGACGCTAGGATCCACTCTACAGCTGTTCCCCTGTTGATCAATTAAAAACATGCTTTGGTGAAATAATTAGCTGACATTTGCTCCTACTTAACAGATGTTTCGCTATGAAAGTACAGAGGTGGAGGACAGGCGGCGTGTTTGTTGACGTGTGCGAGGGAGGAGGGCGTGTTTCTTTATTTTATCATTTCCATTTGAAAAAAAAAAAAAAAGGAGAAAAAAAAGTCCTGCTTGTATTTCAAAGAAACGCACACGTTTTAAGGTAATTATAGGAGGTGGGCCCTTCCCTGGAACGTGTGGATGCTAATGTGAGTGTGATCATCATAGTTAACCATCGTTTACATAATTAGCCCATAATTAGCGTCACATTAAGGCAATAATATTGGCATTATGTAATTAATCAAAAGCAAACTTGAACGGTTCCGTTGTTTGCCTGCGTCTCCCTGATCGTATTTATTGTCTATGAGCAAAATGAATTGTGCTTCGATCCGCACGTCATCACTCGGCAACTTTGGGCTGCCTTTGACAGCTCCCGCCGTCAGAATATTGATTTGATTTCAGCTTGGAAAACCAAGACAAATCGGACACCAGACAAAGTCCTACCGTTTTTGTTTGATCTCATTTGCCGTTGTGATCATGCTTACGCAAATGAACATTCTGCATCCTTCTTTACAGACAGAGGAGATTCCTTCCACAGAGCGAGGCTAGCTCGCCCAGCGAGGGAGGTGGGGAGGTCGGCGGTGCAGCTTCCCTAATGGCGGACGGCTTGTCAGGATTAGGGCAACAGGGGTTGTAAAATCAAGGCGTGATGAGGTGACGCGCCTTCCCTCTCAGCTCCAGCACTTTTACAGATTTACCCAGCTCTCCGGAATTTCTTCCCCTCACGCCGCCTTGCTTGGGTGCCGCGCTCGTCTTTTGAAGGAGTGCATGCTTCGATGCCATCTGTCCAAGCCCCCCAGCTTTCAGGCTAAATTGGCTGATTTCATTACCATTCAGGTGAAGATTTTGTGTGTCTTCCGAAAGGAAAGAGAAGAATCAGAATGTCAGTGCAGGGAGGAAGAAGGTGCAAAAGGTTTAAATGTTGCTGAAAAGATATGGTGCCGACTTTGGCAGCTAATCCCCGAGGTGGTTAATGAACTTGCTCTCTTAAAGCTCCCGGGCTAATGGATCAGATGCTCTCATCAACTCTGACTTTGGCCCGTTTCTACTCCACTAATTTCACGCATGTTACATTCTTGTCGCTGAGTGTACAGCGGACACTTTGTGCTTTTCAAACGTGACTATGTGATCATAGCACTGTGGCACATCTATACCATTGAATTACTGAATTATTATCATTAATTGAACAAGGAGGCACATTGCACAGTAAGCAAAGGAATGCATGCAGTACTTTTTTTTAATCATCATATCAGTATTATTATCAGTTAAATGCATACATGATTACATAATGAAAAATGTACTACAGTGATCCTTCGCCAGTTGCGCTTCAAGTTCTGCGGCTTCAGTGTATCTCTTTTTTTTTTTTTTTAATTAATAACTGAAAAAATACTGCTGTACATACTGTTTCACTGATGGGCTGAGGAGGTTTCCCCGCATGCTGAACAAAGAGCTGACGTGACTCAGATGCTCAAACAAGGCGTGCGATTGGTTCTCGGCGTGACATCGACCAATGAGAGCACGAGCTGATTGGCTGCGCATAATCGTCCGTCTGTTGACTGTCTCGCACACTCTACCTATAGTGTTGTGTGCGCAATAACTTTACTTTAAGCGATAACTTTTTTTGATTACGTAAGCTACACTCCAACCCGGCAAGCCGTGACCGAAGTAATGCGTCCTGGGTATGTGGGAGCATCAACAGGGACACATTGCTTCAACGGTAGCGGCAGGAGGTTGCTTCCCAGCCTTGACCGGGTCAGGGAGCTTTTTTGAAGATTTCATGACTCAGGCAGCTGTTTTTTAGACACGTCACAAGGAAGCAGTGACAGATCAGATGAAGGCTGAAGTGACAGCCGAAACTGTCAGCTCTTTACGAGTTTTTTTTCTTCACTAAAAACCATCTTTCCTACCTCGCAGTTTTCACCTTTCGCGTGGGGTTTCTGGTCCCATCAACCACAAAAAATGGGGGTACTGTATACCTTTCATGTTCTTTCCACTCCATTCCAGCTTTGACCAACGGACCAAATTCTGCCTGCACCCTTAAAGCGCCATACCATACCAACGATCTCCCTAAAATAAGTGCGTATGACAAAAGTAGATACAAACATGACGTACCAATCAGAAGTGAACCAGAATGATTGGTGGCAACGGGTCAGTTTTCAGCTCCTCAAATGCTGGACTTCTCCTTGTTTTTCGAGTAAATCCTCCAAAATGTATTCATCAGACATTGAATCCCAAAGTTATTTCGCGAATGCCTGAAGACATATTGCAGCTCCTTTTGTTCTCCTATTTGTCTGGTCTTTCGCCATGTCTCATTTCATTGCACCAACGTTGAAAAAAAAAAAAAACTACACAAGAAAACAAGCTAAAGGAAAGACCTCAGAAGCAAGCTTGCCTGTCAGAAGCGCTTCCTTTCTTGAGAATTACCTTCCTGCATGTTATTGCTGAGGTTTATGCTGGAAGTGAACAGGCAGGCAGGAAAGAAGACAAAAACACTTGACATACCCCGAGGCTATTTCTTTTTGCTGCAGATGCAGAGGAACAAAACGAACTCCCCAAGTTCAGGTTGAGGCCCAGCGTAGCCGTGGGCTTGGACCCAGCGATGTGTGTGTTTGTGCATGACTGTGTACTGCAAAGACACGCCCCCCCCCAACTCACCTCGCACAGAAACACATATCTCGCTGTCTTGCAGTACATGAAGTGACAAGGCAATTTGCATTACTGACCTCCAATCCAATTCACACAGACAAACACACGCATGTAATCACATGAAGATTCTTCATCAATTTTGACCTCTCAGGTGTTTTCTGTCAGACTCCCTGAGCATACAGCGGTGCTGTTTTGTTTTTTTGTTTTCTCTTCACCTTAATTTGTATGTGGCAGCAAATGGGGGGAAGCGTTGGTGTTTATGCCCGTTTGTAGTCATGTGTCACGTCTGGTTTAGATCTCTGTGCTAAAGCCTCGGGGTCAGGTGTTAGGTTCAACACTTGTGCAGAAATCAGAATGACCTGTACCGCCTCCGGGCTGCAACACCAAGCCCAACACACAGATGGAGGCGGGGCACTCACCCAGTGGAATCATGGGTAGACCCAGGCTCTAATTGTGTCAGCTGTTCTACACTTCGAATTTTACCTTGTTCCTCAGTGCCAAAGAATCAACGTATTTCACGACGGGCATACATGTATTTGAAATTATTGGAAACAAAATGTAAACTCAAGTCTGGACAAGTAAGGAAAATGATCACAACGAGAGTGAAACAATTCATTTCAGGGTTTTTGAGATCGTCCTTCCGTGCTTTTTCTACAATGCTTCTCCTCATTGGGAACACGGTTATGGTGGAGCCATTGGCGTGCTGGTCATCAGGAATTTCGGGGAAATGGGTTACGGGCCAGTCGAACCGGGTGACGGTCGCCCCCATTCAACTTCAGTAGAGTGATGTGCACTGTACAAATTACTGTACAAAGTAAATGACTGGAAAGAAGAAAGATTGGCTCAGGAGAAAAGTTGCTCCATACAGTGCTGGACAGGCATATTATTTTCATGTCATTTTGAGTGGGTGAGCCTGCGCATGGCACTTCGGACGCGCGCAACGCTTAACAAAATGAGAGTTGGAGCATTTAATGGGAAAGAAATGCCTGAAGGGACAAGAATAAAAAGGCTGGCAGCAGGATCACCTGGAGGGTCATTTATAATATTTCTTGTGAAAAAGCCTGTCGCTGCATAAAGTATGGCATTGAGTTTGGACAAACGCTGGTCATCTTGCAGTTTGGTCGCACGCTGCCGAAAAAACACACACTGACTGAGCAGGTCAGGATGCTCTCAAGCCTTTTAACAACAATACTTATAGTTAAAACAAATATCATCTGTCATCATAATACCTAAAAGTTTAAAACTATTCACCATCTCGCTCCACATAGGAAGGCCAGAGCCCGGATTCGAAAGCCCCAATTCAGAACTGTGAAGTGCCGCTTTCCACTCTGCAACATTTCCCGGTTGTATGCTGCAAATGAAACGATTTGTTTCACGATTAGGGTCAGTTCATTTACATGCTGTGACGTTACTCAAACCAAGGGCACTTTATGAAAGTGATTCATGTCTTTTTCTTGTTGCGAAACATGTCCTCTGATGCTCAGGCCCCTAAAGGACAATGGGTGACAAGTTTACAAGGTTTAGTTATATAAAACTAAAGTGGAGGTCATATTCTATGAATGAATTGTCAGTCCGAATGGCCAAAAGAGAATGGCCTCAGTGCCTGTCCAACTACCCGCCCGTGGCAGATCGATAGAGCGGCCAAGCGGCCAACACACTGCCTCTCTGACAGCCGCGCGCAAGAGCGCGGGGCCCCCGGAAAAGTCGAGGGGTCTGGAGTGCGCCGGTCCATTATGGTGTGTCATGGCAATGAAATGAGTTGTCAGGAGCTGCCAGATCAATGGCTGACATGAACACACCGAGAGGTGCACGCGGCTTCCTAAAGTTATTACCTCCACCTCGCTGTCACAAATCCAGCCGTGATGCATTACACATGTTGGCTGTTGTGTCGTGTGTGTAAGTGGACCACAAACAGACGGCAATCGGATGAAAAATGCACTTTCCGCTCCATTCGTCTCCCATATAGCATCGTGCTCGCGCAGGCTGACGCCATTGTCCCGCTGCACTTTTGTTTGTAAATAGGCATCACTCACTGTAGTGTTTTGTTTCACCACAGCAGCCACACCGCTCCTCTGGAAGCATCCAAAGTGATTCTTTTTGTGTTTAAATGTACAATCCATCAATTTTTGCCAACGAAACCAGGAGGCTTATCCTGGAAGTCACCCATCAGTGTGCTCAGCGCACTCGGCTGCACAAAGACAAAGACCAGGATGAAAATGTTTGGCGCCTAACACATCTGAATAGCGGTCCACTTGTTTCTCCAATGTGACGATGAGTAGCATTTAAATAAAAGCTAGGCTCCACCCATGGACGCATTTGATGATCATTGATCATGACATGATAATTTTTCAAGGCTAATTTCCAAAATGCGGCTCACACGTACCGTCTGGACTTATTAATACAACCGGCGGGGCCTCGGCCTGCTCGCCCCAGCCCCCGATTTGTGCGTGACGTGGTCGCTCTGCTCGTGGCAATAATAAATCATGCGCTGACAAGTGTTGCTCTCTCATAACCTTGATGGACTGAGAATCAACGACCCCCTTCAAATAACGCCTGATTACGCAATTGGCATCGATCATCGCTCTTGTCTTCTTCCATAAGGACGCGCCTGTTCCGCCACTTTGAGTAAGACAATTAAAACATGCAACAATGGCTTTTCTTAAATAACCCATAGATCCTTCAAATGATGAAACTCACCCAGGAGTGGGGATTTGGAATAGAATTTGCAAACAGCAAAACTTGACCAATTAGCATCTTTACCATTGAACTATCCGCTCCACCAATAAGTACAGTACATTAAGAAAGCAAATAACTCTAGCCTATAGCAAATTTCAATCAAAGATTGCTTATTCGATGCTGATTTCCAAACTTTTTTCCTAGCACATGAGGCTTCTGAGATATTTTCATTTTCATTTGAAGTTTGACCTTTAAAAGCTTTCACGAAACGGATTTTGCCATGCCACGTTTTTTTATAGCTATGATGTTGGAGAAAAAAATATATATGCCTGTTGCTGAACCTAAATATAACTGAATGTATCACTCTTTTAACTCTTTAAACACTCAAAATTAAAATAACTATTTAAAATACATTGACTCCAGTGTCCCCAAATCGTTGAGCTATGTATTTCTTTTTAAAAGGCATTACTTCTCCTCCTGTTTTTGCCATACAGTAACAAATCTCAACCACTTGTTAGAGTGCATATTGAAGAAAAAAAAATCATTGCCCAAAACTCATATGAAATCCAAACATTTTTGTATCGATTGTTGAAGGGTTAAAGAAAAGCATCAGCGTAGGTAAGACCGAATAAATGTAAATCTCTGCTGTGCTGTGTGTGTTTTGTCATCCTGCCTGCGCCGAGCCAGAGCTGCCAAGGGGACCTACGGGTAGTACCTCAGGTCGGGCATGCTGACCCGCCTGTCAGTGTTACTCACAGAGGTTTGAATGCGGCGTGACAGGTGCCAATCTGTGTCGCCAGGGCGATAACAGTGTCACCCAGGCGGCGCTCTGAGGGAACCTCGGCAGCCACCTTTACATATGCCAAACACTTGAGCTTGTGTGGCAATAACAATGTTGCATTTGTTTGAGTCCTCACACTTTGGACTTGATTTATGGGTGCTGAGTGGAAGTGATAACCTGTTTAACGCTTGGCTGAAGTTTTCGTTTTTTCCTTGCGTTTGGGTGACATTTACCTTCCTGTCACGCAGTTTGTGCATGCGCTGGTGACGATTGTGACATTCTCTCTGCTTCTTTGACAACACTGCCAGGGTCTCACCTCTCCGTGTTATGAGCTGTGGGTGTTCTGTTCATTTTTTGGTGGGCAGACGAAGAGATGGAGATCCTTTGGAACACCCTATGTTCTGTATTTTCCTCTTCACATAGCACAATGGTACAAAGAAGAAGGGGAGAAACAAATCTTTGGATAGAGTTCTGTATGTCTATAGTCCAACAAGCACACACATTGCATTATGTTGTCCTAAATACATTCATTCATTCATTCATTTTCCGAACCGCTATATCCTGACTAGGGTCGCGGGGGGTGCTGGAGCCTATCCCAGCTGTCTTCGGGCAGTCGGCGGGGGACACCCTGAACCGTTTGCCAGCCAATCGCAGGGCACGCACAGACGAACAACCATCTACACTCACACCTAGGGACAATTTAGAGTGTTCAATCAGCCTGCCATGCATGTTTTTGGAATGTGGGAGGGAGTACCCGGAGAAAACCCAACGCAGGCACCGGGAGAACATGCAAACTCCACACAGGGAGGCCGGAGCTGGTATTGAACCCAGTACCTCTGCAATGTTAGGTCAACGCACTTACCACTGGACCACAGGGCCGCGTCATAAATACATATATTTTTTTAAATGGAAAGAATAAACACTAAATGCCCAAGACAAACAAGACACACCTCATTTTTTTGGTGATATTGTCAGAGGTTGGACTTGAGTGAAGAAGCCTCCAAGACCTAAAATGCTTATTTTGGAAAAAGTTGATTTTGAAGGTTCTGGATATCATTTCAGGAAAGCTCAACTTGAGGTTCACGGATTGCCTTGCTTCTTTCTTTCGTGCTTGCCAAGCTGAATTTCTACCTAACGAGCCGCGCATTTGTAAAGGTTCAAGAAACGTGAACTTGTGAGAGTGCGACTAATGGTGACCACCAGGTTCCGGCCAACTCAGCACATTTCCCCTCAGAAGCTTTTTGATTCCTCCCACTCAGTGGCGGTCAATTTGTCTTGCCGACTGGAATCCATATTTTTCTCATTTGGTGTACAACTTCTTCCAGGTTGCCCCTCCCCCTGCCCGAATTGCTCGCCCACAGCCTGCCTGGCCATCATCTACTTCCAGCCATCCATCAAAGTGTTGTTGAATCATCATCTTCATCATCAACATCCTCATCCTCCGGTCAGAGCTTACCTGTTTGCTGTATTTTGGCCTTGTGAGCAGTTTGCCATCCCCACAGTGGTTTTCTAAAGGTGTTCCGTCACTTTGTTCGAAGCCGAGGACTGAAATTCACTCAAAAGGGGCCAGAGACAGCTGTAGCAAAGGGGATGATGATGGAGTGCCGCCTTTTACCAGCCGTTTTACTCTCAGCATTGTCTACCTTGCACCAGTGGCTCCCTGGTGACCGCCGGCACGATCAATACTACACAAGAGTTGAATTAGACATCTACCTTGGCGCAAGACCTGAAATCCCTTGAACATTTACTTTCTTTCCACTGTGTTAACCAATAAGTGGATGAAATGAGAGGGAAAAGAGCAGCTGTCTTTCCCGTTTCTTATCTACGCTACTTTTCTCCCCCCGTCTCGCTGTCTCTTCTCCTCATGCTGGCATTTCGCTCTCGGCGCCGCAACCCTCACTATCTGTTTTGCCTTAAAAGAGCCACTTGAGCATAAATGAAATGCACAATTAGCAGATATCCAGAAGAAATGGGACACTCTCATGAGCAAGGAGTGTATGCATGTGTGAACACACGCACACGCGCGCACACACACACACACACACACACACACACACACACACACACACACACACACACACACACACTAATTGAATTATATGTTCTCAACGACACGTTTGCCTCAAGAGCTCACGGGTGCAAATAATTTTAAAGAAATACAATCAGAGATGCCAGTGAATGTGCTTATTTTAATATTTAAGATGCTTCAGATTTTTCACAGTGACTCTGATGCTGTTCCTGGTCACCTTTTATGATTATTTTGTATAATCGGAAAACAGCTCATCTGTCGAACAGTTCTGAGGTTGGCGATTCCAATCGCAACTCCTATCTTGCACGAGGTTGTTCTTCCTGTGATTGCGTTTTTTTTTTTTTTTTTTTCCTGGGGACACTGGCTTCTTCCCACATTGCGAAAACATGCTTCAAATTGCCTGAAGTGCGCTGAGATAGGCTCTTGCTCACATGTGACCCGAATTATGCCTGTTGGTATTGAAAACGAATGTTGTTTTTTATTTATGTATTTAGGTTCAATATTTTTGTCCAAAATATTCAATCCATTTCTTCCAATTCTGTCTTTGAGATCTTAGAAAATTAGAATATTGTTTTTATGCATCAGATATTAATTTGGGAAAACTGGTACATGGCAGCTTTCTGTTAAGGGTGATCAGGCAAATTGATGTTTCAGAATTTTTGGGGGGACCCACTGTCCTGGATCCTAGAAAAGATTCGACTCTGCCGAATCGCATCTCCACATTCAGTAACCAAACATGGAGCAATCTGAATTAAGACGACAAGCCACCAATCGCGATGTATGCTCCAAAGAACATATATCTTTATTTGTTGGATTGTTATGAATAGAGATTAGGTCACTTCATCCAATTTGTTTTGGCAGGGGTTTTCTAAAACCAATTTATTACTAATATTTGAAGCAATAGTAGTTTTGGTATCAGCCGAAGGCCCAAAATGATCCCCGGGTAATACTTTGGACACCCCTTCTTTTTAAATTCTGGTGCTTATAATTGCCTTGGTGTGCTTATGCCACTTTATGCAGCTGCAAGCTCAACTACTGGTGAATCAGATAGCTGTTTTTTTACCTGCCACTGGATTTTGCACGCACGTACGAATGCGCACACATACACACACCTCCACACAAGCACACGTTTAGTCCCCTCTGGCGGATCAATAGGAGGCACTCAGTGCAGCTGACGCCCTTTCACACCTGATACTTCCTCTAAACAGCCTCCCTCCTTCCCACACTCCAACCTGGTGAGGGACCAACTCTGCGGCACAGAGGGAATTACTCGGTGTTGTGTGGAGTGATCTCTCTCAGGGTTACAGGTACTTAGCTCCCATTATGTCTGCTCTATTACCTGCTTGCAGCCGCCACGTGCGTCTGTGTGCACAACAATCCCTCCCGCTGGCCGGCTACATTTTCACTCCCCCCACGTGTGAAAAGTGCACTTCACGTACTCCGACTGCTGTGTAAACATAGCAGACGCACACACACATTCACCTTGCCATTCATTTTCCAATTAAAAGTTGGCATTTATTTCCACACCTGCATGCTTGTTCAGACAAATTATCTCCTTGTTGCTCATTTCACCTCCGTAAGAAAAAAACTCTTTGTGAGCACAGACACGGGTAAGCTGATCCGTCTGACAGACTGACAGACAAGTGGCTGCTTGGAGCGCCGAGAGTGCTGAAAGGTTAAGTATCCGTAACAGATGTACCTGTGTAGGTTTCAGCGTGTCCTCCTCCTTCTCACTGCAACCTGCACTTATCACAGTTACCAAGTCACCGCAGCCACTTAAGAGCTTTAATTGGAAGATTAGGGGTTTAGCTATCGATTTCATGTCCTCGCTGTTTACCTTTTATCTGCGCGAGAGCGCAGTGGCATCTGTCTGCCTTTGGGGGTGCTGTGCTATGTTATTTGTTAAGTCAAACAACTGGATTCTGTAAAGCAGTTCTCAAACTGTACAAATTAAGTGCCACAAAAATAGGTAAAATTTCTCTCTAAGTGCCACCATCATGAGTAACATGTATTAGAAAGAATGCAGATGTTTTATTCCTAAAAATTACATTCACTGGTAAACAACACATTTTAATCAGTTGACTTTATGCACCCCTAAACTTTATAAAAAAATTTATACGCTGATTTCAAAAACGTCTTCACATTTTTTCGAGCACAACAAGTTTTTGAGATATGTTCACATTTCGTTGAAGTTTGAGAAGGGACGAAAATGATGAGAATATCCACTGGAGGTATTCTGTGACAAACGTGCACTTGAGTCCATCCGTTTTGTGCCATTTGATAAGAAGAAATGCTGAGCAAATATACTGATGTCTCCTCATGTCTGAATGGAGAAAAGTGGACTCGTCGTCAGCCTACGACGACATGCATGTTTAAACAAAAACTGTTAACCCACATGCTGTGTCTATTAGCCAGGTGTTGAGGGGTCCCAGAGGTTGGGTTTCACCAGGCATCAACAACCTGCTGTAAACAGCAAAGCACCTTCCCTTCCCTTTCTTTGTGCCGTGAAACTGCAACCATCTGCTGCTGGGACACAAAAATAGACTCACAAGCGTTGATAACAATTAGTAGTTGCTGTGCTAGGGGACCACATATCAAGCCACCTGATTTTCATAGCAGGCACTTGATGCAGCCCACCACTCCAACATCCCCATCAGGCAGCTATCAATAGACAGACACCTGTTTCCTGCCACTGCCAGCGAGGCCTTCTATAGCTGCACCTGTATGTGCTTACCCACTGTTTGTGCGGATAGGCCTGCTGCGCTGCTAGCAAGTGCCGCTAATGCATTCACAGGAAGGACAGGGAGTACTTGAAGAGTGTGAGCCGAGCCAACGGTAGCATGAAAATGCACGAATGAAGTCAGGATGCCGATTTTTCAAAAGGGAGGGCTCAAAAAGGAAATCTTTTGACCCTGAATTGCTCCAGATGATCATGATTGCCGTGCATGTTTTCCAGAAGCGCAAGTGTGAATGGGACAATTAGCTCTCAATGTTTGTTCTCAAGTCTTTAATCCAGATGCTTTGTAACGGTGCATGAAACAGTCTACGTGTGACTAGTTGAGACTTCAGTGACTGAGCATCTTTTCTCAAAGAATTCAGAGAACGTCTTGGAGCATCAACAGTGTTGCACATTGCATTGGGAGAAATCGACAACACCTTCTTTGCTTGTACAGAACGCGCAGCCGCTGGCAGATGCACAATGTCAAGAACACACTGGAGAGGCAGCAAGCCGACCAGTCAATCCATCACAGCCAGCCAACCATTTCCTCCCCGCTGAACAGACGCCAAGCAGCAAACGGCAGCGTCAAGCATGGAAGGACGTCAGATTAATGTCAACGCAGTGTTTCCACGTTTACGGCCAAAGTGTTATTGATTCTATTTCGGAGGGGTGAGAGAAGGTTAGCGTTTGCTGGGCCATGTTTTGAGGTCAAGCGGCAGGAGGAGCAAGGGCTCTCCTCCCTCTTCTGTGGCGGTCACTGAAGCACTCAAGCAAGAAATGGAGACGGACATCATCAAGGCGCCAAGCAAAGTTCTGTCTTTTGCTCCTCATGTGTGAAGTAGATGCACACCGGCTATCGAGTGTCATGTGCTCTAACACCTTGTGTCGCTTGGAGAGAGGTACAGATGCTCCCTTTCTGATTAAAGTATTGGTTGGAGGTCAGCGTTTGATTCCGTTTTCAAATAGTTTACCACATTATTTGCACAGGGGAAAATGTTTTAAAATGATGGATTTGATAAAAACCATCTATTCATCCATCCATCCATTTCTAATACCACTTATCCTGAACAGGGCTGCGGGGAGTTGCTGGATCCTATGCCAGCTGACTTCGGGCGGAAGGTAGATTACACCCTGGACTGGTCGCCAGTCAGTCACAGAGCACATATAGAGATGAACAACCATTCACACCCAGTTAGACATCGTCACTGAGTGGGAAGCGATCCCACTCTGCCTACACACAAATCAGGCGAGCGTACCACTACACCATTAGCTTTTCGAGCGGTGAACAATTGCAAGCATTTAAAAAAGGCAGTGAACGTTGCGTTCTTGTTGGGGTTTGTTCAAGGTCACAAATGTTCGCCAGACGTTCAGCAGATGCTGGCCAACAGTGTTTCTTGCATCAACCAAAGTAAAATCTGCTATAGTAAAAACCTGCATTGATATGAGTCTTTTTAACGTCTTACATTTTCCACCCATTTATTCATTTTCTCGACCGCATATCCTGTTCAGGTGCAGAGGAACTGCAGCCTATCAGAGCTGACTTCAGATTAAAGGTGGACTTCATACACCCTGGACTGGTCACCAGTCAGTTTCAGGGCACGTATAAGGCTCTATCTTTGTAGACAGCGCAGATGTGTTTGTTATAAAAAGTAGCACATCTTCATTTCTGTGTCCGGGCAAGACTCGCTCATCATCTCCACACGCTGCTGGCTAGCTCTACTAAAATAGCCAAATTCCTCAGTCGAACACTTCACATTTACATGTCCAATAGATAACAAAAATGGCTACAGTATCGACAAAAGCCAAAAGCTGCATACTCGTCAACCAGGCATTTTGACTGGTACATAAGATGGCCTGTTCACTCACAACTGCTCCCCACCTTCCACTCGGTGTCAATAATGTGGAGGGAAGGTGCCATGATCGGATGACAGTAATTAACAGCTGACAAATATCTTTCCTCCCCTAACATGAGGTGGGAAACCTCAAAAGCCAGATTTACTTGCTAATTAATTTACCAGCCAAAGTCTTTTTTAGCTCTCCCAGGCGTAGACCTGAGAAATGAGTTCGTTCGGAGCCCAGGCTTTATCTTGGATGGTGCACAGAGCACAATGTCACGACGTTGTCAGTTTCTGCCGAGGAAAGAGTTTGTCTTCCCTGATGACCCTAATGACTGGGAAGAAAGACAGATGAACCACTTTACCTTGCCCCCCCACACACACACACACACATCCTCTCTCTCCTGCCACATTGTTTGGGGACCAGCAAACTGGTGTCATGATGCCAACAATACCACCTAAAAGTGAGGAACAGGTGGTGCACAATACAGTCTTGTTGTTTGGCTCATGCTGTCAAGATAGCAGCTTTTTTAACTGGGAGAATCGGCATTCGACTGCAAATAACATGTGAACAGTGGTTCAGCGCTGTCAGGCACCTTGTAATGTCACTCTTTTAAAAAGTTATTTCATATGCACTGTACTTATGAAAGGTTATGAAGTGATTCTTTGTGTAACTTTAAGCGACTATGTGAAGCTGAAATTTGATGTTTACTTCAGGTAACTTTTGTACTTCAAACCGTTAACTATGCAACACATAATACGTGGCACATCTGCGAATTAATATGTTGGAAATGTCATGTTCGCTGAAACATGATGCAAATCATCACTGTGGACAAAAGTAAATAACATGTTGGAACAATGAGAGTGAACAAGGAGGGATCTGAGATGGCAAACTCCGACACAGCCTCCCTAGCCAAGAAAGAGTAGCAACTGCTCAGAAATGAGGCCTAACATCACGGTTTATTGGAGTCTCTCTCTCACACACACACACACACACACACACACACACACACACACACACACACACATATATATATACACACACGTACGTACACACACAAACAGCAAATCCACATTCAAGCAAGAGGGGCAGGAAAGAAAGCTGAGGGCCATGTTGGAGGAGACGGGTATCCCAGGAACATCTGCAGTCTCCGTTGTTGATAGTGTGGCTGCCAGTTTGGAGTGGGATCACAGATTCTGGAGTTTGGGCTCGACTTCTGGCCAACACCCTCCTCCACCTCCTCCTCCGATCAGAACTTCCAAAGCTCCTAGCTACCACCTGTTAGAGGGACCAGAGGACACTGTGACACTCTGAAGTCAAACTTGTGTCTGTCTTCATTAGAGTGTTACCGGACTTGGACAGGTTTGAGGCGAAGCACCCCACCCCTCACCGCCATCTTCCCCTTGTGCTGTAGCTTTGATGTAAGCAGACTGGAGTCACAAATCCTTTATCCATTTAGCATCAGAGAGCATCTCCCTAACCCAGGGCATGGCACAATCCCACGTGGCCACTGATTTGAGATGCTTTAATTAGGCCAAAATGTGTCTAAAGATGCAGTTGTGCCTGCGGATCTCCCAGCACTTCCCATGCTAAAGAGATAAATAGACAGCATTTCTACGTTGCAGAGGTATTAGATGACTATTTTCTATCGTTTCATGTCTTTCTGCATCAGCTAAATCCCTCCTGCAGGCTTCCATGTGTTTGCGGCTCACATATTGGTTGCCATCCTATTGGAGAAAGCAATGATTTGTGCAGAATCTGAATGCCTCACTTCAATTTAAGCACAGCAAACAGTGGTGTCACGATCATGTTTTCAGCACGATGCTCTATTTGTTTCTTCCGCCTTCTGCTCGGTCAGTGGAACCGGGAAAATTCCACTTTGATCAATAGTCAAATGTTTGACATACATCCTGTCCTTGAAACCCATGAAGAATCCCAGGTACAAAAATCATGCTTTTTGATTCTCTCCATCCTCCACCTTCGAATAAAGAAGCAGAGTCTTCAATCTCCCTCTGTCTGCCCGAAGCCAACTTGAAGTTCTCAAAGCGACATTCTTCTTTGGAGATGCAACACCACAACCACCCCACTCCCACTGTCTTACCGCCTCAGGGTGAGGGAGGCAGACAGCACTGACGGTACCAAAGTTGGCACACCACCACCTGTCCCCTCCTGTAGATGTGTGAATTTCTAACAGTTGAACACAACTTGGAATCGATACCCCCCTTCCACCAAACCTGAAAAGTAAAAGTGTGCCGAGCCAAAACAAGCAGATTTTGAATGAAAAGACTTTTCAGCAAGCCAAAAAGTTGTTGTATGCAAACTGCTCAGTGACAAGTTTCTTTGTCTGGCTGACGTCCGCGCCGTCTATCTTGCCATCTCCCGTCAAATTGCTCGGAGGTGTTAAAAAGGAATCAACGGGGGATCAGCGCTCCATTATGCAGGTCTGTTCCTGTGCTGTCTGCTGCTACTTCTTCACACCTCATATTGCATCTTTGCCCATCAAGGCAGGCAGGCAGGCACACACACACACACACACACACACACACACACACACACACACACACACACACACACACACACACACACACACACACACACACAGACAATCATTGACACATACACATTAGAATGTGCAGAGAGAGCAAGTTGAACTATTGTGGTATCTCCGCATACCGTGCCAGGTGTAAGCTCAATAGATGTCCTGCCCTTTAAGCCATGAAGGCATTCTCAAGTAGCAAAATGGTTGTGTAATCCAGGCGGCCGCAAGATGATGCGTGGAGGTGGTGTTTTTTCCATGTCAATGTTTATCACAGAGTAAGCCATGTTTGCTTTATGTTAGTGCTCGTAGTTTAGCCATTAAAGCATTGCCACATGCTCAACAGGAAAATTTGGGGGGTAAAGTCACTAGCTTTTGTCAAACTTGTATTATGAAACAAACTGCTGTGAATGTAAAACTTAGCAGAAACATGTCTGACACACGTAGCACGTCCATGGTCACGAATGTGCCATCTGGTCATTGCTTTCTGGCTCAGTAGGCCCATACGCTTTGTATGAGTGAGTGTTTAGTTATGTAAGCATGCCTCATTAAATTAATTTCACTGAATGGCGACCAGGATTTTTTTCTTTTTTTACATTTTGTTTCACATGCTTAAAAATATCACATTTGAACTCCAGAATTACAAAATACTTGCTCAGCCTTCCATCACATTCTGGGCGTTCTTTTGGTAGAGTGGCGCGTGTGTGCTTGGCGTAAACATGTGCATAACTTCATTTTGATGCCCGTGCGAGTCTCTTCTTGTGTGTTTGGGTCCATGCTGTGCGTCTCTGGGCGTTCCCGTACATGGAGTTGTTGCGCCTCCAATTCATCCAAAAATTTGTGATCAGAAAGTTGTCTGCGTTTGGCATAAAAATGGGCACATCATCATTTTCATTCTGGGTCAGTGGTACAATTCTGTGTGTTTGTGAATTTTACAGACATGCTATGCCTCACTGGGCATTGTTGCCTCACCTAATAGGATATCTGCAAATTTGGTTTCAAAACGTAGATACGATTTTAGACTCAAACAGGACTAAACTTGTGGTGCAATACGATTTACAATAGGTGGATTGGAACACGACCAAGCCAACAAATGTGGCACTTTCATTCATGATTCTGACACCAGTTTAGGATGATCCCTCTGAATGATTGTAGAATTCAATTCATTGAAATAATTATAATAATCCTTTTAAAAATATTTTTTATAGCTACCCCCTCACTATTAAAGGGAGGTATGGGAACCTGTCACACTTAGATGCACAATGGAAGGTGTAAAGCGGCATCCAATTGCCCATGCCACATGCCCAGCTGAAGACATCATCCACAAGGTGAGAGCTTGCACTTTATCTGCCAATGTCATGCACAGTCAGCAGCAAGTCTGTTTCTGTTTTTGTCATGTCAAGTATGGCGAACTCGGGCATACTGGGCTCAAAATGCCCTGATTTAATGCAGATGATGGATGTCGCTATCATTGGCTGAGAAAAGACTCCTTCCATCTCACAATGATGCACTAAGACACAAACCCCCCCCGTTACACTCAGTTCTACCTGCACAAGTCTGGCAAAATAGTAAAAGAAAGAAAACTCCACCCATGCACACAGTTAGACGTGCTCTTTGCGCTAGACTTGCGCTCTGCACAAGAATAGGGTCCCCAGTAATGTATAAAGTGCCTGAAAGTAAGACCTGGGTAAAAGTACAAGTGAATAAGTGAAACAGAAAATAACTTGGGAGGAAGTTAAAGTTACCTTCTAGAATATTCCATGACTTATAGCATAAAAATACATTTAATAGGCCTATTTGCTGTGCTCGTGTTTCAAAAGTAATTATCTGATAACAAATGTGTTTAAAAGTAAAAGTCAAAGTATTAAAAAAGTAAGAAGTTGTAAAATGTATTATTTATTTACTGCTATACTTGTGCATTCTTTTATAAGGACAGTACAAAATATTTGTACTCTGTTGCATTACAAGACTGTTGACATCAAATACAAAATGTCAGCGAGGATATCCACACACACTGTGTATACAATATATATCTTTTCCAAGCCCACCAGAGGAATGAGTTTAACATGCACTTACACAGCAAGCGCTCTTCAAGCGCAGCATCTCCCCAAGCAGTACTGCCAGGAAATGAAAGTCGACATTGACCAGCCAGCCCACAGACGCTGCTGTACACCTCTGACCCGGCTCCCTCGCCTACCCCTCCTTCATCCTAACATGAATAATGCATGACGCCCCCACTACCTGTTTCAGAATGTACACGCGGGGGTCATCCAGGCCGAACTTGCGCACACAGGAAAGCAGCCAGCACGCCCAACACTGTGGCCTGACCTACGTATGAATGTACGAACTGGCCCGTGTACAGACACATGACACACACGGGTAAACAAAGCCCTCACACACCGTGTATCTTGGAGGCAAGTATGAAGTGAGCTATGCTGGTGGGAAGTTGAACAGCTCTAGTTGGCGCCAATGTAAGGCATTTTCAGTGTCTATTGGAGAGATCCTTAGATGTGACTGTTATAACAAATATTTGAAGCATCTCTCAGTATGAAATTCAGTATATCCATCCATTTTCTAATCCGCTTATCCTCACAAGCGTCGCGGGCGTGCTGGCGCTTATCCCAGCTGTCTTTGGGCAGCAGGCGGGATACACCCTGAACCAGTTGCCAGCCAATTGCAGGGCACACACGGAGAAACAGCCATTCACAATCACAATCACACCGAGAGACAATTAGGAGTGTTGAATCAACCTGCCTTGCATGTTTTTGGAATGTGGGAGGAAACGGGAGTACCTGGAGAAAACCCACGCAGACACATGCAAACGCCACTCAGGGGAGCTAGAGCCGGAATCAAACCCTGCACCTCTGCACTGTGAGGCCGATGTGCTAACCAGTCACCCACTGTGCATAAAATGAACACGTATACAGATACATATTTTTAATACCATCCATCAGAAATTAGATCATTAAAATGTGGCTTTCTGTTCTTAGGGTATAGTTTATACATATTTTTACTCTATTTTTATGTTGTAGATCATCCTGCGTGCACATCTGGAATCATCAGCCGAGGCAAATTAGAGCGGCATAATATTTTAGTCAATCTCATGCATATTTTTGAAGATATTTTTTTGCAGATCTTTGCACACTGATAGAGATTAATGTCTGACAAGAATGTGGATGCTATGTGTGCCACCAAAAGAAGTTCAGTGTTATAAAATGAACAGTCATTCAAAAATGAACAGGATTGTTTTAGATCAGGATTTAGGCTGCTCTTGTTTTACTGTTGAATATTAGAGCTTGCAGGGTGTCTGTTTTTTGATTCATGACAATGCCTTGGATTTTTTTTCTTCACTTCCGAGGGGCATGCATGCACATAAACACGTGCTCGTGCACCGTGTGTGAGCGCATCACAGGGTCGGGGGTGGTGTGCCATGCCTGGAGCCATCCCGTCCTTCCATGCAACCTGAATCTTATTGGAAAGGGAAGTGGAGTGTGTACAAGTGAGATGATCAAATAAATCAGCTGCTTTCGTCTCCTGTGCCGCCATCAGACATGAATATTAAGCACATTAGGATCAAGTTAATATGTCACGTTTGTAATCCACCACGATCTGCTGGTCACTTTGAGTTTGTGCTGTGGGAGAGAAGAGGAGTATTTACTCCATCGTGTTAGGCGTTTAGGTGACGCTCTCATCCAGAGTGACTGGGTAACAATGACATAAGGCATCAGTGCCCTACCCCCACACGTCCCCCGTACAGAGATGCCGCCTCCCTGCAGGCCAATCAAGGAAAAAATATGTCGGGGTGTTGTGCAGCTTTCCCTGGTGAGACACACGACAGTTTGGAAACTGCCTGAATCACTAAGTTCTCTCAAAAATCGGAGCGAATATCTGATTGCATATCTGTTGTTCAAAAAAGCTGATGAAATGTTTCACATATTTATATTGTTATATTATAATCAGGAAATTCACAAAACTACCTAAAAAAAGCGGTATTCTGTAGGTTTAAGTGTTAAATAAGTAATTTACATGTACTTATTTTTGTTGGAGCTCCTGGCGAGCTCAAAAACATCAGATGGCCTGGAAGACAAAATCACAGATTCACACAAGAAAAACTGACAATCATGAAATCCTTTTCCCTGGTGACCAAAATATCGCTCACATCAACAGAAGTAAAGAACAGTGTGAGGAAGGTAGATGCAGCATTATCAAAATCTACAGTCGAGACACACCTACATGACTGTAATTACAGACCTTTTACAGCAAGGTGCAAACCACTGATAGCGTCCAGGAACAGGAAAGCCTGATTAGACGGCACTAAACATTAAAAAAGTGAAGACAGCAAGAACCCAAAATAAATATATTGTTGTGAAACTTCTTAAAGATAAAAGTCTTCAGTTTTTCACTTTTTGATGATTATTTTATTAATAGTGTGTATATAAAGGGGAAATCGAAAAAAAAACAACAACAACAATAACAACTTTTCATTGTGCATATGCTCCAGATCCTAATTGAACTTGTCAGAGAATACACTTAGCAAAAATCTAAATGCAACACTTTGGTTTTTGCTCCTCCCATGTTTTATTAGCTGCAGGACCTTGGACATTTTCGATGTACAGAAAAAGTCTTAGATGTTAGTAGACAGCAATTGTGCATGTGGTGTAAAATCTGCACGATGCCAAGTGTTGCGGTGGACTGAAAGTGTTTTCTTTTGTACGCCAGCGCACCTTACAATTTGCTGATTGAAAGTAGACTAGACTTTAGACCAGCTCGAAGCAGGACTAAGTTGTGGCATCTGTGTTGCAATGTGTGGCGGATGTCATTTGGATTTCAATCATGCTGTAAATATGACAACAGCGTGTATCAAACATTCTGAATTACTGTAATTCACTTCAAGGAACGCCTCATTGTCATCATCATCTTTATTATATTTTTCACCCTGTGGCCCCATGGGCAATACAGTGGTCGAGGGTCACACATAGACATGAACGATCAGATTGGAATGCCAATGTGATCGCCCTAGTAAACTTTACATCACCTTCTTGCAGTTCTTTATAAATGTACTTTGCGTGCATGGTTCTCCTCCAACAAGTCTATTTCTGCTTCCACCATGTCAAAGCATTTGTGTGTGTGTGTGTGTGTGTGTGTGAGTGTGTGTGTGTGTGTGTGTGTGCGTGTGTGTGTGTGAGCGTGTGTGTGTGTGCGTGTGTGTGTGTGTGTGTGTGTGTGTGTGTGTGTGTGTGTGTGTGTGTGCGTCGGTGTAAATCAGCGTAATCCCTCGCCGCGGGACACTCTCCCTTCTTCCCATGCCAGATTGGAGGGGGGTTACAGGGCCAATTTCAACAGGGGAACACACTGCCAAGCGCAAAGACGGCGTCATCTCCTTTGTGCTGAATTTAAAGTGAAAGGAACTTCCATTGGTGAGGGCAAATTGACTGAGGTCACTCCCACAACGGTGCAAACTCCCCTTTCTAATGGGCCTGTCTACAAATCTACCAAGTTTGTGTTAGACTTGTGCTGGGCACAAAAATAGGGTTATTTGAGTTCAGCTTGTAAAATAGGGGAGCAAAACATTTTGATTTTTGTTCAGTATACATTCGTATTTTAGTCCTTAATGTGTTCTTTTCTCCTTGGCAACATCTTATGTGAGATGTTATGTCTCACTTTAGTTCTTCCAGAGTAAGCAGAGATTATGGCAAAATAATTGTGTAAATAGAAATGATAAAATATGTACAAAATAAGTCACGCACAGAAGTCCCAAACACCAGATGCTTCAAAAAGGTAAAAACGAATGTCACTGCTACCTCCTAACCAATGCAGCACCTTCCCTGGGCCAGATGGCGGTGTCGAAGGCGACAGGAGCAGCGCATATGTGCCAACGCAATCTGTTGCATGCAGGTGTCAGCTAATTGTCTCCCAGAGCCGAGGCGGCAGCGTTGGCGGCAAACACGTGCCACCGCTACCTGAACAAGTTAATTTTAACATCTTCGTCAAAGGAGCATACCATGTTGCTCGTAACTATTCTCCAAGGTACGGCAATTTAATATGTGAAAAGTGACAGAGATCAAATTAAATCTGAGGCATTGTGAATTTTTTTCCTGTTTCTTGCCGCCCCACCTCAGCAGCTGGATGTTGTGTGTCATCGTTACTTAAAGCTGACACAACTTCCCCTCATTACGTCCATGAAGCCCCAGGCCTCTGTACAGTCCTGGTTGCAGAACGCACATTTTGTCTAGGTACCGGCTGGCTGCTTCGTAGACTCTGACATTCCCATTGTGTATTTAGAGGAGGGGAGTGGGGGGATTCTTGTCAAAGGATCTTTCAAATGGAGCTATCTGACCATGGAGGAGGAAGCAAAGTGCCTCTAATTGAGGTGCTTCTCTATACACTTGTTTCCCCACAGCAAGATGTTGCAAAAGCTTCTTTTGTTGCTCATCAAACCTGTAAAAAGGCAGGAAGTGGAAAACTTCCACTTGGATGCTGTTCTGCTCTAACGTTCCACAAAATGAAAATGCAGTTATTGCTTTCCTGAAATCTGCAGACAATGTAAATGTTTTCAATTAGCAATCCTCATGTTGTATTAGATTCAGTTAGAGAATGCGAGCATAGGTCAAGTGGATACAGAAGTAAGCTCATTTGAAAAGGATCCAGTTGATTTGGGAGCACTTGAAATGTCTTTGGAGAATTTGGAGCGCTGTGGCGTCCTAGCGGGTAGATAGGCCACTGCTATTTTTGAATCTGCCACAAGAGTTAAGTCTTTAAAAGCTTCCCACGATGCTGATTGATCCCTTGACCCAGCTCTCCATTTAGAGCTGTGGAACAAGAGGAGTTACAGTGTTTTCATGTGTGGTGAGCAGGAAGTGGCTAGTCAGGTTCAAGTGGAGCCCCTGTTGACATCAGACTTGAAACTTGCTTCCTGCCGTTTGCGGCTTGTAGGCCATGTGGCCGGGTCAGCACATCCTGGACTCTCCAGCTTATACCCACTTTTTTTTTTTTTTTGTACTATGAATATTAAGAGGAGTCAGTTAAGTTTCTGTTTGTTTTCATCATTCGTCCCTTGGAACAATTCATCAAGTGGTAGAGGCTTCGGGGGGTTGTAGAGGGTGCATGGTGGGGGCGGGTGTGTGGTTTTCTCACAACTGAATTATTTGGTCCCTGGTCTGTCCTTCTTTTTCACAAACTAATGCAAGTATGTTTACATTTATCTCCTGAGAAAAGACTGGAATTCTAGTTTTTCGGATGGAAACTGTGCACGTTCACAAAACGATTCTCGTGTAAACAAATAGCCACAACCATAAGTCCATCCCCATTCCGAGTTAAAAACAGTGCATGTCAAAAACCCTCTTATACCCCTTTTCCACCAAAACAAACTTGGTAATTGTTCCGCGCCAGGGCCAGTGCTGGGTTTAGTTGGTGCTTAACAAGTTCTTACAAAAACTGTGTTTGGTTTTCCACCGGCAAAGAGCCAAGAAGGAGCTATGTCATTACATCATCATATAGCGTCTAAACGTCACTGCTTACGTCGACGTTTACCCAAGAACGTCTGCGATATTATTAATAATAATAATAATCATAATAATGCGCAAGCATTTTCTAGGCAACTTATCATAGCATGGATTGTACTTGTATGTAGAAGAGAACAGTCAGGGCCATGCACTCAGCAAACGCTTATATCCTCCTTAATCACTGTCGATGATCACGAGGCTGGCTGAGAGTCGGAGATCGCATGCTACCTAGGCACATGTTCGCTCTTCTGGTGGGACACAATTGTGCCGGAGTTCGTCTCTCAACAATTTGTGCAAAAACTCCGTGTGTCCTGGGAGTCATTCCTATACATCTGCAATCATCGTGATTTTTTTTTTTTTTTGTCCTGACAATTATTGCTATAGGTGTGCGGTCTGTAGTTCATCTGTGTGATATTCACTTTGTCCCTGCAGATGGTAGCTTGAGATGCCTGCGAGGATTTATCCGGCCCTGCTTCATCATGTCTTCCTTCTCATCTCATTGCCCAGGTTTGAAACCCCAATGCCGTGAGGATCACAAGTGCTTACTCGTTGTCTGCTATGCATCACCTTCCTCTACATCATCTGCCGTCTGTTTCCTCATTGCCTGAGCATTTGAAATATATCCAAATAACCCGGAGCAGTCTCACTTTCAATTCAACTCAATTTCCATGTTTCCTTTCATAATTGAAGTATGATGACGCTGCCATAAGCTCGCCGGACGGCACAGCTGCGACTGCCGGCGTGCTCGGCTGGAGATGAATGTGCGTGTTTAGTCGTTTGTCCTCGCAGTACCTTCGTTGCATTTGAGCAAGTGAAGCATGCCGATCCAATATGGTGTCATCTGCCATACGCGCTGCACAGGTGCCGAAGGAATTGCGGCACTCTGCTTGTAAGTCTGAAATAATGGAGACAACGACAGCAGTGATGTTCCGCAAGCAAAGAAACCAACCTACCACTTCATCTTTTTGGTGGCATGGACATGCTGAAGTAACCTCAAAGAGCAAGCTGATGTGTGCAAGTCTTCGCAATGAAATACTATTCAGAGCATCAGTGACTAGGTGCTGTTGTCTCATCACCGTCCATGCAGTATGGTTGTTGTCATCCCTGTGGTTAGGACTCCCTGCCTCTGGAGATACAGCCAGCAGTGGCACCATTGCACCTTTTTCTGCCTTTTATCAGCAGTAGTGAGTTCAGGAATGGGAGCGGACCAGGATTGTAGTGGCCGAGACAGATGGTTATGCCACAGAGCCTGGGTTCTGGTCCAGGTTTCTTCCTTAGAGGGAGTTTTTCCCTTGCTTCCGTAGCTAAGTTCCTATTCGGGCTCTTCGTCTGATATTAGGGGAATGTGGCTCTCATTTTAAACGCTGCTGATGCTCGCGTGCTTCTTACGGCCACATTTTAATCTTCAATGTCCAATGGCATTGAAGTGTGATTTTTATTTATTCTGGAAAGAGAATTGTTGTGGCAATGTGTTGTGACCTCTTTGAGTGTGTCTGTTCTAGTGAGTCCTTGTTGAGGACCCTTTGCCCCGCCACCTAGACTAATTGTCTGCACTTCCTTCCACAATGATTTCCTCGCCAGGCCTCTTAAGAGCTGGTCTTTCATTATACAATACTCAGGTGGCTGAGATGGCAAGCACACAGTCATTTCACTCTTCGCTGACTCTTTGACCCTAAAAGTGCTCGCTCACTCTGTCTGCTTCTATTTTTGCTACATGTCGCCTTATTAACTTATTATTTCTTTGGCTCCTTTGTTCTCTTTGGCTCAAGTTTATCGCAGCAGATTTGTTCTTTCCATCATGGGTGTAAAGCATTTAGTTGTGATGCACACTCCGTAATGTACACTACAGCCAGAACAACGACACAACCAAATGTAATCCAATTCCTAAGCTTTTGTAAAATGTCTATGTTTGCAGGAGTTATTATTGCTCATGTTGTGAGTGGCAGATAGTTTTAATGTAACAATACGATTGTTATTGTAATTGTATTTTCATGCGTTGTCGAAAGAGTGCTACTCATAGAGACCTTAGAATGTGTTGCCAAAGTTATTCGTCAGTTACAGTAGTCAACCTCTTTTATCACAATGATAATCAACACATTTTTGAATTACTACGAGTCTAGAAGTGAGGAACATAACATTATTATTTTTCTTAAAGGCCAGTTATGTTATGTGATCTCCTAAATATACCCAAGACTACCTCAGCTTGTAACATGGAAACGGCTTGTGTCCACAAGCGCCCCACACTGGGTATGGATTAAAATGACGGCTGCAACAATTAACGTTGCACCTGAGTTACCTCATTAGGAAATATGACTCTCCATTGATTGGTGATGGTCATTTGTGCATGTAGGAGCACTGTCATGTCACCCATTGACCCAACAGTGCCGCGGGGAATTGGCACGACTCAATTGTTTAGACAAAGGTGAAATGTTTATTCCTATTAGCCGGCCTGCACATGCGATGCGGTATTGAACCGGATGGAAGCAAGATCGGCTGCTGCAAATTACAGCAGCTGTGGCGTCGCTGTGGCCTATGCGATGCTGCAAAAAAATCAAGTAGGGATGTAGTGTAGGGGTGGGTGGGGGCATGCAAACACAACCAAGGAAGAGGAAGAGAAATCAATGAAGTCTGGTCATATGTTAGGTAAGTTGTCCCTGTCGTTTGCTTTAGGGACACACACAGTTGTTTAATAAGACCCAGAGCATCTCCAATCAATGAGAACCTTCCATTTGGCTGTTTTAAGATCAATAGGAGCGTTTGATACAATGGTGCATAGAATTGTGGAGAGGTATCTTGATCCCTGAAACTTTTTTCCTTGAGGTGTTGAAATGAAAAATTAGGACTAATTCGGCTTCAACGTTTTGGGTTCCCTTATTTAGTTGTTTGATAAATTCAAAATATTTGAAAGAATGATTTCAGAATGATGCAGTGGAGTTGCTCAGCGCTGCACTACAATAATCGGCATCATGTTACATTCATCCCTCATCAATCCGACAGCGTAGAAACAGAGTTGTAAATTAGTTGTAAAGGTGGAGATGTTTTATTTTATTTTTTGCACATTGTCATTTGTTGTATTGTGGCTGTCCAGTGAAATTACTTGAGCTTAAATTGAGGTTGCACTAACAGTGTCATTCACATGTGAAAAAGCCTTTTCTTACTATACCAAGAAAATATACAACATTCAAATGGATATTTCTCAAGCAGTAGCAACCTCACAAACATAATTAAATGTTTTCATGGAGCCCAACTCCCGGTGGCTCCGACATAACTCTTTTTTTTTTCCTTTCCAAATTTTACTGGAAAAATTACAAGGCAAGACACTGCTGAGCAGGTCACAAGAGGAGCTAAGAAACTGATTGGTTGAGACATAGGAGGGGATAGCTGACATGAAATGGACAAACAGCTTTGAACTCACTGACACACATTGATGATACTCTGCATTATTTATTTTTTTAAACAAATGGAGCAACAAAGAAGATGAAAGGAGCAACCTTAGCAGGAGCATTTAGAGAAGCCAAAACGGTGACCCTGGTTAATAGTTTTTATCGTTGATGAAAAGGATCCTTCATATTGTTAATGTCAGACTTTTCAGGAACAGGCCACCAAAGATTTTGAAATCAGGCTTCAGGTAGAGCTCAGGAAAGTCATCTATGGGGTAAGGTTGAGCTGCAGGAGCTGATTCGTCTCTTCTATCGACAGTTTTCTCCTCCAGAGATGCAGACCCCTCTCAGTCAGCTTAACAGATTGCGCTCCCAACCACTCCTTGGCATCAGTGAGCGGTGCTATCCTTGCTGATTCGGATGAGAAGTGAGGTGAGAAAAGCTTTGGTCAAGGGGGTGACCACCATTCAAGTGGTCATTCTGGCTGACCAGTTTTGCAAGAGGAGCAGCTCAAAAATCATCAAGATACATGAAAGTACCTGTTTCAAATTACAAGAATCACAGAAAGCATATTTTGCCCTCTGCGAATTTGTTAAATGATGATCTGCAAGAATCAGTATCGCAGGTTGCTCCCACCTCCACTCACTGCTCCCACCCTCCTTGCTGTATTGATGCCCGCCCCCCCGCAGCGTTTCCTCCACTACCAGGTATGACTAACTGCTTTCTTGCTCCTGTGACTCTTTTGTCATTTATCTCGCGGCACCATGCCGTCCGGTTGACTGCACAGCACGGCGGTGCGCTGTGACAATAATTTGCACTGATCGGATGCCTCCGTCTGCCCCACTTGTACAAATGGTGATCGATTATTATGCAGCAGTGCTATTGACTGGATTTCTGTGTGCGTGCTGTGTCACCTCTTCGGTGACATGCAGTTATCCGTACTCTCGGGGTAAAAATGTTCACTCAATAGTTTAATTTCCTGCTAAAGTATTCCTTGACTTGACAAAGTTGTTGTTGTTGGGGTTTTTTTCGTTGTTTTTTTTTTTTAATGAGCCTAAGTAAAATGTGTGTTTCACCCAAGGCTCAAAATAAGCCATTCACGAAGTAAAATTTGCATTTTTGTGTCTTATCCAAAAAAAAAAAAAAAAAGCAAAACTGAGAATCAACTGCAGACAAAACCATCCAAAAAATAGAAGAAGAAGAAGAAGAAGAAGAAGAAAAAGAAGAAGAACCACTGGGACAGTCAGTTAAAGCTTCGGTGGGCTGACATCACCTATCACGACTAGCCAATGGTTGTTACTTTTGCTGCAGCAGCTAGCTAGCAATGAGCTTCTGCTGGTTATTAGCACACCTAAACACTTTGTGGAGTCCCTCCTAAGTTAGCACTCATCACTGTGCCACATTTCTGAAAAGCATCGTTCTCACCAAAATATGAGAAAAGAAAATGAAGCCATGTTAAATGCTATCCTATGATTGACACAGCTAGAGCATTTAATTTAATGCTGGGGTGATGGAATCTATTTTTCACAGATGACTGGCTGGAACCGCATTAAAACAGAGAACATCCAACTTTGAAAAGCGAAAGATCAGGACAATTAATACATGCCTGGACCCTGGAAAGAAAATCTACTCGCTAAACAGAACCAGACTATATCATACACCAGCCAGGAGGAGTGGCCTATAAGACTAAAAGTATACTAATATAGTACACAATATTTATTATATCACTAACATTGCTTATTTTTACAATAGTGTCCTGAGTTTTGATTGCATGTACCACATAAATGTTCTAAAAATGTTAGTTTTAATGATAGTATTGTATATGATTATTCATTCATTCATTCATTTTCCGATCCGCTTTATCCTCACAAGGGTCGCGGGGGGTGCTGGAGCCTATCCCAGCCGTCTTCGGGCAGTAGGGCGGGGGACACCCTGAACTGGTTGCCAGCCAATCACAGTATATTATTAATATTATTATTTATTTATTTTTATTTTTGTTATCATTATTATGATTATAATTATGATTATTGTTGTTGTTTTTATTGTTGTTATAGTACCTACAAAAAACAGGCAAGCTCGGGGACAATGTGCAAATTCCACAAAATATTTATTCACTCGAAACCCAATCTCAGAAGAATGAGTTGAGTGTGTGAACCACTCACTCTCATAGCATAACACAGAATAATATTTTTGTGAACAACTACAAGTGTAGATCCGTCATTGATCATTGTCGTCCTCTAACAAAATGTGTGTGATATTGATAAGTGCAGTTTAATCAAGTGTATCGATCACTGAGAACTGGCTTGTGCAGCTGGGGCGGAAGAGTGCTTAAAAGAAGTGGGAGTGTTTGACTCCCCTGTTGGAGCTACATTAACGAGTGCCCACTAAGCCCCGCTCCCCCTGCTCCCCGCTCACCACACCTCTCCTGTAACTGTGCTGAGCTCTCACGCAATCGATACTTTTCCCACAAATTAAAAGGAAAAAAAATAGCTTTGCGGAATATTCAGCTTTCAGTGTCTTGTCGTGCACTCACAGGAAGATGTTGGGAGGACTGATTGCTGGGCCATCAGCGGTGATCTGGCAGTCAAGACTTAATTGATTGCTCCCTCCCCCAGGTTGGTTGGTGGTGGCCAATCAGACTGATCAGATGCATCTTTGTGAACCTCCGCAACAAATGCCTGAGTTGCCCACTGCAGTTTGCCAATCCGTCGTGGATGAAAGGTCACAGAAAGCCCTTCAGGCTCAAGTGGTGTAATTCACCACATTGTGCTCAAGTTTGCTCTGTTTCTGCTGATGCTACCGACCTGTCTCACGAAAGACTTTTCCTGCTTATCTGCCGATGTTACTTGACATTACCTACTGCATTAAGAAAAGAGGCTTTCTGCCATTTGGGCTTAAAAACTTTTGGACCTTCATGCCATCATTGAACGTCCACTGAAAAGTCTTGATTTAATGACTTCATTATTTTGGCTTTTGAACACGATTGCGTTATTGGCTGACTTTTGACGTGCACATCACCCGCTGTGAGGATCTTTGCTTAACTTGGCTGTACTCCACTATAGGATGTTGCTTGAGTAAAATGAGTTGGCATTTCCATCTTCAATCTGTATTTCCACTTTTAGGTCTATTAGATAATGGTAGCAACATTTGTTGTATTTCATTTTGGTTTACGTCCCGCTGTTTCTTTTCTCCTTTTAGCCTCTTGTCATTACCTCCTCATCTCACTAATTTTCCTTTCTCTGGACAAACATTTGTCGACCCACCGACGCTGTGCACATGCTCTCTGTGCAACAGCGCTTGCTCCGAGCCGTGCCGAGGTGCATTCGGAGGGAAGAAGAATAGCATCAGTCCAAAGGCCCACCCGCTAACTCCCCTAAATTGCACCTAACTTGATTACAATGAGACAATTATACCTTATTAGCAAGGGTATTATGGCATCTCCTTACTGGGCCTCATTGTAGGCGGTTGCATCTGTGACCTAATGTTAGCACTTCCTCTTTGCCCGCTTGTGACCTGCCAGCCATTAGCACAGCTGGAGGAAGAGGTGGGTGTGCAATTATAATTTGACTTGATGTTTCATTTGATTACATTTTCATCGAAGGAGCTTGAAAGCATCACAATGCAAACACTTCTGATCTCTTGTTTCTCTGCTGAAATTGGCTTTTAAGGGGGTCTAGTTACTTTTTTTTTTTTTTTTTGGTTGGAAGACCTTCCCCACACTCAACCATGTTAAAGATAACCAAAAACATGTGCTCAGAAATAGCATATATTATTGGTGTGTGATTATGATGGAATACATCTACTAGCATTTACTAGTGTTTATTTGCACGCCAACATATTTCAAGGAGGAAATCACGCAAACACAAGCAGACTCATTGTAAATCTATAAAGGTTAAAAACAACATTCGTGAATAGCACGGAACAAGCAATTTACACACAGCTTCGAAGCCATTTTGCTGCGTGTGAGGGGCAAAAACGGGACCAAGTACATAATCTGTGTTGAATGGATGCTAATGCAGGAACACCTGTCAAAAATGCAACATCTCCCACCCAATGCAATCCTAAAGCGATTACACATGTTGGAAGCAGGTATTCCTGGATTAATTATTCACTGGCAGGGTGATGTTTTTGTCAGCTACCGAAGAAACATGAGCTATTTGTTGTTTACGCAGAGTTTACACTTCTAGCATTCTGGGGCAGGAATCATGCCAAATCAACACAAACATTTATTAGTTTAGACATCAGTAGGGTGCTGATAAGGACTATCCAACATGGTGGCTGTGAAAACTGCATGAAGCAGAAATTGTTTTCATTTTTTCCAACACATTTTTTTGGTCATCTTCTTATTTATGCCAAGAGTGGTAAGAACCAATATAAATACAATCTTGTTTTACAGCATACAGGTTTTATTATCGTTCATGTGAATGTGGTGACCTATCCATGGTCTCCCTGAAGCTCAAAACAAAAATACAAGTATAACAAATCACGTTTATTTCTTCAGTGTTTAAAGGTAAACATTTTCCATCCATAAAGTGGTATGTGATACCTCTCAGCTCTCTTAGTTTCAAGCTCCTCCACTGTTTGACCACTCGGCCCAATCGAAGAACCTCATGGATGTTTCACAGAATTATTTTAGCTCCTCGACCGTGACACAAAAATGGGCCGGTATGAGCTGGATTGTAATCTGAGCACAATTTACAGCAAAATAGTTTTGTTTTTGTTATTCCTTGATAATTTTAAATTGAAAGTTTAAATATACATATATGGCTGAGTCTCTGTTTTATTTGGGGCAGTGATTAATAATGTATACATATCATATACAATTAATATTGTATATAAGATGTAAAGGGTCCCCATCACCTTAATGTCCATCATCAGGTTGACAAGTGGATCCATAAATGTGTTACGGTTCATCAGACAAGTCATGGAAGTATGCAGCTTGGTGCTGCCATGCCCAAGGAGACAAAAAGCAAAACTAAAATTATAAAGACACAGACTATTGTGCGTAGGCTATTGGATTTTCCATTCCGTCTTTTTGGTTTATAATCTATTTTCGTTCCTTAATTTGTTGCTTCCCTTTTAATTTTCTTTTCCATTGATTTCTTCCTTTTTTTTTTTTACCAGCGTCCTTATTTTCCTTATTTTCCTTTATTAATCTTTATTAATCTTTTCTCTTTAATTTCTTCTGTCCTTCCTTACTTGATGCGGCATGATATATATTTAGATTTTTTTTTACCTTTTCCAAGTCTTAAGACAACCCCCCCCCCCCCCGAAAAACTGACTCTTGCCTTGTGGGTATATTCATATTCTCAGCAGCTTGGGAATCATGTGCCAAGCAGACATTGACTGATGTCTTCAACATCCACAAGAGAGCTGTCGCCCTGGACAACGCCGACACCGGCGAGTCTCTGACACGCTCCACTCCAATTCCCGTCTCTCTTGTCAACATTGCCAATATGTACCACCACCAGGGAAGAATTCTGGGCATCAGGTGTAACTATTAGCAACTGGCTTGGGGTGTTTGACTTTACTTTCCTTGAGCATGATGGACGCACACATGCATCCTTGCCAGGAACAGCGGAGCGGGGCGGCCTTGTGTGCACCAAGCACATGTACAAGACAGCCGGGAAGACTTGGGTGGAAAAAAACATGGCGTATGTGCGTGTGCGTATGTGTGTGCAGACAGCTGAGTGAAACCCACACCGACGTCTAAATCTTCCCACAATGGAGAGATTACGCGCAAACCGCCAGGTAGACAACAAACGCGAGCTGTCAAGCCGCTCATTCCTCGACGCCATGGGAGCTAATCAGGTTTGAAGCGTACAGGTACACTATCTCTTGCTTTTGAATGTGCACGTTTTACGACATTAATCCTCACTAAGCCTTGCAGCTAATGTAATCTAATTAATGACTTTTTTTTTCTTTTCATTCCATTGCTGCTGCAAACTTGAACCTGAACAGACATTCTTAGGACAACATCAAAGCTACACACTTGAAAAACTGGCGGATTTCGGTGGCCATCCTCCCGTGTCCTCACTTTGCACACATCATCAAATAGGTTGTTTGAGTTGTTCTGTTCAGAAAGCAGTTTTGCCAGACAAACTTTGGCCTTTGGATTGGGTGGCTTTGTTTGATGGCATCAAACACACACACACACACACACACACACACACACACACACACACACACACACACACACACACACACACACACACACACACACACACACACACACACATACACACACACACACACACACACACACACACACACACACACACACATACACACACACACACACACACTTAAACAAGTATGCACACTGTTAATTCAAGCAGGTGAGCCATCTCATCAGCCATTTCTTGCTCCCTTTCCAACAAACAAACCCTTTTAACAAAATAGATCAGGAAAAAAAAAAACAATTATCTCTAAAAACTGGAACTGATTTTTATTAAATTAACCTTATTAGTGCATTACGGTAAGCAAATGCCAAAAAAGGAGCTCTCATTTGCATTAAGATAGATTTTTCAGGTTGACTGCACAATTTAATTAAAGAAAAGATTAAGAATCATTAAGCAAGCTGCTGTACCTTGCAGTGGTGCCGGGCTACATCTGACTCAGGTTCGCACAAACCCAGATGGCAGCCCTCTAACTGTTGAATCTCCATAACAACATCGGAATGATTCCATTAGTTTCCAAGGTGGGGGGGCAACGTGAGGGAATTTAGGAAATTTGCTACACTTGCAGCCGGCGGCCAAGTTTCCCTAAATACTTATTTTTTGTGGACCTGAAGGCAGGTATGTGTGTGTGTGTGTGTGCGTGTGTGTGTGCGTGTGTGTGTGCGTGCGTGTGTGTGTGTGTGTGTGTGTGTGTTTACGGGGATTTACAGCAACGCTGTGAAGAAATGGGGATCAACTGTGACTGAAGTGGCCATACACTTGGTCATCAGGGCAAGTGTTTTTAAAAATCCCTCATCTTTTTTTTTTTTTATTGTCTTGCTTGATTTTCTTTTTTAAGGTGATGAAGAAAACGAGGATCTGGAACATGAGAAAATGTCATTCTGCTCAGAACTTTTTTTTTTTCTTTATAAAACCTCACAGAATCGGACACAAGTTAGTTCAATCATAATTGGTGAGCAAAACCTTTATTGATTTGAACGTAATTTGAGAAAATCTGACCCCACTTGTTTGATGTACTTTAGCTCGGGTCAAAGGTCTTTTGGTTTGATCCTCATATTCGGAACTCCACATGCGTCCTATAGTCAGAGCCTGGTATAGGCCTGGTTCTGATACTGGAATGATGCGGTCCAGAGAAGAGAAAAGTTTGGCATGTCGTGGGCTGTTGAGCAACAACACCAGCTGACCATCCTCGTGGGGTTAAAGAATTTGGTATGCAAATAATTTGGAAGGATGTTGTTAAAAGTGAGGGAGCCGAGGAGGAGGAGGAAGAAAAAGAAGAAGAAGAAGAAGGAGGTACACATCCAAACCCTTAATCCTCTTGCTTTTGCCAAAATGACAAATGCAGGAAGTGAGGCATAAAAGACTCACTCATGTATGGCACACTTGAGTATTACTGCGAGGCACCTGCACTGGAATGAGCAGATACAAATAAATAGAAAATAATGCAGTGTGTGGGAGAGAGGATGAAGGGGGCTGCTCACTAAGAAGCTTAAAAGAGTCTTCTGCCTTTGAATGCAATCAGGCGCCATTGAGACGGCAGCAGGTGCCTGGCAGGTGGAGCCGAGCAGATGCGCCGGCGTTGGCAGCCGCGGCGGCGTACAGGTGTGAACAAACGTGCTCCCTAATTACAAATTTAAAAGCTTAATTTTTGTGTTTCAATATTGATTGCTACCTTTATGCTCGTATTTCCCCATGGGGGCGCGCAACGATTTGTAAGAAGGCAATCTGTGTTTTTTTTGGCGTTTTTTTTTTTTTTTTTTTCCCTTCCTCTTTTCTTCCTCTAAATACCTCCAAACAAATCTGGGCTTTTCTCCCAAGCGGTGCTTTGTGTTCTTGTTTGGATTCTTCCCAAATTGTCCCCGGGTGATTAGAGAGGAGGATGTCTTGCTTCTGTGACGGCAGACCTGCTCGCAGCATTTCATCTCATCTCATCTCATCTCATCTCTTTTTCCCCCTCGGATTGGATCATATATTGGTAATGGGACGCACAATCAATGGCCTTGCATTAATGCCAAACGTACTGGGCAACCCCCCACCCCAACCCCGTTTCTGCGGATCCAGATGGATCTTTATCTGCTGATGGAAATCTCTTTCAGTCACTGGCTCGCCTTCCCTCCTCGACAGCCAAATGTTTCATTTGCCTACCTGCTGTGTGGTGCACATCTTTTCTGGAACCCTCAACTTGTCCTCTTTGGGTCATCCGTCAGCGCAAAGTGGATGTTTTCTCAGTCACTGATTGGAGATGCTTCTCATTCCTAACATGACTGTTAGCAATGGTAACACTCCAGTATGGCAACCTCCTCCTCCCTCACATTTGTTGTCAATGCTGACAGTACTTTTTGGTCACTTATTATCATGATCTTCGTTTTTATTGACCGTTTAGATTTGCTTTGCATTGTGTTTGATCTGATTTGGTTTCGTTTCACATGATCTGGTGATGTGTTTTCCTGTTTGTCAGTTACGTCATCTCACCAGCCGTCTTCCCCTTTTATCAACCAATCAGCTCTCTGTCCACTCATTTCTAGTACAGGTGTGACTTTTTGTTAATATGTTTGTATTTACTCTCTGTTTCTGTGACCCTGTGCCTTGTTTTCCCTGCACTTGGGTCTACCTGCTTTGTTTGATGGCACATCACCTCAACAAACACACCCCAACGCATGATACTTATTCTCACCAAACTGGCAAAAAAAGTCATAAAAATGGGCACATCCTCAAAGCAATGCATGCTGGGACTATAGCACGGCGTTAGCTCTCATTGCAGGCCAGCAGCTGCTTTTCCCAGGTGGCCTGACATTTGAGTCACAGCCGGACAGATTAGATGGAAGTTGTATGAGCAGACAGAAGGCAGGACGGTGATGATTGGGGGAGTCGGGGTTGGCAGAACCATTAACTTCATGCCAGGTCGTTGTACGTACAGGGTTGGGAGGCGGGTGTGGAAGTCCCAGGGGACAACCTGAGCCCCCGGATTTGAGTCCAGATGGCCGGCCAAGAGACCCCACAGGAGCCCTCTTATTGATTTAGGAGGGAAAATAGAGAACCTGGTGAGTGTCGACAGAAGCTCTGAAGACCTGCACGGCTGCTCCCCTCCTTCTTGCCTTCTCATCCTCATCTCAGGTTATTCGGGCCGACCCAAGGGGATGTGATGCGTGAAGCAAGCAGGCCTGGATATGAATATAAGATGCCTAGATGAGCAGGTCACATATAAAACGGCTCACACTTTTGCAGGTCTAATCCCCTTTCCTTGGAGGTCCGGTATGTATCGACAACCTGAGAACAAATAGAGCTTGAACTGTGCAGGTCGCTGGTAATACAAAGCGCCACTCAAACTAGTCAGATGTGCCAGAAAAGATTTGCAGGAGGACACGAAAGGGGGCATGAGTATGAATATACATGCACACCCTGACTGCAATTCTTTGCATCAGCCCATTAGCGCAGTTTTTGTCACCTTGGGTCCACATAAAGCTTTGCCATTTAAATCCTGACACAACTTAAGAACACTAAATATGTTCTCCCTTGCAGACATTGCATAAACACGTGTTGCAATTTAACTGCTGCTCACTTGTGTAGCATGTACACAACATAGAATCGCTGAAAGCATCTCGACACACTTCATCAGCTTCCTCTGGCTTATGATATGTGTCAATATTGCTGATTTGTATGAAAGTGATCCTCCTCAGTGAGGTAGGCAGTGAGGAATCTGTAACCGGATGCCAACGGGTCAAGGTGGACTTTCTGTGCGTTCTCGTGTGTGTTTCCATCATTTGGCCGGTGTTTCGTTCAGAGCAAGAACAAGCTGCTGGTTCTCAGCCAGTGGAGAAAGGAAAATAGTTCAAGAAAGTTCAATCACGGCTGTTAAAACATATTTCCCTTTTGAGATGGAAACAAATGAAATCACCATAAATGGTACTAAAACACGTAAAATAAAAATTGCGAAGAATAACCTGTTCATCTATTCACGTGAAACGGAAATAAAACCATTTTGCGGAGAAAATGTGTGTGTGTGTGGGGGGCGGGGGGGGATTATCTGGTTGCATGCATACCCGTAAATGCGCACAAACCAATAAATTGGTCAAGCACCTTCAGACTTCATTACAGCAGTCTCGTCTTTCTTAAGTAGGAATGAGTCAGCATGGCACTTTCTGACTTGTCACATTGTGAGGGGATCTCTTGTGATGTTCTTTTGTTGATAAAATATTTAGTCCGAAGCTTCAAGTGTATATTTTTGGGCTTGGAGGTTTTTCTCCAAAACAAAAGGCTTCCATCTTGCCACCCTTTCGCTCTAGCCCAGCCCCAGACACATGAAGAATACAGGAGATTGTTCTCACATGTTGGAGGCAGCTACTACCTGCCAGAAATTCCTGCTGCTCCTCTCACTGTTGCCGCAGGCCTCTTTGCAGATTCCGTGACCAGTTTTCTTCTTGTCTTTTCATCAATTTTGGATAAAAGCCCAGTTCTCAGTCATGTTCCTCCATCTATCGCCATCCACTGATCCAGAGGGCAGCAGCCTAAGCAGAGAGAGACGGACTTGCCTCATTCTGGCGTAGCGAATGTGTTCAAAATTCTTTGTACTCTTCTCCAGACTGATACCTTTTAATAATGAGATGGCTCTGATGCTTCGGAGGCTCTCTGTGGATCTTTTGCTGTTAGATGCAAACAAGGAAATATGAAGGAAATCCTACCAGAACAGATTCATTTTATTTGGGGGTCAATCAGTCAACTGAATGATGACGTGTTTGTACGAACGACTATTTAACACAAGCTAAAATGTCAGTAGTAATGTCAGCAGAATGCAGCCACATACCCAGTTTGAAGAAGAAAAAGGCGTGCAAAGTCCGTATCCTCATTTTTGTCAGATGTCAGTTTGTTTCTCAAGTGATTGTTCATGTTAATTCAGATGAGCATTGTAAAAAGTAGTGAAATCAATTGTCTCACTTCGAGAAGACTTTGTAACTGGAGTGTCACGGTTTCGAGTGATAAATAAATGCCAATAATTTTTGGAGGGATGTTCGTCTCGATTATGAATCTACGACGTTTTGTGGTTATGGCGCAAACCCCAATATATCTGCCGGCATATTATTAAGACATTTTAACGCCATAACTACCAATAGAGCACATTGAACTAGTTTTGGGCTTAAGAATACTGTACGTTGAGACATGACACTTTCCAAGCTGCACAAGGCGACCACAGAAGTAAAGGCAAGGGACAATTTTATAATCATGTGCTGATTGTACTTTTCCTTTAAATTACTTTTAAAAAATGAGCTTAATCAGGACTTTACTCCTGAGTTAGCATACGTACATTAATGATAGAGGCAAAAATATCTTTTGTCTTTTATACAAATTTCAGTTTATGACAAAATAATATGTCCACTTGTGTTTTGTGCAACTCACTGAACGTACGGTTAAATACATTGTGTTATATTCCCATTAAATACCCGGTTGGCTGAAATTAATATGAACTGCGATGTGATTTGTTGGCTGGTGATCAATTTCTATTCAGAGAACTTAAAGTATGATTCTTATTTTATTACCGCGTTTTCATGACGGTTGCGCGAGTGCTTATCGGCACTGTCACGTTGCCTTACATCCCCTCTTCTCCTAATGTTGACATGGCAGCGTGCTTGGGATTTATAGGTCACAGCTGCAAATACAGCTCAGGGCAATGTGCAATTGTCGTGTGTGTGGCTGACTACAAGGTATATTCAACACATATGTTATTAAATTAATATTTAAATGACTAGCCTTTATTATTAGTCTGTCCTGACAACATTTGAATATTACCTCCAGCATTGTTCTGCTTATCGGCGCCGCAGCAACCATGTGATATTCCTTTTGTGGTCTGCGGGGGTAAAATCATGCTCCGAAATGTATAATCACCTTGAAATTAATTAATTGTAACACAACAATGCAAGTGATAGTATCGTTCCTTTCCCAGCCTTTATGCGGCCACCCACTCTTTCTTTGGGTTGCAGGGGTTGCTGTCCTGCACTACTGAGCTAAAATGATCTCGGAGGCATGCGTGGGGTCGAGGCGAGTAATTAATCTCAATGAAGCTCGTAGGTGTGACGGCCCGGAATTCAATTTACCCCCGCGACTGCTGCCGCAGCGCTTAAAGGAGGAAATATGTTCCCTCTATTTTCTCAGGTTAATATGAGCCACCTGAGCCTGATCGTCTTTTAATGGCATGCAGATATTGTCATGGCACATGCAGGCTTTTTGTCATTAGAGTTCTCCACACCACTACTTTGTCTTCCTGCATTTTTTTTTTTTTTTTTTTGTCCTTCCGATGAGAGATTGTTTTACCTGCACGACAAGCTGACTCTTTGTCTTTCACAATGAGCACCATTGATTTCTACTCCCCAATACAGACCATTTCCAATTTAATTATTTGCATGGCTGCTTTTTGCCCAGATGCACGTCAATATGACAGAGACCAGCAAATCCCATCAAAGCTAAAGCCATTAAAGTGGAACTCCTGTACCTGAGCTGTCTTGGGGGAATTTGAAAGCAAAACAATTCTGAACTATTTGCATCTAACAACCCTGATGATTTTAAGCAGTTTGTATGCTTTCCAGTCTAGTGCAACTCACCCTGTTTAAACAACAACAACAACAAAAAAACAACCACAACAATGTGGTACACTTTGAAAAAATAAGTTCTGATTTGTAATGATGTACAGTACTGAGCAATGTGTCGGATATTTAAACTGTGTGATATTATGGCTGTGTGACACCCACTAACCTATTCAACAAGGACGATGAATTTGGCTCATTGAAAAAAAAATGTGTGACAGAAAATGTGTGATCGAAATTGGATATAAATCAGATGCATTCTTGCTTTATTTTTATAAAAACTGGTATGTGCTGTAAAAGTACAATATCACAGTTATCCTACTGTTATGTAATGTAATCTAAATATAGTTGTATACTATCAAAAGGAAATGATAGCAGATGCGGTGTAAAGTTACGCACTATTTTCCTATGGGAATATACTGGAATTCAAAATACAGTACTGTACTGTTAAATTAAATTACAGTAGGTGCATTCTAGAATTGTTGAAGCACAGTGAATGTGTGAAATGTGCTATAAAGAGAAAATTGTCTTGCTATTGTCAAATAACAGTAAATGACTGGCGTCCCAGTCATTTACTGTTATTTTACAAATACATGTTTTACAGTGTATGGAAGTATTACAAAGTCCTTTTTTCAGTATTGATCTCTTGTTTGTCTTCCTTTCTTTTTTCTTCTGTTGATTTCCCATGTTTCCCAACACGAACAGCTGTTTTTAAACGCGTAAGTGGCGACAGCTCTGACGAAGGCCCAACAATAAATATTAGGTCTCCAAATGAGAAACTTCTAACCTAGAATGTAACCATTTTCAATGATTTAAAATACATGTTTACGTTCATGATCACAATTGACCAGAAACACAATACTAGCTGGTTGAGTCATTGATAATTGTTCAACTCACTCAGACCTCAGGCGTGTGCCAGGGATCACATTGTTCTAACAGTATGTTGGTTAGGTTTATAATCATACCTGTCCGCTCCCTTTTCGCCAACATCTTCTGAGAAATTGCTCCGCTGCTGGCCCGTCTCTCCGCATGCCTGCCTGACTTCCTTCTCAATTATATGGCTGCTCTTTGGGCGTTTATTTGTCTAAAGTTCATGTACAGTATGCATACAAATTTTCTCCGAGGGGAACAAACACGGCTCAGCGGAGCGTGGCGGCTAACCACGCAGGCAGCAGGAAAGGAGATGGAGGGGAAACAGATCAGAGGCTTAGTCGCAGTTTTCCTTCAAGGCGAACCTGAGGGTTGCCTCAAACACCTTTGTATCATAAGCCAGCACGCCTGGCTCAACTCTCTGCAGTTAACGTAGTTTCCTTAACGAGATACGCACTGTAGTTACATACAGAGCCGCACAGATGATCAAGGTTGGGCCGACTGGCAAGGGTGCCACGGAACATGCACAGAAATATGCTCAACATTTGACAGCTGATGTGTGCCAAATAGGACGAGCAGACTGTAAAGTGTCGACATGCAGCTACGGTGACGAAGCGGAGGAGCAAATGTTTCTGGTTTGGAAGTGGCAAGCAGACGACGTGTGGGAGCATGAGGGGGATTGGAGTCAGGTAAAGGCTGCTGGGAAACTAATTAGAGCCCACATCAGAACAGCAACGGGGCCTGAGCCTCTTTGACTCCATGACACAGTAAACAAAGTACTCAGTTGCTTCTTTCTGTGACAGGCCAGATACCTTTAAGCTTTAGAATTTGTTTGGTACTGTTTATTTTTTTTCACCTGGTTTATGCACATGTTTGCGCTGCAAGCCGACACCACCAGAAAGCGGAAAAGCCAAGTAAGGCATGCAAAGAAAAGCGGATGCGCCATGCATTTAAGACCTGCCTTTCATGTGGTGGCACTACCTGTGCTTGTTTGTAGGATTGTGTACAAAGCAGACAGGTTTAGTTAGGAACTTGTATCGTTATTATTACAAGCTAGTTGAAAGTGTTCCGTACTAAGCTTACTTTGTTAAATTGACTCAAATGGTCAGTTCTCCCTTGTGTGAGTCAGAGATGCACACAACATACATTAAGCATCTCCAAAACAAAAAGCACTTCACGCTAACTCAAGCCCTTTGTGTTTCATCCCTACAGGTTGCCTCACCTGAAGAGGCACCGCGTGAAGAAACAGGGGAGTGCATGCTGGGTAATGCAATTAGGTTACCATGCAAGGAAATGACACACATTGGCTCAGAACTGAAGAGATGAATCAACGAGATGAATCAGAAAAGGGATCCCACCATGCAACGGTATTTGCTTGTCATTGGTGTAGTTAACAAGAGGATGTTAAGTGCCTCCCTCATCGCCATGGAGATCTAAAGAATGTGCTTGTGGTCATGGTGACGAGGGCTGGCTGGGGAAAAGGATATGGCGGTTTCCTGCACCTTAGACAAACACACCCCCGCTCCGGTGCTAAATGGCCGGGGTCAGACAGTCAAAACATAATTATCACCCGATCGCCTGTTGACCTGCTTACCTGACATTAACCTTGGTCTGCACTAACGGGAGGTGCCGGTTGCCTCAGGGGGGCCAGATGCTAATTTGAAGCAGAGTTAGCAGTGAGAGGGCTGGGGGGGTAATTGCAGCGATCTAATAGGGATCAGTGCCGTGGGAGATCTCCGTACATCTGTCGTCTGGCGAAGAACCGCTGCACCTGAGACTCACCAGCTTGGCAGTGCTCACGCTCCACTGTGGGATTTCAAGAGAGATGAAGGGTTTCACGGTGAGACTACTGGCAGTCGTGCGGTTCCGTGTTTGAAGAACCTGTCACCTGTCCCGGATAGACTGAAAAGACAAACACTTATATGGGCACTCTACAGGCAATGAGACAAAGGAGCATTTAAATCTTTTTCCACAATGCCAATTTTGAACTTCTAAAATCACACAAATACAAAGATATCCCAATATTGAAATATTTTCTTCTTCTTGAGCAACTTGAATGTAATGTAAATCGGAAATTGTTGTCCCCATATGCAAAGACAAACCTCCCAAGCACAGCTGGGGAGAACAAAGATGTATTTTTGTTATCGTGTCGCTTTTGTTTCACTACTCATCAAAAGTCATAAATACACTATTAATTGTGTTGATCTTGTACCAGTAACTTTTTTAACCCTTGTTTGACAGTTGGGAAAATCAACGTGTTACTTAATCAGCTCCAGATTTCAACTAGGACAGTTTTAAACATTTTCAAATAATTTCATATGGGGAGAAATGTGCAATATATCCTGTTTATGGAGTGTTTGGGTTTCATGCAAAACATTCCAAGTAAAATGTAAGAAAAGAAAAACTTCTCAAAAAAAATAAAAAATTCCGGGCAGGAAAAAAAAAAACCCTGTTTCGGCGTACAAGTAACCTTTCTCGCCTCACGGTAAGGCATCGTGAAGGGCTTGGTGGAGCAAGTGCAAGATTACATGAATTGATGAAGGGGCAGTGGAGGGCCTTGACCCTCTTGTAACATGCATCACCTATCCACTCCCGCATGCCCGTGGGAGGCAGCCTCCAGGTTATCTTTAATTCATGCCATTAAATATGCAGCAGAAGCCCTCCTTGTAGCAGCTGTTAGCCAGGTTAGTAAGCCATAATTCAGGAGATCAAATCTGAGTAAATTGAGGGCGAGGTTGGAGGGAGCGCTGGCCAGAGAGGACGCATTATCCTGCCGTGCGGGAGAGAGGCTGGTTCAGTCAGGTGCAACACCGAGACTAGGCTTCTTAATCCTTGTGCTCGCAAGGAGATAATCACGGCTTTGCCCAGAAATGTGGACAGAGTGTATCGGCAGAAATGCTGAATTGTGATGCCGAGATGTCATTTCATGTTTGACTTCAGAAATTCAGTATTTTCTCAGGTTGTCTTTTGCTTTTCATAAACACATCCTGAATAGTGTTTAAACAGTGTGGTTAATTCCTTTATTTTTTTTTCCCTAGACTTTGAAACATTTGGTTTTGACATCAAAAGATGAATATGTGACACGAGATCAAATATTTCAACTTTTATTTTCATGTATTTACTTCTGGTTTTGATGCACATGATAGGATTATAACAAAAAAAAATTAGGTGAGAAGTGATATTGGAAAATATTTATTTGCAAATTATTTGCTTTGAATATTTACATCAAGTCTGTGACACACTGACATGACAACACTTAGGCATTCTTTTGTGATACTTTTCCAGGTTTACACCACAGCCTCTTTCAGATGTTGTTTGCTTGGGGGGTTTATTCCCTTCAGTCTCTTTGCAGGTCAAATATTTGTTCTTTTGGTTTCAAGTCTGGAGATAAACTTGGTCCAGTCTCAATATCTTCCATTTAATCTCCCTGAGGAACGCTGGCAGTGTGTTTTGGGGTCATTGTCTTGCTGCATGATGATTCTTCCAATCGGTTTTGTGCATCATTCCTTAAATTTGGCAGACGAAATACAGAATATCTGAAGTCCGACTGCAACGGACAGTTAGGACGGCGGAAAAAATCATTGGCACCGCCCTACCCACTCTTGAGGACTTGCACACCGCAAGAACCAAGACAAGGGCACGGGAAATCCTACTGGACCCCCCGCACCCTGCCCACCACCTTTTCCAGCTACTCCCCTTCGGCAGGCGCTACCGATCCATGCGCACCAAATCCAGCAGACACTTAAAGTGTCTGGTGCTGTGGAATATAGATCAGTGACAGTGGTTCAAGTGAGTACAGAGCTGGAGCTACAATAACTATAATGGGATGCTGTTCCACAGGGTTGTGCAAAATTGCAAAGAGCCACTATACAGGTAGATTTGGGTTACTGTTTAGGGAGTTAATGGCTCGAGGGAAGAAGCTGTTTAAAGTGCTCAAGGACATCTGTATAATTGCACACTTGTTGTACTACAAATACTGCTACTGGTCACTTTAAAATGGTTCAATGATTTTCTGCACCAACTGTACAACTGTTATAGTATTGTATTCTACCACTGATCACTTGAGCTCTGTTTGATACTTTGCACATTGTCTCACAGTTGTCACTGGGTGGTACCACTGCACAACGGTACACTTACATTACAGAATGTCCTTCCATACTTATTTGTCATGTCCTTGTTTATGATGACTCTAGTGCAGCGTGTTCTCCCGGAGACAAATTCCTTGTGTGTTCTACATACTTGGTCAATAAAGGTGATTCTGATTCTGACTCTGTGGACTTTTGAGTTACTTTTGCTGCTGCCATCTTGTCGTCCATCAATGAAGAAGAATAAGCCAGTCCCAAAAAACCCATGGAAAATAAAGGCATGGCATTGCTTGCCTTATTTCATGGATGAGCTTGTATTTTTGCCGTCATGAACAGGTACCTCTGCTTCCTCTCTCAAGTTTAATTTTAGCATCATCAATTCGCATCAATGTAGCCTTCACATTCTCTTTGCTGATGACTGGCTTGCATTTTCTAATGTAGCATCTCGACTTTTTGTTCATTTTTTCGAGAGGTCATTGCTGTCACTCAAAATGTTTCTGTTACATACCTTGAAGTAAAAGCCGAAATGTTCATTTCAAATGCATTTTTCTTACATCAAAACTCTATGTGTTCTGTATACATACAAAATAGACCTGTAAGTTAGTGTTTGTGTGCGAGTGCGTATGTGCATACAAGTGCAGGAAATCACCATTTCAATATAGCACTGATTAAACTTCCCGTTTACCGTTGTCGAAGTACACAGGAACCATCTCTTGGCAGGTTTCCTCCTGCAGCAGCCCCTGCCAAACCCTTTGAAATCCAATCAGGTTCTGGTCCTTGTATCGCTGTCCGCCCCTCATGCTCGCCTCGCTCCTCGCTGACTCACGTTGCAACCATAAAAAGACTTCACTGCTGCCAGCTGGCAGCCAATCAACTGCAGTCACATCCAAGAAGCACCTGTTGGGAGTCTGCAAGGTGCGACATGCTGTTCAAGAAAAAATAAAAAAGACGCAACACTGATGTACAGCCCAAGTGTGTGTGTGTGTGTGTGTGTGTGTGTGTGTGTGTGTGTGTGTGTGTGTGTGTGTGTGTGTGCGTGTGTGTGTGTGTGTGTGTGTGTGTGTGTGTGAGATTGTGACATCAGTGTGACATCATAAATGGTACCATCATTCTCATGCAATCATGTAAGGTTGCAAAAAAATGTTGGGAATTAACAGGAATTGAACATATTCAAGTTTGTCTCTGAGCAGGGGACTTCAATGCACATGAAGAAAAAACATTTTTATTTTGGCATAATCCTAACTAAAGCAACTGATTTGGTAAAAGTACAGTGGAGAAAGTGAGGAAAGGATTCAGCAAGAGATCGAACGACAGGCAGATGGGTGCAACATCTGCAGTGGAAGAACAAGCTGAGCCAAAAACACTCTTTGATCTGTTCCCACTCTTAATTGGTCACGAGCTGTGGATTGTGACCGAAAGAACAAGATCATGGAAACAAATGGTTGGAATGTGTTTCGTCCACAGAGTGTCTTGGGCTCTCCTTTTGAAATCAGGTGAGAAGCTTGGTCATCAGGAAGAACAGTAGAGCCGCTTCTCCTTAAGATTGAGAGGAGGTAGATGAGGTGGTTCGGGTATCTGGTTAAGATGCCCCATAGATGCCACCCTGGAAAAGTATTTCCGGGCATGTCCCACTGGGAAGAAGCCCTGGGTGAGACCCAGAATCCGCTCCACTGGCCTGGAAACATTTTAGGATACCTTTGCAAGAGCTTTAGGCTTTCCTGCCTACGCTGCTGCTGCTGCCATAACCTGGCCTAAATTGAGTAGAAAATGGATGGATGGATGGATGGATGGATGGATGGATGGATGGATGGATGGATGGATGGATGGATGGACGGACGTGAAAAGTTCTGAATTAACTTTCACCCATCTTTTCATTTTTCATGCTCACAATATCTGGCATCCATGAAATAGTTAAACTGGCAATAGACAGTTTTCTGGTAGTTACTGTTAGAATAATATTGCACACATTCGAGGTAACAGGACCAGTGAACATTGATTCTGAACTTTTCAGTTGGTGCTGTGACCTTGTGGTCTTATACTTGCAGTTATTTATTTATTTTTTTAACAATTCAACTAGAGCCACCAATAGGGTAAGCAGAAAGCCTTCTTTTAATAGATAAAATTCTGCCTATACCTCAAGGGTGTGTAGATTGTTGAAATTTCTGAGGGCGAGGAGTGGGTTTTATGTTCCAAATTTAGTAACCCAACATTGTATGCTGTATGAGTTATTATCAAATGACATCAAAAACGAAACACGGCTGTGGAGCCGTTTTCTGTTATTTCTGGATGAAGGTCTGTCTCCTCCAAAATGAAGCGTATTCTTACACTGCCGTAGCCGCATCTAGATACAAATGCAGCCTATCCTAAATAATGTGTTGTTGTCTTTCTATGTGGGACTCCATGGTCTTAACTGAGTTCAACAGGTAAGTGTGCAAGGGCGCTGATAGATAGGAAGATACATGGGTGATGGATGGAGGGATGATGGTAGTATGGATGGATGGATGGAAAAGCAGCAGTGGACACCAACCAACATATTTTCAGGCTGCATTTACAGCAACAGTTTGATCAGTCTGATTTCTGGCGTTCAGGAAATTTAGTTTTTATTCTGGTTCTGTAAGAAACGACAACCTAAAGAGATCTGGAAATTTATGGGAAACTAAAAACTAAAAGTACAAATTATACGTGATTTTTTTTTTTTTTAAGCACCTGCATTGCTGACCATCAGTGTGCTTCACTTATTTTGAGTGGAAAATCCTAGCCGGGGCATTAAAACACATTAGCTCTATCCAGCATGTGCAGGAGAGACTGAGGAGGGGAGATAGAGCCAGAGTTTGACCGCAGTGACCAGAGGAATTAGAGAGAGAGCTTATCCCCACGTCACTATCAACATGTTTAAGCCCAACGGTCCATTTCAACCTCAGAAACCTGCCATCAGCATAAAACCTCCCTCTCTCTCACTCTCTCTCATCTGTTTGTCTCCCTAATTAATGACTTCACATGCCACAGTGTGTTTTGCAAATGATAGATGATGGAGAATTATAGCAGCGGTGAGGAGGGTGCAGCCAGTGGTGGATCTGTGCCGTCAGCTTCAGCCCGCATTACCTGAGTCGATCTGGCATTCGCTCAGGATGGGACAGATTTGATTTTTGCCATGTAAGAGGCTTTTTTTTTTTTTTTTTTTTTTAAAGGGTTCTAATGCCGGATTTTGTAGGTAAGCACAATCTGTCATGTTCACCTACAATGATATTATCCAACAAGGACATGAGGACACACAGCAAAGGCCGGACCGGGTTAGTGGAGACTGGGGGTTCGGAATATGAAGGTAGTGTGCCAACGACAGTGGAACCTCCAAGTTGGACCACAATCCATTTGGGGCCACAGGCCCAGCTCCAATTTGTTTGTACTGGAAAACCATTTGTAATCCCTTGGAATTGATTGTTCCAGTTTGTTCCAGGGACAAACCGATGTGATCATCAAATGTTCACAAACTGTAAAAAACATTTTAAGTTACGTATTAGCCTTAATACTTGTTTCATTTATTTAATAGAATTATTTTTTTTAATTTTGGCCATTACTTTTGTATTTTACTTATCTCATTGAATAATTATGGTTAAATGATTTATTGTAAAAGTTATATATATATATATATATATATATATATATATATATATGTCAAATTAAACACTTACGCATATACATTTCAAAAATATCTTTTATGACATGATTGGTGGGCGGCATGGTGTTTGACTGGTTTGTACGTCCGCCTCACAGTTTCTGGCTCGGGCCTCCCTGTGTGGAGTTTGCATGTTATCCCCGTGCCTGCGTGGGTTTTCCAGTTAATTTAAATAACAATTGTATACTACACCAGACAATGGGACTGAGCATAATGACAACATCAGCAGTGTAGTGGCAATACAATACAAAAAATATATGTAGTATAACTTTATTTACAGCTGAAAGCAGTGTTGTTTTTAAAGTGTGACAACCGCAGGAAGGAAGGACCTGCTCTTCTTCTCCACATATTTGAAGTGAAGGAGTGTGTCACCAAGGAGGCTCCATATTTCTTTTTTCATACTTACTTTAACACTTTGGTCTGAACGGCAGGTTTCTGACTTGCTTATTACAATTAGTTTCAGTTTCATGGCAGCAAATTATTTTAGTCTTTTTTCCTCACCTCAACTTTTGCATCTCAATGTTTTACTTTCACTGCGTCCTCGTTTCTTCCCTTTACCAAAGGTTAATAATTCCTTTTTTTGATCATCCTCACTGCCTCAGGCCAGGTTTTAATCCTGATTTAGATTTTGATTCACTGTCCGGTTTTAATAATGCACGCGTGTTCATGGGTGGTTGCCCCGCTTACCTCAGGGCGTCTGTCTCGCCGCTCCCCATGCCCCCGCCCGAAGAAGCTCGCCTTCTCCAGATAAATACCACCCGAGACACACAGGAAATGCTTTCTGTGAGATGAGATGGGATGGGCTGTCGTAGTGGAGGGAGAGAGGTGGGGGGGGGGGTAGCCTAATGGCAAGAAAAGTTTCGTTTTCTAACAAAAGAGCATTTTAAACACACTCAAGTTTCCAAATTGAGTCTCGAATTTCCAATTCTTTAATCGTGTTGCATGGGAAGCCATTTCCTCCTCTCGTGTACTCCCGCCTCCACTTTTCCTGCTGCTTAAACTGTGAGATGAGTCCCAGCCAAGGAAATACACTGACGGCGTCATCAAACATTAATTAGGCCCCCTCCCCATTCCATGAGATTCTTCTTCAAAACATGTCCAATGATTTTGAGGGGAAGTGGCATGTTTGAAGGCGAGTGGAGATCTGATTAGCATCATGAGGGTGTGATAGGTGCAACAAAAAGGGTAATAACAATATTTGAGGGTGGGGCTGTTTGAAAAAACAATTTTCAATTAACACCTTGTGATGAGCTTCCTTTTTTTTTTTTGTCACTCTATGCTGTGACAACCCTCCTCTGCCGCTTTGTTTCCTTAAACTGGGCCATGAAATCAGTGTGAATTTGCATGTTTGCTGTTTTAATTGCAAATCCGCCAGATAGTTGTGCTCTAATTGCAGACTAATCACCGCAAAATCACCAAGTTCAAGCCGACGTTATCATGAATTGTGCCTGTGAAATGACCGTAAAATCTGACGGTCACCGGTGGTGGACTGCCACTTCTCAGCGGTGGGCCAGCCACAAAGTGGAGTTTCACTCAAAAGCAGTAGTGTAGTTTGTGACTTCTCTGAGCTGAGACAGGGATTCATGAAGGCATATGCATCTCTTTTCGTGGGTGTTGACCCTTTCCCAATGCTGCTTGCCCTCTCCCTCACCAGCTCCGTTGGCCTTGAGCTGCCAGTAATTGAAATAAATTATAAGCGCATTATCTGTGATTAGTTAGCGGCGCCTCCCTCCTTGTCAGGAAATACTTGGATTCAATTATGACTCGAGGGAAAAAAAAACAACAACAAAAGTGAACAATGTTTTTCCATCCTCCCAACATCATGTTCTCCTCCCTACGAGGTCATGCTCTACCTGACAAAGGTCAAGAGGCAACCGCGATACGACTGCCCTCTGTCCTAATTGGCCTCCCTGTGACTGCGGTTATCTGACGCCAGTAAACAGAACTCTGGTTTCGCATGGCATTTGTTTTCGAGAGACACTTCTCGTCCTCCAAAAAATAAACTTGTCAGGCTTGAAACTGTGCAGGAGCACGACTGCTTTGTTGCGGGCTGTGGCGGCGGCTGAGTTTTTTAAGACCGTTCTCTGGCGACTGCTGTGACACTGCCATTCCCATGCCCCGTCGAATTCTTTCCTCAGATCCCCGGCATTTAAGCGGCTCCCTCCCTCCCCAGCGCCGCTTAGGATGCAGCCAAGTCCACTGACCTGTGTGGGAGTGGATATTTTGGAAGACGGCCCTGACTAGTTCACGAACTATTCCTGTCCTAGCATGTTCATTAGCCCGGCCTCAGGAGTTGCAGTGTTTACGCGCTCTTATCATTCCTCGCTGCCGGGTCGCCGTAAGAGATTCATGGACGCAACACATGAAACATGCGTGCCTTTATGTTCCCTGACTTCACCACGTAGGTTAGTGGACTGTTGTTCTTTTTGCCAGAGGTCATAGCGGTGGAATGGAGTCATTATTTACTGTTGATCCAGTGGCGGGAAGTTTTCCAAGCCGGGGCTTTGGGATTTTCACATTACAGCCCAACAGAGGAAATAATGACCTGTAGGTGCTCAGCTGTGGGAAGGAAATTGGTGTTTCTTTTTTATTATTATTATACTCCAAAGCTGTCATGCTCTCCAGCAGCATTGCCTCAAACCGAGACACCCCTCTCCCCACCCTCCCATCTTCAGCACCAATCACCCCCACTCCTGACCCCCCCACCCCTGAGCAAACTACCCCTCCCCTTTCTGTATCCCACGCTAAGGCTCAGTTACATGACTTTTTTTCCTGGAACTTTTCCTCACCTTTAAGTGGCCTTGTTTCCACTGTGGAGACGTGTAAACATTCAAAAGAATTTCAATGATGTGGATCAGGTCCCCTGATTGCCAACCAGCCTCAGCGGCGTTAGTGACACTGAAAGCAAATATTATCAGCTGAAGCTTGTTGACGTCACAATTTTTTGCCATCACGCCATGATGGCATAAACATAAGTACTTCAAAAAAAAAAAAGAATGTAAACATTAGGTTTTATTCACATAAAAGCATCCTTTGTATGTCATCCCAGTGGTATTGGGACGATGGGGAATTTTTCCCGGTGGGCTGTGTAGTTCTTTGGACACTCCATTTTGAATGGCTCATTTGGGAAAAAAGATGTCACATGCAATATTGTGTGTTTATGGCAGGAGGGAGGATCCACTTTGATATTTATTTATTTCTATTGGTGTCAAATGTCGTTTTAGAAATATTAAATCCCTGTTTCCCAATTTGTGTGTGTTTGTGTGTGTGTGTGTGTGGATGTGTGTGTGAGAAAGAGACACACATGCCTTCATATCTACGGTGGGGTTAGTAGAGATTGGAGGTTGCGCCGTCTAGCGTCCGTTATTGGATTCCGAAGGAAGCCTCAGCAAGAAGTAATAGCTTTTGCGATTGATGAGGACCCAAGACAGCTCATTGACATATTATCAGTGTCACAACCAGTTAAGTCAAAATTTCCTCCGCTGCCTTTGAATGGCGTCCTGCGAGACTGCTGAAAAATTCAGCAGATTCCAGTTACCTGCTGTTCCACTAGGTAGAAAGCGGAAACAAGAAGAAAGTTTGCCGCGGGTTTCTGATGGACTGTCACTCACTGAGTGGCACCAATATTCTTCTCTGGGGCTCACGACGAACATGACTTTTCATCGCTACTAATCAAAATGAATAAACATGCATAATTGTGCAGAGTAGTGAGTTGTATTCATCCCATATTCAATTCTCCTCAAGGTGGCCACAAATGACATGGGTAGAGAACTTCAATGCATCAGTCTATAACCTAATACAGTATTACAAAAACATTAAATGGAAAACCATCATTGTAACCCAAATGAGAAACTCCAGTCTACCTCGCGCTCAAATAAGTAAGAGGAGCATTTGTGTCCATTTAAAACAAGCCTGACATACATCTGTCCCTTTTCTATACTGCTTATTTTTTACCCCCAATTTTGCTGCTGTAGACTGTAAATTTCCCCAGTGTGGGACAAATTAAAGATATCTTATCTTATCTTATCTTGTCTTATCGTATCCTCATTAGGGTCACGAGAGTGCTGGAGCCTATTCCAGCTGACCAAGGGGCAGGTACACCCTGGAATTGATGCCAGCCAATCACTGGGCACATACTGTACACTGTTAGACAAATAAGCATGCATACTCATATTCACATCTAAGGACAATTTAGAGCAGGGATGGCCAACTGGCTGACCACAATCACACACTGAGTGGCCCAGTGATTTATTAAAAAACACAAACACAAAAAAGTGTTTTTTTTTAAAATAATGACCTGTAGGTGCTCAGCTGTGGGAAGGCAATTGGTGTTTCTTTTTTATTATTATTATACTCCAAAGCTGTCATGCTCTCCAGCAGCATTGCCTCAAACCGAGACACCCCTCTCCCCACCCTCCCATCTTCAGCACCAATCACCCCCACTCCTGACCCCCCCACCCCTGAGCAAACTACCCCTCCCCTTTCTGTATCCCACGCTAAGGCTCAGTTACATGACTTTTTTTCCTGGAACTTTTCCTCACCTTTAAGTGGCCTTGTTTCCACTGTGGAGACGTGTAAACATTCAAAAGAATTTCAATGATGTGGATCAGGTCCCCTGATTGCCAACCAGCCTCAGCGGCGTTAGTGACACTGAAAGCAAATATTATCAGCTGAAGCTTGTTGACGTCACAATTTTTTGCCATCACGCCATGATGGCATAAACATAAGTACTTCAAAAAAAAAAAAGAATGTAAACATTAGGTTTTATTCACATAAAAGCATCCTTTGTATGTCATCCCAGTGGTATTGGGACGATGGGGAATTTTTCCCGGTGGGCTGTGTAGTTCTTTGGACACTCCATTTTGAATGGCTCATTTGGGAAAAAAGATGTCACATGCAATATTGTGTGTTTATGGCAGGAGGGAGGATCCACTTTGATATTTATTTATTTCTATTGGTGTCAAATGTCGTTTTAGAAATATTAAATCCCTGTTTCCCAATTTGTGTGTGTTTGTGTGTGTGTGTGTGTGGATGTGTGTGTGAGAAAGAGACACACATGCCTTCATATCTACGGTGGGGTTAGTAGAGATTGGAGGTTGCGCCGTCTAGCGTCCGTTATTGGATTCCGAAGGAAGCCTCAGCAAGAAGTAATAGCTTTTGCGATTGATGAGGACCCAAGACAGCTCATTGACATATTATCAGTGTCACAACCAGTTAAGTCAAAATTTCCTCCGCTGCCTTTGAATGGCGTCCTGCGAGACTGCTGAAAAATTCAGCAGATTCCAGTTACCTGCTGTTCCACTAGGTAGAAAGCGGAAACAAGAAGAAAGTTTGCCGCGGGTTTCTGATGGACTGTCACTCACTGAGTGGCACCAATATTCTTCTCTGGGGCTCACGACGAACATGACTTTTCATCGCTACTAATCAAAATGAATAAACATGCATAATTGTGCAGAGTAGGAAGAAGTTGGGGAAATTCATAGAGAATTTTCAATGCTCCATCAAGTATTAAAACACAGCTTGGCCTCATTTTCTTTGCTACCTAAACCGTTTTCCCCACCTTGCTTTCCGCCCGATTGCACCAGCGCGTCACGTGCACTCGCAAACCATTAGGAGCAAATATTTACTTTCCCACATTGGCGCACTTCTGCCCACTTTGATATTCCCTTTGATTCACATTCCCTCCCCTTTAAGACGTGTGGAACTTTAAGAAATGTGCCAGTTTGATGTGATTCCCCCCCCCCCCCGGCTTTGTACATCACATGCAAACATGAAGAAAAGTGAGTTAGCAGACAGGCAACAGATTGACATGTTTTTTTATTTTGACAGCGCTCGCCCTCCCCGGCCCAGCTTTGTGATCATAAATAGTGCATGCTGCTTATTACAGTCAATGCCTTGCTTGCCGGTGTTGGCAGACAATTTGCCAGTACACATGTGAGACATTATTAGCGTTTCCCTTTCATCCCTCGCTGTCTTCTCTCCCGGTCCTGTGCCATTGCTGCAAAGCACTCTGGGATAGCTTGTACCCGCCGATTCTGCACGCCACTCGTCACGCCACTAAATTTGATGGGAAAAGCACATAATGTGCCTCCTCTTCGATTAAATCTAATGTGATTAAGCGGCGAAGACGCAGGAGTTTGTGCAAGTGCACAAAAGCCGGCATGATGACAGAATTTCAGTGTGTTTCGCGTCTCTCAGAGGAAAGAAAGACATTTCTTGTGCTGCTGCATGCAGCAACATCTGGCTCCAATTACCCAATGTGAGCTGCTGCAGCATAGTAAGAGGAAACTCAAAGGATTTCCTCTCTTAAAATGCACATTATCCTCTAATTCCTACCTAAATTAGCACTTAACCGAGGACTGCGCTTCGAGATGCCTGCGTGTGCAGGCCTGCGCCTACGCACAAGAAACATCTCCTGCAGCGAGGTCAACACCGGGTGAGGAGATGTGTGGCGTGGTCGCACCTCACCTTCTTGTGCGTGGCACCCTGTCGGGATGACAAAGAAAGTGAACACGAGGGACATAATGGCTCAGGCGCCCCACTAAAAGGAACGTTTTTTTTTTTTTTTTTTTCCAGGAGGTGCAGTGCAAGGGGCCCTACAGTCCCCTGGGATAGATTTGCAAGTAAAGATGGTAGCATTCACCTTTCCCTGACACTGCCGCCTGGGGCCTGGGGCAAGCTGTCAGCCCGTGGTCAAGGCAAGTACAAGTCCAATAACCTAGCACTGTCCCCAACCTCCAAACAAAACTATGTCTCAAAGAGAAAGTGGAGATGCGGGCGGAGAAGTAATTTGACGCCAGGTTCTCTCTGGAGGCTGAATTGCGAGCGCTGATGTCACCGGGTCAAAGCTTTCGCAATCCATGTAAAGGAGGATGATGGCAGCTCGCTTCACTTCACTCACAGCTTGGGACAGCAGACGGTTATAATTTGCGTTTTCGCGAAGAAAACTTTCGGATAGTTAATCCAAAATCCAGCATATCTACTCACCAATATTCTTGTCTTTTGTCTAAAACTGTGTCAAATTTTCAAGGAACCGCTTTTTATTTTACATGAAAACCTCAGTGGGATCCACACAGGAAAAGGCAATCTGTTCCAAACATGTTATCAAGATGAACAGGAAGTGTCCTGAGGAGAGAAGATTCTTGCAATGTATGAGCTTATGTGAACTTGTGTGAGCCTTGTTTCATTGGCGCTGTAAAAAAAAAAAAAAAAAAAAAAAGAGCCTTACAGGTTCTTCTGTGTCTTTGGGGGTAATTTAACACAAACACAGCGAGGGAAAGTGACTGTTAGTGACGTTAACATCCATCAAACACTGAGGGGAATGTCCAGTTGGTGGCTCCAGCATGCTTAGAAAAGCCTTTTGTTCAAACACCTTTAATAATTAAACACCTACTCAGCCCCTCAGGCTGCACAAGATTGAATACTTTCGCTGGGAGGAAAAGAAAATCTCTTGTAACCTGGCTAGCGCACACCTAATGCCTTTTCCTTGAGCTGAACAAAACCCTTCACTTTTCAAGAAACAGCTTTGGTGCAGCCCAACATGACCGGGCTGCACCGGGCGCGAATGGTTGTTCGTTTCTGTGTGCCCTGCGATTGGCTGGCAACCGGTTCAGGGTGTCCCTCGCCTACTGCCCGAAGACAGCTGGGATAGGCTCCAGCACCCCCTGCGACCCTAGTGAGGATCAAGCGGTTTGGAAAATGAATGAATGAATGGATGTATAGTTGGGGTGGTATTTCATGATGTTTTCAGCAGACACGGCAGAACAATGGTTTCGGCGGCATTCGATTCTCATTCACGACCCGTGCTACAGCCTGCTATGAACTAGCTGTAATGCATCCAAACAGGCATCAAGGAAAGCATGATAGGTGATACATCTGCATCACAGTTCTGGATTTGTTGTTTCAAATGTGAGCACCAGCCTGCCTGTATGTACCTGGCATGATCTTCCCCTTGTTTTGTGGGTTTTCTGTGGGGCCTGCGGATCTCTCGCACATCCCATAAAAATGAATGCTAGGTTCAATACTTCGGCAATATGCGCCCAGTGATTGACTGGTGACCAGTCCAGGGTGTAGCCTGCCTCTCGACTAGGATGGAGGCTCCATCTTACCTGCCACCGTAAAGAAGATAATCCGTATATAGAGAATAGATGCATATATGGAGGCATATCAATTTGCAATATAATAATACAAATAAAGAACCACAGTACATAATATTTGATGTATCACATTTGTGTAGCTTCCCAACCTTCCAGGGCCTCCTTCTGTTCCCTTGGGGCCCAATAATGGCTCAAACACTTCTGCTGAGAACAAGCACCTGAGAGAGAACAGCTGTCTTGTAAAAGGTCACTCTCCCACTGTTCCTTGGTCTCGCTCAACATTTCCGGCTTCAGTACTCCCCACCCACTCCCCCCCACACACACACACACACACACACACACACACACACTCCCCCAATGTGTTGTACGTCGATGATTTTTGGCAGAGTTAGGACACCTTGTAATCTCTTGCATGCGTGGGTGGACCAGTGCACTGTGGCCCGCTTTATAAAACTTTCCTCTGAGTGGATATGGACGAGCCTCTCAAGGTGTTTATTTTCCCCAATGTCGTGTAGCGGCTATCATCGATGTGCACGTGGGCCAACATACACACCCTCACACAGATTCTCACACACACACACACACACACACACACACACACACACACACACACACAAGGATGTCTTAACGGCTTTAAAAAAACAAAAAACAAACAAATTGGTCACATTTTTGAACACACATTTCTCACAAGCTGCTCAACGAAGAGACAATTCAAACAAGCACACAGTAGAAACATTGCTCCCTTATGTACTGTGTACTTATTGACTATTTGTTTGTCATGAAGCCAATGAGCAAACTAGTGGTGTCCAATCTATGGCCCGTGGCGTCGCACTGCATACAGAAAATGGAACTATTAACACGTCCTGCAATGCTGTTCTGCAATGCTATTTTTTTGTAAACAAGAATTTGCTTTTGTACAGATCTTTTCGAAATGTACAAAGATGCAAAGAAATTATTTCCAAACGTAGTAGCATTTCTCTTCATATTGTCAAATAAATATCATTCCGTTTTTTCAAAAGCAAAATTGGTTTGCTCCATATTCTACTCCGTGTCAAGGTCCAATTTGTGAACAAGTCATTCATGTTCCTCAAGTAACTGATTTAAAATTTGTCATCTCACTGCAGGTTGCTCCTTTTCAGGTTCTGATTGTTGATATCTACTCAGTGCAGAAGTGGATCTATTCTTGTGGGACATGGAGCCGCGAACCATCCCACTTTGAACATTCTTAAAGAAATCATTATACTTATTGCTTAACAATGCTGTGACATAGCAGTTTTCCAAAATAACTATATTATAAAAAAGAATTGTTAATTAATGGATTGGTTGGTTTTAGTGGTGCATTTACAGTTTGTTTTTTGTTTTCCCAAAATGAGTTAAACTCAAAATCTCTTAAAGCGAAGTTAAACTTACACTCTGCTCTGAGTTTTGCATTGCACACTGAACAGCGAACAAGATCTCACAATCAGTTAAAAGTCACTCAATGAACACTGCTTAAAGTTAAAAGTTTGCCCACCCCAGAACTAAACAAACACGAGATCCATCACCTCTTAGACCTGAATGCATGCAACAGTGAATACTGACACTAGTCTGTCATGGACAGCATGGCAGGGGCTGGTCCTAGTGGTGTCTATACTGTCACATCATTTGCATATTTACAGTAAATTCAACAGTTGCAAATAAAATTGGATTTACCACAATTTCCTCAAGGTGATTACATCAATCTCAGGGAGGACATTCTGGGGCGTTACTCGTCTCCTGCGGGTGGATGATGTGGGCGTTGTTATTTTAGCACACCGGTCAAGGTGAAGCTAGAAGCATTGACAATGGAATAGCAGAGGATAAAATAGCACGCGCACAGACGGCTACACTCAAGAGCCTTAGAATCAGGTGCAAGTGCTTTGAAGAAAAAAGCTGGATCAGAAATTCTGCTGTTAGAAATAGAATTATTTTTCATCTTTTGATTCACAAGGCCAGTTTCAAAAACAAGGTTTAGTGTCAAATGCTAAAAGACCTTCATTTGGAGTGGTTCATGCTGGGTTTACACAACATTCCCAGCGGCCACAGGAACCACCAAAAATATTTTGTTATCACGTGTTTTACTGAGAACGATTATGTGACTTACAAGTTGCTTGAACCAAGTCATGATTTGACTTGCTAGAAATTTGGCGGCGACTCAACTTTTTTTTTTTCCATTGTGACTTGGGACTTGTAAAGGTGACGACTTACTTGTAATTTACTCATGTGTGATTTACTCCCACCTCCGGTTTTTAACATAATCTGACAGACTGGTTCCGGTCTTAATACTATTCTGAGGAACTGGACCACATCACACCAGCTCTACAAAATGTCTACACTGGCTTCCTGTGAATCAAAGAGTATTTTAAGTAATTTATTTTTATTTTATCTTGATTTTCATCTTTCCCTTTATTCATTCATTCATTTTCCGAACCGCTTGATCCTCACTAGGGTCGCGGGGGGTGCTGGAGCCTATCCCAGCCGTCTTCGGGCAGTAGGCGGGGGACACCCTGAAATTGGTTGCTCATGTCGGAATTTATATCTTCCGTTACCAGGCAAAAAAAAAAAAAAAAAAACCTCAACATTATTTATGAACAAATAGCAGCTTAAAGACCAGTGCCTGAGAGTCCTGTCAAGCCAGTGGCAATGTGACACATACAACAAGTAGCAACAACAATAAAAAAAGAGTCAGAGTCCCAAGCGGCTTATTGGTCAATCAACTCCATGGGTCCGAGCGATCATTTCCAACTGGCATGCCACCCAAACACTTGATCACACTGGATAATAGTACTTTTTTTCTTTTTTTGTCGACCATCATATTTGAGAATATGTTTTACAAATAGCCACAGAAACTAAGAAGAGAAACAAAACACACAAAGGCTAAGACAATAGTTTGCTGCTGAAATTAACAACAGAAAACACAACCAAGGTCTTGAGAACCGCTGCACCTGTATAAGAAAGAGATCTCGGTTGCTAAGCAATCACAGGGAACATATATAGACCGCATAAACAGCTATTCAATGTCACATTCTCACCTTTGGACAATAAGATGAATAATTTAATTTATACTTCTATGTTGGTGTTAAATAAAACGGAATATAATTATCAGCTTTGCAAAAAAAAAAATAATACATTTAATGTGTTGTAACTCATTAAGACTGCAGAAGATGTGATGGTGTGCGAACACATGATATGCAAATCTGTCACACACATGATCAAATATGCTGTGCCTGCAGCCTTATTGTTCTTTTTTTTCTTTGTTTAGCAACCATGCTACGTATGGCGTCCAGTTATATGGAAGCATATTCCTGCCACTCTCACCAAAAAGGCTCATTATGACATCATTGTGTGAAAAGTATCTCATAATATCCTTTTTCAACATGCCGTGTTGTTCGTGTTGATTTTGCATGCCAGTGACAGCACCTTTTGAAGCAAGTTTTGTCAAATGATTTTTTTTTTTTTTTTTTAATCTTGTAGGGTTTTTTTTTTTGTTTTCTGTTTTTTTTTTAAATAAATGTAATGACAAAAGTATTTTTCTCCCCAAATCTTGTTTCCCCAATAAAAACTTTGGTCACCACCCCAAAATCTCACGCACACATGTTAAATCTCAGCTTTTTTTTCCCAAAAAAATATTTTTTAAATTCCCTTTTCAAAACTACATTCTTTTGAAAAAAAAAATCGAATGAAATGCCTCCATGTATGTCAGATTTTTTTAAGGTCCTTTCTTTTGTTTATATTGTGTCTGCCACATGCTTAAAAATGCACATGAGGGAGGTGTGATGTAGCATGGCATCGTCACTGCTTTTCAATTGTGTTTTCTAATTTCAGAGTTTGGTGTGTCCTGAGCTGAGTTTGGAAGAAGGCTGAATAGGCGGCCGTGGTTGTGCCGGTGGGAGGGAGGCTCAATGCGACAGGTCTCGCCAGATATTTCAACCAGCCACTTGTCAAGTGGCGTGACAGTTGTGACAGGAGTTAGCAGAGGTCCTCTTGCATCTCTCCGCGGTGTGACGGGAGTGGTGGGGATACTTAGTGCTGCGTGGGAGTGACTTCCAGCAGGTCACTTTGAACACCAGCCTGTCATGACTCATGAAGTTTTGACAACCGAAGACGGGGGTGGGTGAAGGAATAAAGAATGGGGGGTTGGGGGGGTGGCTCTAAATGCAGAGCAGGTGAATTAGCTCCACATTTGACCCAACATGGACTCGGTTCTGTAGTGGATGGTGTCACATTATGTAATCCTCTGATGTGCGCAAGCCACCTTTTGGCAGATGAGGAGCTGTGATTTGTCCTTCAAATGCTAACACATGCTGAAATTAGCTTTAAAGGTGCTCAAAGGATGCGACCCGAGCTCTTTCGGCTGCTCATCATGCCGCCTTGCTGTTGTCACCTCGTTGGTGAAACATCCAAACGTATTTTATGTGGGCTGAGCGGATTCAGCCATGAATACGCATTTAAATCTGAGCACGGCTGAGTCCAATAAGAAAGTTTTCATCCAATTATATTTCTAAATCAGCAATAATTACGCAATAGCCATCTGCATATTTCAATTAATATTCAAATCTTGTATGTAGCTTTTGCATGCAAATGTATAATATATTCAGGATTAGGTATATTGCAGTTAAGTTCTATCGCCACCTTGCTTCTCCTTAATAAGCTGTGTTCCCTACTAATGTTGCTCAACTTATTAGAATGCAATATTCCTCGGCATGAGCATCGCACACCCTTAAAATTACTCCTCTCAATTAACATGGAGACGCAAATACAGAGGGCCTCCTTCGTTAATTTGCACTCTCATATAATGCAAGTAAGAGCGGGAGTAAACAGGTCCATCTGAGGTGCACAGGCACGCAGGCTGAAGTCAGTCAAGTGTTGCAAATCTAATTTAAATATATGAATGTTTTTTCCCTGAACTCACTTTGGTCGCAGTCATCGGGAGGAAGCAGCGCAGCAAGATGTGTGTCAATATTCAAAGCTCCCAGGACTTTAATTAGAGGAAGCACCTGTATACGCCGCTGCCACGTTACAGCTCCCAGGAGCCCTTGTTCCCTCATATCGTGGAGAGGCAGTTAATATTGTTGTGCAAGCAAGGATCTATAAAGCCTCCACCATAAACTATCACAGGCTGTGTAACATTCAAATAATAGCGAAACAAATATCTTACCTACAGAGAAACCAGGTTGGTTCGGGACGCGCTTATGAGATGGTGGCATGCAAATGGCTGGAAATGCATCGGGTGCACCCACACCGGGAGACCTTTTATCCTTAATGAATGGTGGGTTGAACAATTGTATTAATAATGACAGATCTACGCACAAGCATGGGCATAGGGAGTGAACTGTGGGCTTTGACTTTATGGATTTTTTTTTTCCAATCTGTCTGTGTTAACTTTATTGCGCAGGTGGCTGTTATCCATCCAACATCTATTGTTTTTTTTAAAAAAAAAAATATTTGAATGCATCATCATAAATCAAATGATCAAGACGGTATAAACAAAAAAATAACAGCTGCATGAAAAGGGTTATGACAGAAGCGCTGCTTTATATATAGAGAGAGAGAGAGAGAGAGAGAGAGTCTTCAATGAACCTTACATGCAAGTTTTTCGGTATGTGAGGAAGCCAAAGTACCCGGAGGAAACTGAATTGCTTCCTGGCCAATGCATGTGGCTTCATTTATTCCCTTTAAGTATAGCATAGAAGAGATGCTCGGTCCACATGGTTGGAGTCCATGCAGGACATCGATGTGCACAAAGTATGTTTGTAAGGAACTGCAAGAAGATCACTTGTAGATGAATTGCAGTTGGCCAGGGTGATCACAGATCACAGCTGCAAAGTGGGCACTTAGAGACTGTTTTCAATCCCAATCATTTGTGTCCATATAAGTGTCAAAACCCCCAACACTCCACGTCAAAAGCAGCAGAGATGATAATAATAAAATTGTATTTCATGAATTGATTCCTACAATGACACAGAAGGTTTGATGCGCACTGATGTCAGACGAAAGAAATGCTATGACTCCCACCACACATATCAGCGGAGTTCAGAATCTGCCTGCCTGCACCTCGATCAAAGCACCGTTTTTTACAATGCAGTGTACAAGAGCTGGCTACACAGATGGATCTCTTATAGTCATGACAACAGATGTAACAACTCTTAAATACCCATCGTCCAAAACCCCCAAACACTTCACTTCACATAAGCAACCATGATATAATGCAGCATGACACAATTTAAGTGTGTGATGCACAGACACAACATGAATTTGAGAACAGCAGCAAGATAGTAGTCATCACTAATAACTAGTGAAGGAAGCAATTACTTTGGTTATAGGACACGTCCAGGTTTGACGGCTGTGTGTGTGTGTGTGTGTGTGTGTGTGTGTGTGTGTGTGTGTGTGTGTGTGTGTGTGTGTGTGTGTGTGTGTGTGTGTGTGTGCTGGTGCCTGAGCAATTGTGGCAAGTCCGAGATCACCTCCTTCACATAAGTGTACCGCTCTTGATTTCGGATTGACACGGTCATATGAGTCAAAACTAGTGGTATGCCCTAGTCCAGTACGAATTGCAGAGCCTAAGTGCAGCCCTAATGGATGGCTTTATTTCAAAGTGTGCCATCCTCCATCAATCACACACAAGCATCTGGCGGAGAAGCGATGAATTACCTTAAAGTCTCCCTGTGCCTCCTTTGCCAAGAGCCTGATAAAGATGGCAAAAAAAGCGTGAAAGCAGAGACAGGGAGCGTGTGCCGCATTCCGGTGTGAATAAAGCATCAGAGCCACTCAACAGCAGCGCTAACAATAATAAAAATGCTCTGGCTTAAAGGTGACATTCTCAATTTACGATTATTTGTGTCTATAAAGTGCATTTCTCGGCTGCCGACTCGATCGCAGCTTCTGTTACAAGAACAATACATTAAGTGAGGGGGGGTAGTGAGTGAGGGCAAATTGAAATTCTATCCATTTTATTAAGCTCGCAGGCTCTGCTATACCTGGGACTTTCAATTTTGCCGGCATGACCTCCAAGGAGACATTTCTTCCTCTGTCTACCTTTTCCTGATTCAATTCCCTGTCTTCCACCGTGTGGGGCCCCCTTACATTTATGAATGAGCTCCGAGGCAATTCTCAAACAGTGAGAGGAGCCGAGATCTTCGCTCAAAGATTTAGTTGAGATCGAGAGGTGGATGAAATCAGCTTTTTTTTTTTTTTTTTTTTTTTATCTCTGTAAGTGATTGTTTTTCCTTCTGGCTTTCTCTGCTGTAAAGAATGTTGAATCGGAAATGCGATGGATCTGGAGGAGCAGTTCTACCACCAAACCAAACCCAAACTCAAACAACTGCTTGTTGGATTTGACGCTTGGTTGCCCCTAATCTAAAAAAAGTTATTTTTTTCAAGACATTTTAGGAAACTCTTTGTTCTAGAGTGGCCTGTTTCTGTCAACATATGAAATGACAGGGTTAATAAAGGCTTGGATGAGTTTGGTTTTAAAGAACTTTGACAAAAACGTGAAACAAATCGCAGATGAACCGGAAACACTGCAACAGTGATAAATCAATGGCATTGTTTAAACGGTAACATGTTGGGAATCCCCCTGGCTGGTAGCGAACAAGGAGCTCTTTTGAGATGGCTCAAATTGGTCCATGTCGGTGACACAACTGGAAACCCCCTGAGACACTGCAGTGACACGTGAGGACTCAGGAATCTCCCGACAAGCAAGCTTGTTGTCAAACATTTATGGAAGAAATTCTCAAGTTCTTACTTTTCCGATCCTTTTTTCCATCGATGGTTGTATTTTTAATCATTCTGAATATGGTGCGTGTTTCAATACTTTTGGGTGTTTAAGCAATGTATTGTTTGCCATTAACATTATATGTTTGCTTGTTCAACAACATTTTTTTAGGGGAGGCAGTGGGGGTTCGATGGGCCTTCTTGCTTAGTACTCCAAGGTGCTATTGGAAAATTCCCTGAGATGAACTACAGCATTGTGAGATTGTCTAGACCGTGAGTCAATATCACATGTTCTTATGTGTGAATGGACAAAGTTGCACTCCAAAATCTTACAGAAAGTCTTCTTCAAAAAAATCGGAATCTTACCGTAACAGGAAGGGTCCACTGACCCATTGAAAATACTGTCTCTGAGAAGAACCCGGGACTTTCAGTGAACTTAAAGACACCATCAGCCACACATGGTGAGAAGTCAGTAAGGTGTGAAACTGCCAAAGGACGTGTGCAATGCAATGACAACAATAAAGTTATGGTACACAACAGAGCAGAGGCAGTGATAGGAAAGAGAAATGACTTGTTTTTGGTCAGGAAGCTGGGCGTTAGGATAATGCTGTTGACTGAGATCCAAGCTGTGTCGAAATTCGTAGGCTGTGTCCTCAAGGACCCTTCGCAGGCAGGTGGTTACATTGAAGGCTCATCCTCATGTAGCCTCCAAGGACAGGATAAAACATGGCCTAACGACTCTCACTTGACTGTCGAGATTTGAAGGACACGTGAATTTGGACACCGAGGTGCACCGGAAGTTACGTCAAATGCCCCCTTCTAGCTTCCTAGGAAAATACCATAAGAAAGAAAACTCCACCCATGCGTACTATTGGACTGCACTTCGCGCTAAACTTGGCACAAAAATCGGGCCCAATGAAGTGACTAGTCATCAATGTTTATTTATCCGAGTCTATCCGGGACGTTCTTAACCGTGTCATATTATGGAAATCTTTGTTGATATTGGAGCACCATGACTGGCTCCTTGTGATAAGCATGACATGGCAAATGAATTAAAAATACAATAAGAAGATTGTAAAGTTCGAAGACCCTTTTGAGACTTTCGAGATCCTTCATGTGATGAAAAAAGTGGCCTGGATAAATAAGTTACCGTGATGGCACCGTGGCTAATTGTTTGTCTAAAGCCGCATGGTGAAGAGAGTGGCTCAGAGGGTGACAGGAGCAGTTCACGGGATGACGAGCAGACGTCGCAGAGGATGACTTGTGTTTCCATGATGGATCCAATCACATTGATTCAAATGACGTGCGGCTGTCCTGCTGCACTTCATGGTGTCTTCCTCATTTAGAAAAGTTTGTAACTTTCTGAGAAATAATGAGAAATGTTACCATCCATCCCGTCTGCTTTTCTCTTTGTCAAAATTGCTTGAAACAAACATGCAAGTGTGAGTCCAATTACTGGCGAAAATGAGGCGCTTTGTGTGGTTGTGTGACGACATCAATGAGATTCTCCTTCATTTCACTCATTTCTGTGGGTTTCATGAAGCAATATGCCCGGAAAGTAAACATTTAGACGTGCACACACACAAGATGATGCTCGTGCCAGAAGCAAATTGGCAATCTCCGTCCCTTCTCGCCTGCCGTTCTAATGAAATTGTGCTGGAAATGGTTGAAATAAATGACATAATTCTGCGCACACACAATTAAAGCAGAAAGCTACATTCAGCTCGTAGTCGGCGCTATAAATAATGAATACGGCCATAATTATTCCCTCACAAATTTGCATAATTATTGTGTTTTTCTTGGAAGCTGCGTGTTTACATTGCAGTGACCGACGCTTCGTGCTCGCATGCAAGCGACACGGAATTGGCATTATAAGGAAATGTTATTCATCTGTATTTAATAAAGAGGTCACATGTCACATTACAGCACTGCACCACCTCTGCGTTTATGATGCATTACTGCAAAGAGGGCAACTGCGTGCAAGTTGCGGATTCTTTTTTTCTTTTTTGAAAATAAACTGAATGAGAGGTTGATGCAGATGAGACCTCTCTTCAATTCCTGGTTATTGGAACTTAAATGTGAGAGAGGAGACATACAGTATTTGCGGTCTAAATGTGGTTGCAATATTTTCTTCACAGTGGATTGCTCTAATAGATGCCGTGTCTCAAGTCACTGCCTGGTGCAGGTGCCATAGAAGAAATACGTTCTTATCAGGAAACTAATCACAGATGCTCCTCTTAAGTAGCTATTGTTACCTTTGCGAGCAATAGAGTGTTGTGCCAATCTAATAAATAAACACAAGCGTCTTTCAATCCTCTCTGCATCATATATCATGGCATTTTTTTAAACAGTACTTTCAATTTATATTTTGGACCACAGTGTCAAACTTGTCTCACTGTGGACCACATTGCTGTTATGTTTGCTGTCATGACACCGGTCATAAAGATTAAACCCCGAAAATGAAAATCAAAAAAGAAACGAAAAAGCTTGCATGTTTTCATTTTAGGAATGTGCAAAAATCGATTGTTTGCCTTCTTTTTAGAAAATGACTGATTCGTGTTTCTTAAATTTTTTTAAATAAATGGCTCACCATGACATCTGCTAGCCAGAAGCTGAGCCGCGCTGTGTTTGTTTATTTATTAGGTGTATGGCTTGAGTGGGAGCCAGTTACACTTCAAGTCAAGTGAAATTTATTCATGCAGCCCTTAACAATAATGTTCAGTGTTGAAACAGAAATGCGTACATGATATTTAAGGTGAAAAAAAAAATCTTTGAGTGACTATGTTATTCAGCATGTGCATGTTCACTGGTGTTTGGCATTGGCTGTGTCCAACCACAAAAAACATTAGCCAGGTGACTTATCATGGCAGTCTGTGGCTGACCTTTTAATGCGCCTGTCATTGATTGCGTGGCGTGCTGCGCTCTGTCCATCCCAAGGTGATAGATTATTCAATTAACTATTGACCTTTCCCGCAGACTCATTTGTCGATGGGAATGCTTTTATGACAGCGGTGCATTTGGAAAGCATAGGATGCTGAGTTTTGATTTTAGGATTTACTGGTCACATTATGTACTCGTCACAGACCCCTCCCTAGCCGTGTTCTCCTGTTGCCTCCTTGATTTAATATGGTGTACCTCCTCGACATTTGGCGCTGCCGCTGTTATTAGTTTCACAGAGTTGGTTGACGCGTCCTCCATCATCAACAGTGTCCGTGCCAGCATCATCAGATCAATCCGACAGTGTGTCAACCAGCTGCTTGCCCCTAAAAATCCGTTAAGCAATAAGACATCAAATGAGTACACTGGCATCCCTACAGTGTGCCACGCGATTGGCTTGTGACCAGTCCTCACGCACCAAGTCAGCAGAGACAGGCTCTGGCTCACTGCCAACTAAGATTAAGATGAACGATATAGAATGTACGTACTGTAGACATCCATCCATTCTTCTGTATACTTTACTGCTTCTCCTCAATAGGGTTGCAGTTGAGCTATCCCAGATGAATTTGGGAGGTTGGTGGGGTACACCTTTGACTGAGTGTTCCCTTGCTACGTGGATGTTCATTCATTGCGGCTTCATTCTATCACTGGGTTTTTACCAAAACTTCATCTATTTGTAGCGATTGCTCTGATTTTCTTGCTATTTCACTTCCTTCTATGTTGGACTGGTAAAAAAAAGCAAGTACGGTAGATTAAAAAAATATATCTTAAAATTTTGGGGGCGAAATTCGTTTTACAAAACCAAGACTATGAATTTTAGTGCTTGTCACCCCCAAAATCCCGGTTACCTCATTGTGTGCGCATTTGGAAATGCGCACTAGTTCATTCACAACATTTGGACACTTAGAACATTGATTGGTCAAGTGTGCCATTTGGTTTTTCAAGTTCCCCAAAAGACAAAGTACTGGAATCCAGTCTGTCAGGCTGTATAAGGAAGGGAAACAATTGAAGCACAAGCTGCTGATTGTGCTTCAATTTTGTTCAGATCATGTGAGCAGGCTCGCTCTGCCCCCGGCAGCCAATGAAGATGACAAAACCTCTGCTTCATAACTACAGTTTTCTTTTTACCGGTAGTTTAAAATGGCTTACCTTAACCAGTATCCTCCGTCACATTGAAGCCAAAGGTAAAATCTTTTTTGTTTTTTTTTTTTCATGCACTTTTTGGTACCGCAAATCTTTGTGGTTGAAAATGAAAGCGAATTTACATGACTATTATTCTTCTTATGATTAAATGTTCTTGTTCTTCTAAATAGAAGACAAAGGAGACGAACTTCCGCCAAAAGTAGAAGAACAGTAGTCATGGCAGCAAGCTTATGGTCATGTTTAGACTGCTCTTTATTTTTGTTGCGCACCAGAGGATTCAGAGTGAAAGCTCGCACAAATGTGGTTCTGCATCTGAGCTGAAGTTTGGGACAGGGGTTCACTGCCTTGCTCAAGTGCACCATGACAGTAGTGAGTATGCAGAAAAGCATCTCTCCAGCAACTACTTTCTCAAATGTCGAATGTGACCCACGCTTTCTTACACTACTTTCGGCTATTCGTCACTTGATGTTTTATTTATATATTGTTGACTGTATGCATTGTGAGTGTACCGTTGTTGGCTGTGAATCAAATTGCCCTCCGGGAATTATATAGATTGATCGTAATTCCAGCACTTAGCTCTGCCTCCTGCAGTCGAAAGCCTGTTAATCAGCAAAGTCTACTGTGGGAATTGCACCTCTTGGGCAAATGGCAGGAGCACTCGGGTTCGGGCCAACGCAGTTAGCCTCTGGAATACAACTTGATGCTTTGTTTTCCGTGGAACCAGTTTAAGGGCCTGCCTCTTCTTCTATTGCCACCTCGGCATACTGTTGTTAAAGATGGGGCGACATGGCTCAGTGGTAGAGTGGTCGTTTCCCCACCCAGCGGTTGGTTGTTCGTTCTGCGACCATGTTGATGTCTGCTTGATAGACACTGAATCCCCAGTTTGCTCCCGATACTGTGTCATCAGGAGGTGAATGTGGTAACAGTATAAAGCGCTTTTAGTGCCCGAGGTCGAAAAGTGCTATATAAGTGACAGCCGATTTTCCATTTATCATTTAAAGTGGAAATGACAAAGAGCATGCCGTTGGAATGAATATTGAATCTTAACCTCTATCAATTCTAAATCACTTCATGTTCTGATGCTATCCTGCCTCACACATCCCATTTCTTCACCTGTCGCAATCCTTCCCGCCAACAAAGTACAGACTCATCATGACTGAGTCATAACTTCCCTCTCAGTTTTGATCAAGCATTCTTTACAATTTATGTGCACTTGTAGAGCGGTGATAGATATCTGATCTCCATGCCTCTTAAATATCTGATCCTTTTCGCAGCTCTGACAGGAAGTGCCTCCCCCACTACCCCCGGAGCCAATTGGTTGACGGATGGAGGGAATGAATGTTCACGGAAGGACGGGAACACCGCAATTACCCACAAAGGAGGAACGGTAAAGTGGCATTTGACATGATTTATCCGACAGTGGCAGGAGTGCATTTAAAGGGAGACCCCGCCAGGTTGTGACAGTGACGCGAGCATGTTATCAATTGGACTCCTCTAAGCACAAGTGGCTGAGGAGGCTGCTGTCAGAAGGTGAGTGACTGTCTGTCACGGCGGCCACATCTTCACCGGCCTCCCACAGTCATTTAAAACTGCAACTTACAACATAAAACTACAGTATATACAACTTACAAAACAAATAAGCCTCATGCCAGCTCACCCATTGTGTGAAATTATTTGACCGCCTGCAAGCAAACTAAACAAATTGAATACCCTGTTTGTATAAAAACTGGGACTTCACAGAAAAGTGCGGGAAAAAATGGTAAAAACCTGATTGTCAGCTTCACGGTAATGTCAACAAATGCATTGACGGTACCTTCTTTCAGTGACCTTTTTTGTGTTTTGTTGTTCTCAGCGCATCAACACAGTGCTCAGAAAGCTTACTTGCGGTGGAGTCATCACCAGGCCACATGCATGCCCTGGTCAATAATTCACCAATCGGACCAATGCTACAGCATGAGTTTGGGAACAAGGATAGGTTTCACTTATCCTGATCTGGAGCCATGAGAAGGGTTATAGAGCATCGTTCATGATGCATGAGTTCTGCATTTTGAATCCCTTCCAATGTTCATGCATTTTTTAGGAAAGAATACTTTGCGGCGGAGAAGGGTCGCCAGCCCTAAAAATAACAAACCCCCATGCCCCCCTTGCAACCTTTTCAGTTGATCTCGGTTAAACTGATGCCAACGTGGGTGAGCCTCTCGGATGCTTAAACTTGACAAATGAGAGTGTTCATTCTTATCTGAACATGTTGTTATTTGAATATTTGACGCCCATCAAGTGTTTCATCTCTGACATTTGGCCTCTTTACTGTTGATAGCCGATTACTGTCAGATGCATACAATTAGAGCTTAAGTAGCAGAACTTGGAGATGATGCATTTATACATGAACACACAGAAAAGCCCACGCACACTGGCTGCGTATTCAGATGAGCAGGAAGCAGGTCAGAGGGTAGTTGAAGTTGTCTGCCTGGTCCGAGCGGCTCACTGAGTGACACCTTGGCAGCGGCTGCCGTGAACCGCTCACTGTTTTGTGTTTTGCTCTCGGCGATGGGAGTTACTTTCTATTTTGTGTTTGCTCATTGCCACTAATTATATGATTTACCTCCTTGCTAGAATGTTTACAACTCAGGGACTGATATACTAGAGGGTTTCAAGTGCAAAAATGGGCTAAACTTGATTGTGCACCCAAACAGATGTGGAAGCTGAACTACTAACTATGCACAATCAGGATTGTGTCTGGAAAATGTTCTAAACTGTTGTGTAGCTCTTTTTGCGCATTGCGGCAAGAGTATATGCAGGTAGGTGAATTCAGCACATACGATGGTATTAGTCAAACCTTAAATGGACATCGAATCTCCCACCTTATTTTTGACAGTGTGTTCAAGTGAGTGAACACGCACTTTGGCCCATGCTTTTTGGGATCTTCGTAAAAGATCACAGTCCTAGTAAATCTCGCAAAACGCGGTAATAGCACAGACATGCAATTAAGCGCCCGGGATCTTAGTAAATAAGGCCCTTAGTGGGGAAACCCTCCACCCAGTTTTAGTCAAGGTCCAGTTGAGGGGCCAACATAATCTCCTTTGTCTGTAGGAGCTTGTACTTGTCATTGGGCCATTCTGTGAGTGTCGCGGGAAAATGTACAATTGAGCTGCAGACCAAAGTCATCATTGTGTTTCAAGCCAGAACATCCATGTTCTCTACAGCCTAAAAGACAGACCTTCAGCTGGGCACCCAATTTAGGACTTTAGAAATGCTACTTTCAATTTCCAGTGCACACCAAACAAGGAAATAGCATGCAACTTAAAAGTCAAAGCTAACAATTGAATTGTACACTACACAAACCAATTGATGATATGAACTCAGAACCCAGGCGTGTACAAACTTTTTTTTTTTTTTTTTTTTTTTTTTTTCTATATGTGCCCTGCGATCGGGTGGCAAACAGTTGTGGTTCGGAAAATGGATGGATGAATAGATAGATAGATAGATAGATAGATAGATAGATAGATAGATAGATAGATAGATAGATAGATAGATAGATAGATAGATAGATAGATAGATAGATAGATAGATAGACATAGTAGGATTAGTTGACCCTATGAGAATGTGTAACAAAAGCTAACCTTGCTTGTTTCCGTGAGTTCTGTCCGAAAACAATAGACACATAATTCCTGGCTCTACCATTGCCTCTCTGATGCGCCAATTGACCAGGGATAGAGTGGCAGTGTGGTCAATAAGTACCAATTGTTCCACTTAGCAAGACTACCAGATTTGATAAATGGCTCCTGAACAACCTGTTTTAATGACAAACATGTTGACAACACGTTGGTCCAAAGTGGCATCACCTTCGTGTTATGTGTTGAAACACAGTCAAACTGTGGTCGGACAAAATACAGTAGGCCGCACAGATGTGATGTTTTCTAGTGAGAGTAGCGACCTGGCACTTGAGTGAAGTTTTCCTCTCCGAAATCAGTCTGTGATGCTCTTTCCCAGACCTGAATGTGCTATTTGTCCAGTAACTCAGATTTATTAAACAATATCTCACCAGTGTTTGACTTTGTGTCAACACTCCAAACTCTGTGGCGGCGCTGGAGCTGATATGTTGCCGTTGCTGGTTTTAATCATTATGGGATGCTTTTCACTTCCTGCCTGAAAAGTGAAACAGCTTCGGAATGTCATTCTCTGAAAAGAAAACAAAAAAGATCCACAGAGGAAGTCCTCCCACAGTCCTCTGCTCTCCATTCACACACTCTCATGTATTCTCACACCCACACACGGACGCACGTGCATGCACACACACACACACACACACACACACACACACACACACACACACACACACACACACCCACACACACACACACACACACCCAC
>NW_017805983.1:7841427-7858292 GCF_001891065.2 Hippocampus comes
ACGGGCACGCCGGCACACACACACACACACACACACACACACACACACACACACACACACACACACACACACACACACACACACGTATACACACAAGCTGGGCTGCAACAGGGCTTGCTGGGAATCATCAGACGCTTATGGAGGAAGGCGGACAGGCTTTTCCCACATTTAGACTCCGTGGATGCTTCAGATGTCAAACTAAAAATAGAGCCAGTGTGGAATCAACTGCGTTCCATTTTTACCTTCAAATACAAGAGTTATGGGCATCCTGTCTTTATAAAGCCTGGACGGCATCTTAGAAGCCTTTTCAAGGCATCAATGTGCCAAATAAAAGTCAAATAGTGTCGAAGCAAAGGAGATGTCATTCAACAATAGCGATACAACAATAACTTTTACTCAAACGTTTTCATTTTGGTTAGCAGAGTGTAAATGAAACATGCATTTAGGATGTAAACAAAGTTGGAAGGTAATTACAGGAATGTAGACAGCAGAGTGCCATGTACTGGGGAAATCTGACGGACTATCCAAGCATGATCGGATCAGCCGTGATGCCCAATATTCTTCATCTGCTGGGAACACAACATTGTCCAACAGGGTCAACGTCTTTGAATAATCTCATCCCGCCTTTTGTTCCCCCATTGCCCAAGTCAATCTCTCTTCCTGGCGTGCAGTGCTGAGTGATTTAGTCCAAGCAGGCAGTCAAAAGGGCACATTTTTGTTTGCACATGTACCAAGTAGATGAATACGGGCCGAGCTGTAACGTGACATGGCTGTAGCATTGATACGGACTGCATGAGCCTGTAGAAAGTTATCAGTGTCATCATTTAGTCGTGTCTGGATGTTGGCACCACTGAGTACTGCTCACGTTCATCTCAGGAAAAAAAAAGGTCATGATGTGGCGACATCACTGTGTTTTATCAAACAAAATGACAGGGCAACATCTCTTTCTTCAAAGTTATGCTTGTGTTTGTCACAACCTCCAGTGACCTCTTGTTTTACCTGTGGGTGTCGAGAACGCCCCCACCTTCGCCTTCCATTTCCATGTGCACACAAGCCAAGCAAAGGTCCCCGAAGTAACCACTTTCTCTGATTGCCTTTGTCGCGGAGCACCTTCCTCCTCATCCTCGCCGGCCTGATACGAGCTGATGCTGTGTTCATGTGTTTGCTCATTCCGTGCACAAACCCTCTAAATCACATTTATGGAGTTCAACACGTCACCTCGGTGCAAAGAGACACCAGAGCGCATTAAGTCTCGCCTGGGGGGGAGACGGGCCGTGCTTACGGGTCACTGAGGATTACAGAAGGAACCATCATTTAGTTTTTATTCTATTCTAGGTCCAACTACATTAACGTGTCTTGCGATTCCTGGTTGGCCCTTCCTCAAACCCAATATAATATTGCGCATGGTGAAGCGCAAACACCATTGGTCATCAACTCAAAAGCAGAGTCAAAGCGGTTTGACGTGATCAAATCATCATCATTATATCCTTGTCGCACACAGTCACAACATCAATTTACACTCCGGGTCCAAAATGAAAGCCCTATCAATCCTGGCATGAAGAGCTTGTCACGCCTAAAACACGTTACATTGAGCATCCCATACACTGGCAACATGTTTCGTCACCAGAATGCAAAAATGCGCTTCAACATCGTCTTGTGACACCTTTGTGCCTCTTTGTTATAAATTCCAAACATGATCCGGGGCTGCGCGTTGAGATTTGGATACCTCATTGATGTCTTTCTTGACACGGCAGTAGCGGCAGCGTTTGGAGCGCTGAGCAAGCCGTAAAGTGCTGTAATCTCCTGATGTGTGATGACAGGTACTCTCAGAGCAAAGCCTTTACATGCTGTACCTGCAGCGCTGCTTGCTTTAATAGAACATCGGTAAGCTGTTGACTCTGCTAACGGGCCCATTTATGTAGAACACACGCACACACCGTGCCATTACAGTTTTTATAACTACAATCCAATCCGGTTCGGTTCTTTTCTTGTAGTAACGTGTACATGGCATGGTTCTTTTAAACCAGTGGTTCTTAACCTTGTTAGAGGCACGGAACCCAACCAGTTCATATGCACGTTCACCGAACCCTTCATTAGTGAAAAATAAAACTATGATTTTTTTTTGTACAAATTCAAGACATTAAAAAAAAACACATTTATTAAAAACAGAAAAAAGTAAATAAAATTACATGGCATACATTTGGCATAAGTTTAGTTTTTTTTAAATTGTATGACGTACTATCACGACAGTCACTCGGTGACAACTGAGCGAACTAAATTTCCCGCAGCACTGACTGGACAAGCAATGTCATGTGATCATCTGCAGCCAGCAATGGCCAAGCGGGCTCGTCATAACTAATTGACATCTTGAGTCGGGTGTGTCTTAACCTCCATGGCAGGGGCTCCGTTGAACCCCTGAGACCGATTCACCGAACCCCTAGGGTTTGATCGAACCCAGGTTAAGAACCACTGTTCTAAACTAAGTGTGTCTCGGAATAATTTTAATGATTTAAGTTTAAATTACAAAATGACCTAAAAAGTTATGCCTGAATATTTAGCTTATAATACAGCAACAATGTTATTTTTAATTGCTGACTCAGGAATAAATACAATATATCCAGTGTAACTTAATCGTCTTTTTGATAGCATCAAATTGTGCAGAGGTGGGTAGCAGAGCAAATGAAAAAAAAACAAAAACACTCAAAAGTGCTGTTAATTTATAATGTACGTTTTATATCTATATCTATATCTAGATATATATATATTTATATATATATATATATATATATTGCTTATCGAGTTCATGTTTCTGGAGTCCAATTCAATTCTGTCTGAAACTTGCACATGTGCCGTCAGCTCTCGTTTCATTCACGACGGCAGCTGCAATGCTCTCACCATTTCCACCATTTTTTACTCACCTGATAAAGACATTCTAACTGGGCAGTGAAATGTTCGGGGAACGATCAGCACACATTTGTTAATGCATTTCAAGTTCATCCTGATCCAATGTGTTGTCTTTGTTGTCAGTCTGTTGTGACACTTGCTCCCAATTTGCAACAGAACGCTGCTGCCACCTCCACGGTCAAACTTGCTAATGATCGCTTTTTCTGCCTGAACCAAGTTAAAGAAGAAGGATCCACCTTGCACCTTCCTCTCACCTAATCCTTCTCAAGTATGTCAGATCGTGAAAACTGTTGACAGCCCTGACACGTTTGCTAAGGAGTGCAGAGTTCATTAGCGAAGTCATCGCTTGGTCCTTAAAGGTCGCAAGTCCGCAAAGTGATGCACTCCTGAGAATGAAGAGAAGTTGAGGTGTGAAACAGTTGCGGAGGTGTTCATGTAGGGTAGCGACGCCATCTGGAAGGCAGAGGTGCTAGTCCTCCATGTGCAGTTTCCTGATAGCCATTCAGGAGAGCTCTTTCCAGCTCTTTTTAAGCCATACTTTCACACAAGACATGCGAGGTCACCGAGCTTCTTCGTTACGAACAAGGTCCTTACATGCACTTTCAGAACATACTTTTCTAATTATATGGCAGTAAATTCTCTCTTTGTTGACTATATTTAGTGCGCCGACACGTGAATCCTCCTCGCTTTTTGAACATTTATGTTCTCCAAAATATGCCATTGGGTGCAGCTTGAAGAGCCATGATTTCAATCACCGTGTATGCTATTTGGCAGTGGAAAAAAGTTCGTGAAAAAAAGTTGTGATGACTGGAACATGGCTAAACAAGCAGGACAGACCCCAACAAATACACTTCTCAGGACTATTTGGATGTTCTTGAAAGCACCAGCTGATTGTGCTCAACCTCCCTCTCAGGAAGTTGGTGACAACGTTCTCATTAGGTCACTGTGAACTTCCGCACTGGTCATTAGCTGGGTCGTAGCATACACTCATGTACGGCCAGGTCTTTCAAGTGACCCGCTCATTTTATTTCAGCAGTCGGAGCAAATTTGAATTATTTGTGATTTGTTCTTTTGTTAACATAACACCGCGGATGGGCATTTTGTGTTGCAAAACGCAGGGCTTCCAAATGTTCTGGAAATTTTTGAATGCTAACTATCTTGATTATTCTGATTTTTTTTTTTTTTTTTATTTAATAATCACTGTTACCCAGGGCTTTAGTTTTCCCTATGTGTGTTACTTGGCAGGCGGGGAGCACACCAGCCCCAGTGGTTCCTGATCCGGGAATAGAGTTCAGCTCATGTGTAAGTCTGTCTTTACGCCAAACCGAAGCACATTACCGCGACATACGTATGAAGTGTCAATGGTCAATGTGTTGTGAAAATCACATTAGTACTTGCAGCTGCTCACCTTCCACAATGCACAAGTCGATAACACCGTGTTTGTCTGCGCAGGGCCATAGCTAGTCATTTGGGGCCCCAGGTGAAAAAAAAAAATACCACCCCTCCCAAGCCCCCTGCCGCACCCCTCTGCACTTTTGACTTTTCGTGTAAATAATGAGAACATTAATCAACATTTAACAAACTTTACAATTTTAACTGTCTCCTCTAAAGGTGTCTTCATTTTAGTTTGAACTCTTCCTTATTCATAGTTAGACTGTCTAAGATCATTAACGCAAAGGTGTGAATCTACTGTATTGTAGCACAAAGGCTTTTTAAGCCTTTTTTGTTTGTTTGTTTGTTTGTTTAATGCCCGGTATTTTTAATACAATAAAGGCAAAGTTTAAATTGATGCTATAAAGTCTAATGTATTAAGATACATGATTATGGTACAGGATTTTTCTGTAGGATACTTGAATACTGAAATATCCGAGAGCTGCAGACCAACATTCAATCTCCCCATTATCTTGTCATTTTTTTATTGTTATATAAAACCATTGTCCCTGTAGTTAAACTGCAAAAAATATTGCCCATCAAAATTATTAACTTGCTCTTCAAATGAAGTCATTGACGAGCAAAATTCCTCTTCAAAGAAAAAACTCCTTTTCAAGCAAGAACTGAACAACAAAAGTTATAGCTGCAGGACGGCGTCAAGATGTTGCTTATTGTGTGTATTTCATAGCCCGTCACAAAGTGCTTTCTTCTATGTTGGTAATTTTGTGGTGTTTGTTTGAGAGAAATGTAAAAAAAAAAAAAAAAAAAAAAAAGGTGGGCTTGATTAAGTCAATAGTAAGCAGTAATCTGGCCAGTCTCTGCAAGCATTTCTGTCATGCAGATGAATCCACGCTCATTTGAAGGGTGGAAAAGCTCCTCGTCTTATGAGCTAATAAAGCAGTTTTACAGGCTCCGACTCTTTAAATCAGGGTGAGGCAGCAGATTTTACTGACTCCGACGCCTCCATCATTACACTGGCAAATGTCACATTGTGATTAAAAGGCCCGCGTTGGCCCACAGAATTGAAGATAAAGCATGTGACGTGCCCGCCGAGACACAAGAATGCAGCTCCGCGAAAGAGCAGAACAATGGTCCGTTCCCACAGCGTTCCCTCGTCCTGTTAAACATCAGAACGTTGTCATCAACGTTTCCCAGATATAAATCAGCGCCAGGATCAGAGAAGAGCGGCCGCAAGGCAGATCTCGAATCTAACACTTGAGTCTTGGCGGTTCTGGCAGCCGCGGGCCGTGGCGGCGGGCTCCAGGCGTCAAGGCGCCACCTCAAACTCTCTGCTGTGGTCGGCTGCAGTCTCTCCCCACATGGCACTCATTTCTGGCTTTGGAGCTGCAGCGTGAGAGCGCTCGTCCGCCGTTCCAGCGGTGAGGAGATGCCTGAACAATTACGGCAGTAATTAGGGGCGGGAGGATCTCTGAGGTGACGGGGCCCAGCCGAACGGGCCCGCTGATCAAATGACGAGGACAGGGCGCCGCCACGAAGAAAATGAATAATTTACAGCTGGTGCAGAACTTCTGTGGAAGTGCTGCGCAAACAGCATGAAAGCAAGAAGAGAAGAAGAGGGCGGCGCTAAAGATCAATCCATTCCACCAAAAGAAGAGAAGCGACTCACACCCGCTTGTATTGTGGGCTTCAAAAAGAGCTTTGTCTTTTTATTTGTTTCGTATTTGGGAGTCAAAATCTGGCCATTAAAGCAATTTTCTGCAGAAGCAGACAAAACGTCTTGTGATGATAGATTGCGTTTCATTTGTTTGTGCTCCACTGACCAAACATCACAGGCGCAATGTGTCAGCAGAGGTGCCGCCATCGGGTCGTTTGGGCTGACTGGGAGCCAGAGAAGGAAGTGTGACGTTAAATTGGATCAAATTTATGCATCTTTTGTTTCCACTGCAACTGCAAACTTTCCCCCAACCACGTGAAACCTCATTGTTCCTCTGCACAACTTTGATGTCGACCCACTTCCTCCGAGCAGCCGAGATGCAGGTCGACGTGTCATCGCGCACTCGCTGGACAGTGCGACGAGCGTGACCGCAAACTGGCCAATTATTTGGAGCGGCCCGCTGGTTCTACCTTAAATAAACAAGACAGTGAAGCCCGCCTGGCATTAGAGCAATGTTTCACACGTTTGTCCGTCCAGGCTGACAGTCAAGACATTTTTTGAAGGGGATTTTGTATGCCTGTGACACGCACAGCTCCAGAAACCGCTTGCGAACTTGTGAACAGACACAATGGACCCAAACTACTATTAGCACCTGTGACCTTTTTATTTTGAGCAAAGGAGGAGGGAGCAGTGGCCTATTTCTTTGGAGAATAACCTCTTTATTTGCAATTATTCCTCACTCCTCGCAGCGCTTCCTTCAATTTAGCAGAGGAAGATGTCGAAGGCAAGAGTTACTTAACCCCGGGGCCTTTGAAAGAGACTCAACCTCATTTTGTGCGCCCGTTGGAGGCGGCCCGGATTGAATCATTAGCGGAGCAGTCTGCTTCTCCTAGCGACCGCGCTAATCTCAGCTGATAGGACAGCTTTGATTTCGGCGAAACCATGATTGATGCGAGTTTTACGATGTGATGTGATGTGGGAGCTACCTGTGTTTGTGCATTAGAGCGCCTCCCTTGACCGTAAATCTATTGCTGCTGAGAATGTAAGTTTGAAGAATCCCTGCGTAGTGCAGGCGTGTCCAAGTTTCTTCCTTCAAGGGCCGCATGCAGAAGAATTGAAGGCAGGCTCAAACCAATCAAGCATTTGTATTATAGTTTAGTTGACGTTTTTGTTCTCTTTACTTTTGACACCTGTTAAAGGTGATGAGGCAAACAGGGATTTTTCATAATTTTTGAGGTGGCTCACAGCTTTGTGTCCCACTAGAATGGATCCACCCCTGCCCTGAGCAGATGTCCACTTTCAGAGACAAAGCACGATGAATCGGTAATAAGATGACAATTTTTAAAGCAGTATTAATTTGAGAAATGTAATCATAAATGTGATATGTTCACAAATCAGACAGTGTCACAGACAGCAGAAAGTGCCGGAAGACAATGTTTGCTTAATTCAGGAGAGAAATTGTACTATTTTAGGTGCAAATAGTTTATTTACACATCTTTAGAACCACTGTAAGTCAAATATATTAGTAGTAATAGTTGTCACCCATCAAGGGTGTGGCTACCACGAACCACCCTCCTCCCCACTCACTCACTCACTCACACACACACACACACACACACGCGCAGACACACACTGCTGCACATCCAGTCGCTGCACGTCATGATGAAGGTGAGATTAGCGAAGGAAGGAAGTGCACAGGCAATGAGCAGAACGCCGTTAGCGTAGGTAGCACAGTTAGCTTCTTGTGTACACGAACATGACGCTTTCTTGTACTACTCAGCATTTGTGTAAATACTTTAGGGTTTTTTTTGTTGTTGTTATTTGTCAACCAAATGAATCAACATTTTAAGGACTTTTTTTGAAACTCAAGAACTCCTTAATGGGCCCAGTGGCAGGTGTCAACGTGCTTTGAAAACACACACACTTTTCCAACACAGGCCATGTCAGAAGTTACTCTTCTATATTCTGAGAGCCGCTAGAAAATGGACGGTGGGACGCAAATGCCCCCTTGGGCCGTAGTTTGGACACCACTGCCCTAGCTCGTGAGGCACTTCAGCACCACGACTGTTTTACTTGAGTGTGATGATTATTGTAATTCAATGAACTCTAAATTGATTGGTTAAGCAAATAGCATGTGATTGGTCACAGCCTGCGCACTGCGGCTGGGGGGCGCGGTTCCGGATAATCTGTGTGGCCACTGCGTGCCAGTCTGGCACAGCATCACAACCATGAGTTCCCGTGTGCCCCTGAGAAAATAGATGAGGTGGATATCTTGAGGGAACGTCACCAATGCGTCTCACTCTGCCACATTCTCTCCGACGCACTAAAATATTCAGCAGCATCCTGCAGCAGCCATATGTCCCCCTTTATTGTTGCTGATATAAAGAGCAGCAATTATTTGATTCCACACTTATGAAAACATGTACGTTATTGAGAAAATAAGCAAGTTAAGCTTTAATTGGCGCCATTTGTCACGCCGCTGGCAAGGTACTTACCTCTTTGGCACCTTTTCCCTCTCGTACGATTGCACATTAGTATACTTGAATGGAGATGGAAATTTTGTTGGGCTGCATTCCGCCGTAATTGGGATGCCTGGTGTGTACCTGCGAACTGGCAAACATTTCACAAAACAAACGCTTTATGTATTTGATTCTAATGCGCTTTATCGCCTGCAGTGTTAACTCCCCTAATGTGGAACAATCCTCTCAATTAATGTGATAAATTCTGAAGTTTGTTCTCCGCAGGAGAGACTGCGTGCAAATGCAGGAAGAGCGTGGGAGTCGATTCATCTGCTGCCAATGAGAAGACACAATAACGACACATACATTTCACTCGGACCACTTGGCAGGTAAAAACATTGAAAACCTTTTTCTTCTGCTTCTTTGCCAGCATTGTGACATCGGTGTGTTTTTATTAACAAAACATAAAAACAGCCCTATGTAGTTGTTTTTGTTTGGATGTATTTGGAGCTGCAATCACCAAAGGTGACTGTTTTAAATGCTGTAAAAATAGTGAGATAAAATGGTTCTAACAAAGTGTTATTGCTATTTCTTAATGTGAATCCTTCCTTTCATTATCTGACCCAACTAAAAAAAAAAGCACTTGACGAAATAAAAGTAAACTCAACCAAAAAAAATGTCAGTGTACAATACATATGATATTTAATGGATTGCAGCGTCTCTCTCTATTTGAGATGCTGTTTACCAAATGCCAATAGTAAAGGAGCTCTTCCCATTTATTCATGTATTTATTTGTTCTTTAAGTTCAGTGTTGTGCGCAGCTCTTTGTTGCAGCTGCGGTTGTTGTTGAAGTACTCTACATGTCAAAATGAGTGGAGTGAAGACAAGGGAATAATTACTGTCGGCCATAAAAACATCCCAAAAAACATCAAACTAGTTATCCACTCAACCAAACTTCCACAATGAAAGGCAGAAGGCTGTTTTGTGCTTCGGCGGGAGTCCTGCCTAGATACACGCTCATTCGCTCAGACCGCCAGCCCAGTCTTACAAATCTAATTACAAATATAACATTACGGCTGTTAAATTTATAATTGACAGGAGTGTATAGATAAGAAGGCTCACCCCATGCCCATTTTGGCTCACAAAGGTTTCTATCACAAATGGTGTGTTGAATTTAGTCAATTTTATTTCAATGGTTGCACACAATAAAATCATCTCGATCCAGATACACTTTTAAGTAGCTGTATCGACAACTTAAAAAAATCTATTTGGAACCAGATGATTTTCTTGTTGTGCAACCACTTGATGAAACAAACCTTAGTAGATTCAACAAAAACGTTATTTTTTCTTGGTGCATGCAAAACCAGTGCAATCCATAGAACTTCACAACGAAAGATCACCCAACATATCTCCGACCAACAGTTTAAGTGGCTTCACTGCATGGATCCAGCGGTTCCAGGTCAATCAATTCTGAAGGCGATGAGAACCAGTGGCCTACAAAGCGGCGGACTTTCCCACCAGCGAATTCTGTCGACAGTCAGCACAGCAGAAGTTAGTCCCGCGCTTTGCTGTACAGTTACATTGTTGATTGTTTTCCACCGGACCGCGCAGTTACAGTAATTTTTCGATTCTAATCCTCTGAATTTTTGACTTGCACATCCAGGAACAGTACGTTGTTCATGTGCGTGATTAGTGGTTGAGTATATTTAAAGGGTACTGCAATATTGTAAGATGATTAGGGGAGTTTGTGATGTTATTCAGGTGCTTTAGAATCACAGTCTGTGGCATATGTATGCCTACTTATGTTTTCAACTATTAATGCAAGAATTCATAATGCCTTTGAGGAGAGCGTCAATCATTTGCGGAAATTTGCTATTCGTGGTTGGGCTGATTTGCTATCCCTTGTGAATAGCGGGGATCCACTCCAAAATTTTCACGTCAATAAAAGACAAGACTTATGTAAACAGCTGCGACACAACAGCAACACATGCACACATGCCTTTGCCCCCCCCCGCCCCCCCCGACACACACTCAGGTTGCAAAGTAACCCATCCAGGATAAAATAGCCTCCTTCCTTTGATGAGCCGCTTTGAAATGTGTGATTATGTGAAAGCACTGCGAGTATGTGGTCAAAGCTGAACATTTACTCTGCGATTGAGCGTAGAGGCGGCTCGTGGAAGGGGGAGCGGAACGGGCTGAAGAAAATGGGAGCGAGAATGAGAGATAAAGTCAGGGCAGAAGAAGGAGGAGGGACTATTACATAGCGAGAGTGAGCCCTCTTTGTGCAGACATTGTGACGCCAGATGGCTTCTTCTAATAAATATTCAACCTTAACTCAGTTCCCATGTAACTTCTCCTTCTCCTGCTTTTTTGTACTTCTGCCAGCACACCCACACGGTTCTGGGCCAGCGCAATGATTACAGTAAAGCAAACAGAGAGCGAGCGAGGAGGGGGGTGGAGGGGCTGTTTGACAGAGGAAACGGGCAGACAGGGTCCTGTATACAGAGAGATAGGGTGCGATGAAAGCTGACGGTTTGCTTTCTTTTTGTGAGTGTATGTGTGTGTGTGGTTGCAGTCCGGGTATGCGTGCCCGAAGGTGGAGGTCATATGTGTCGCTAAGTCGCTAAGGGAGCATGGAGAGGGAGCGGTGATGTTCATGGGGAGGATTTTTTTACCTCGTGCGGAGGACCATCCTTGCCATAACCGACCAAGCCCTTTTCAATTTAGCTGGAAACATTTAAATGAAGTTCTCCCTAACCAGTGATTTTCCTCCAGGTTCTGTGGTTCCCCATGCAACCAGCGACGCATTGTGACTTTCTACTCTTGTACTGTCCTCAAAGCAAGATCGCTAGTCGTCACTTATCACACATTTTACGATCACCAATCAGCTGCATAGCTTGTGTTTAAAACCCAAAAGCCATTTCTGTATTGACCTGGGATGCCGAAGGTCTTCATTTCAAATGTTGGTGTGCCGCCTCCAATGCTCGTAATGGCCTTCATTAGTGTGCAGAGAATTTGACAAACAGCAAATCTTTGACAGGAGTTTGTTTTGACACATTCCTCTTGATGTGAAAATGATTGCATAAAAAAGCGACAACGCCTAACGTGCGATCTCTCTTTTTGGGGTGACAGATGAGTTGAAATGTGCATCATTAGCATCTGCACTGCATTAAAACCTTGAAATCACTCACCAACCTGGATCTTTAGATATGCACTGCTATAACACCCCCCACCCCACCCTCCTCAACTAACAACCATGACTAATTTAGGGTGCTTTCCCACAAGCACCCACCAGTCAGTTTCAATCAAAACTCCTGTTTGTCCAAAGACCCCCAGCTACCCACTCCCCCGCAATGCCCCCCTCCCTCTCCTTAGTGTCATTCATTTTGGCAGGTAGAATACAGTAATCAAACTTGGCTGTGGACCAAATCAGCTTTCTTGAGAAGCGATTGTGTTCCAGAATGTGTTTCACCCGAGAAAAAATGGTCTTTATACAGTTCGAAAAACAATGATGTAAAAAAACCTGTGCGTGGTTTGGTTGTTTTATGGAAGGATGCACTCAGGTTTGACACTGAATGGCATAATAGCGATGTAACTACGGTTATGACCCGTGACTCATCAGCGCTACCGCAGATGCTAAACTTGTTCAAGTTTTATTTATTTTGCTTTGACTTTACTTCAAATGAAAAAGAAATCAAACTTGAGGGACCTGGCAAAGTTTATACATCCATCCAGACCAGAGAACACAAACTGCATTGTGACGGCACCTTACCAACGCATCATGCATCCCGCATTTGCTGACACAGTACACATATTGTGGATTTGCCCACCGGATGGAGACCAACACATTTGGACATGCGATCATCTGTGTGGCGCTATCATCGGACCCAGTTGGGTTCACATTCTTGCTGCTGTACCTGAAGCCGAGCAGGTTCGAGCTTGGAGGGGTTTGGGGTTGCGTGTTCATTGAGCCAATGGGAGCCTGGATAAACTCCGCATGAACAACGAGGAAGTGGGGAAAAAAACATTTGATGCTGGTAATGCCCGTGCTGAGCCCCATTAGGATGGAGGTATTATCCCCTGGTTGACTTTGGCTATGAGAACGCCCCTCCCCCATCCCAAGCCCTTGCTTTGCTGTTTCCCACTCATAACAGACCTGTTGGCCATAGAGGTTTATCAGGCTCCCACATCTAAACAGGACAGGGGCCCTGACCAACTGAGGCCCTTGTTCACAGGAAGAAGCCTAAGTCTCTATGGATTAGGCAGCAAGTTGCCATTTGGACAGCTGCTGGCTTGTGAAAGCTCACAACGCAAAATTCCAGGAGGTTCCTCCAATAAAGATTCACGGTGAGAAATGCTTGTTCAACAGCATTGTTTACATGTGTCTTATATGTCAAAAAATGCAAACGGAGGACAAAATTGAATGAATTAAAGGTGGTGTGTTGTTGGCACTTTCCTAAACAGATGGCTATGAAGACCTTAATAACCTGAGAGCCACACAGGCAGTACTGGTAAAAGCGAGCTCAAGAAGGTCACGACTCTGATGGCGGAGTGGATCCTCCAGCATGAAGCATGCTTCAGTGCTAACGTAACCGCTAATGGCATGTCTCTGTGATCAAGTATGAGATGGTGGAGCAGATTCGGTTTGCCGTGAGAGACAGCACACATGATCAGCTGATGTCGCCTTTATATCTTCCCTTGTTGTCTGGACTGCAAAATGCGTTTCTATGAGCAGCAAAAGCTAATCCTCGTGCATGTCAAGCAGGCACTAATGTATTAATTTACTACGAGTCTGTGGCAGTTGTTGTGGGCGGGGCTTGTCTTCCTCCCAACATCTGAGCAATTTCCTGAAGGCGGGAGAAAACGACTCATGGTGTTCTGGTCCAAATCATGTTCACTTACAGATGTGAGGTTGACTCAACACAGCTGATTAACTTGCTTAAAAACTGGTAAAAATGTCTGACTAATAAGTGACCTCAAGTTCACATGCACACTCCACAAAGAATGTGAATGCAGTCGGCACTTTATGGCAACAACAATAAGTTCACTTACAGAATCCAATAACCAGCACTGTTGCCGAAAATTAAAGATAGTGACGGTCTGACACTCTGACATGCGTCATAGTTTGCAGTGGTGTGCACTGCATCATATTGAGGGTTCTCTCTTGGAATCAATTCAGAATTTAAAAATATATTTTATATGTTTGAAAACATCTCATATTGTGACGCAATAACAACTGTACAGTATATATGCGGCGCAAAGATGTGCTGAGCCGGCTCGGGAATGTGCCGAAAAGTAATCGTCAATAGGGCAGGTGGGGAAGTTGAGTTTGGGGTGGTTGATGGTCGGCCGCCAAAAAGTCATCTTTGGCGGACTGCCATGCACGAAACATTATCATTTACAGGTCGGGGTTGGGGGGGGGGGGCATTATCATTATCATAATGACCAAGCTTCATCTCAAACAGGACACCACACCATTCCCAATTACCTTACAGTTTTAATAGTGTGACAGAGGGTGCACCCTATACTTTGAAGCATATATTGACACGCCTACCCTAACACTCAACACTAATGTGACGCTGCAGGGGACACTTAACCCACTCCATTCAGGAAGTCCTCAAAACATCACAGCTTATTTTATGCAAAGGTGAATAACTGTAATGCAGAGTCCACTCTCTGTTCTGCACAATCCCACAGCCACATAGTTAGCAGTACCTTATTAGTAGCAACACAGTAAGTGATGCAGCAAAGCCTCTGAGCACATTTTGGAGAAGAAATAGAATTACATCCGTAATCGTTCATGTCGTTCGCATAGCAATTTTACTCCTCAATGCCTTGTTTTAAGGACAAATTCCGAGTAAAAAAAAGGATGCGTATGCTCCAGGTGCCGGAGAGTTCAGTCGCTTGCCACTCATCCTTGCCTGCAGCCCTGCAATGCTTTCTTACTCTCTTATTAGCAGTTCATAATTCCTTCTCATTCAAGCAAATTAGAGAAACTTGACCGTGTTAGCCGAGTCCGGCGCGGAGCTGCAGGCAGCGAGGAGGCTAAATGGCAGAAATTCCCCCTGGAGTAACAAGCGCATGAAGCACAACATTGTGTCCACCACAAAAGCAGCTCTGTAGGTTTGATCCCCTTTAATTTAATTAGCCCGAGAGGTAGTGCATTAATTTGCCAGGAATTCTTCTGAAGCAGAAAGCCGCCCCTGGTGCATGTAGGCAAGTAAGAAACCTCTGTATTGCTTTTGTGCGGTTGAAGATGGCGGCAGTTTCCTCCCATTTCCACGGGCCGTGCAATGAGATCATAATCTATGCAGAGCATGCTTTGTATACTCGGTCAGCACCTGAAGACCTGCTTCCACCATACTATACCTTCTACACTGATTTTTTTGTTGTTGTTGAATTTACTCAATTTTATTTCATTAAGTTGTTGCACAAATACAATTATCTATCTACAATTTTTTTTCACTAGCCTATACATCGACGTAAAAGTGGTTGCAAAAAATATATATTTATTTCTAACCAGACTATACATTGACTTAAAAATGTATCTGGACCCTGAAGATTTTATTTCATGCAACCACTTGGCAAAATAAAATAGAGTAAATTCAACACACCATTTTTTCACTTTAGTATTTAAATTCTATGCGACTGGATTACTAAGACATGATTCACATTGTTACAGAGAAATGTGGTCCATGATGGAAGGGGGCTTGGAATTAGTAGTTTCCTCTGGTGGTTAGTTTATTTTGGTCTAAAAGAAAAGAAAACAAAAAAAAGGCAATTTTACAGAAAATATGAACGTTTCCATAAACTTAGATAATGAAACAGTAATTTCAAAAAATGAAACAGAGAGACTTCCGTGTATATATATAATATATGACATTAGCATATTATTGAAAGAAATTTTATTAAGCATTGACTAAAGTAGTACGATCTTAACTGAGCACGTGCCTGAAGGTCTCTACACACCAATCCGACATCGACCGTTGGGAAGTCGAGGTTTAAGACGGACTGTCGTAACGTCAGAGAGCCAATGCCAATTCAAAATGTTGAATTTGCGTCATGCTATCATGGCATTTGATCACTCTGATTGGCTGTTAGTGTAACTTCTGCTTTAAGCTTAGCACAACTCAAGAGGCATGAACAAGTCCATGTCAGTTCCAAAGTAATTGGTCTGTACAGCACAGTTTCAGTTGGCTACCAATTGCAATGGTGGAATGCAAGACACAGACATGCTGATGAGGTGTCAGATAAATGCTGTCGTTGTTTCAAGAATACAAAACAAGCCTCTTCTGAAATAACCCATTGTTTTCCTTTTTAAACAATCCTTAATGTAAAAAGAATGAGCACAATATTCAAGCTTCCCGACATTGTTGTTCTTTATTTGGTCCTCTTCTCGATCTTTGTTGAATTCACTGCTGGGTGGCTGACAGAGCTACACATCCAATCTGGGTTTACTGTTGCAAAGCGTGGAAACCTGACCTGAAACATGTACTGTACACTATGCTGTTTTGCCTGAAAACAAACGATCATTACTTCCTGCATGTTACATGTAGACCCTGGATGAGGCCAGTTAGTTCCAACATCGGCACTAAAATCATCCATTTAGGGAGGTCAACATTCATTATTTACAAATACTGCCCCCCCATGTGCTATTAACTAGCAATCAGCTTTGATTTGGTAGCTCTTCTCCACCATTGTTAATGGAACTCCTCTGGTTAGATTTCAGCTTCCTTCATTTATTGAATCTTGGGTAAAGACCAGACCCCGCCTGTCTGCTCTTAACAGACAACTTCCTTTGGCTTTGACTGCATAACTGTAAAATGATGATTTTACACACTTGTTAAATGCCCAGAACAAGCTTTGTGCGTGTGTCACCACAAGCATTAAATCCACCCCCCACCCCCCCAAAAAAAGATTGCGACACGTTTAAATCACAAACTCCCCATGTAACATTATGTATTTCCCACGATGCATCACCATGTTTCCCTTGAAATCAGTGAGACAAAAAGATTATTACCTATCCTGTAATGTTCTTGATCAGTGAAGATTGGCACTCGCTGATAATTTAATCTTCTCGCTCCTTCAACAATCTTGAGATTTCTCTCCCTTTCTTCAGACTCTTTTGCGAGGTGATTGGAACTTGAAGAGCACTTGTCATTAAAGACACATTTGTCATTTACTAATTAGAGGGCTCCTCCAAAGGAAATGAGTGACGACAAACTTTACTGCATCTTTAACATTGAACAAGTTCTTTTCAAGTGTCCCTTAAAGAAGCATCTTACAAAAGTAGCGCTCACCTGGAAACGTGAGCAGAAGCCGCGCCGGATCAGCACACGTGGGCCTTCCACTCTCATGTATAATCACAGCCAATGACAGCACAGGTTAGCAGCCAAGTGCTGGTTCTGTTTTGCTGTGCCGTGTTGCTTTCGCTGAGCTCTCCCCCGTCCACCCCC
>NW_017805983.1:7858366-7880866 GCF_001891065.2 Hippocampus comes
CTCCTCAGTGATGGGCCTCCTATTTGTGCGCTAAGGTGCATTTTCACTGTTTGGAGGTAAAAGCATGGGTGTTCACTATTTGCTCTATGAATAATTCAACACAGCATGTTTGAACAGGTACAAGAATACTCCTTGTACAGAGTGGATTTGCAACCCCTCCGGCGTACCCATCCTTGATTCTGCAGAGAGCTCTCTAAACATATCAGCACGACCCAATGAAATATTAACATTTGAAGGTTAGCTTGAGACCGAGCACTGTCGTTTCTCCAGAGCTGAGACAAACAGGTACCTTCACGACGTGCAGGTTGGGTTATCCGACACCGGTAAATATTGCATGCAGGTGAGCGCTAGCCCAGTGGCCCTCTGCCTGACAGCAATGACTGTGAAGAGCGCTTTCTGTTGTAATTGCGAGTCCATGAAATGCTGTCATGCTGTATACAGCTCTGGAAAAATAAAATAGAGTCCACTGTCAAGTTTTTTTTTTTTATTTAGCTTTTTTAAGTAAATATTTGGGTGAAAACATTTATGCTTTGTCTGATCAACTGCTGGTGACACAAATGCAAATATTGATATTCATAGCATTTATTTACAGAAAATTTGAATTGCTCTACTTCACAATACCAAAAACAGCAAGTGTTTTTGGGGTTTCCTATTTTGTGTGTGTGTGTGTGTGTGTGTGTGTGTGCGTGTGCTATATATATATATTTGATTTGATACCTATTAGTATCTGAGGGTCCACATACATAGGAAGGGATAGATGAGGGTGATATCTCTGAAGCTCCTGAGGCTCTTTATCAGCCTCCAGTTGCTTGTGCACTTTTCTTTGCAATGGTGTGCTCGTGGGGTGGCCTCAATACTGGTGACCCAAAACAGGATCAACGAGGTGGTGAGGAAGAAACGAGGTGGTGAGGAAGACCCTCTCTGTGGTTTGGTCGAGAATTGTACAACCTGGAGACCGTGGCTGAAAGGAGGAAGAAGAACAATATCAGGGCCACATCGATCGGATCCTCTCATACTCTCTACGACAAGCTGTGGCACCAGGGTGGCTCATTTAGTCAGCGAATCATTCTACTCAGGAGCAGAACCTTTGAGCCCATCAATAGCAGCGCTGGCCGCAACGAGTCACTACACCCCCCTCTTACAACAAACTCAATCAATAGACACTTCCAAAGACTCAATGGGCGTTGTTACCTGCTACTCTGTTTATCACTATCTACTGTATGTACCACATGCGTGTGTGTGTGTTTGTGTGTGTGTGTGTGTGTGTGTGTGTGTGTGTGCGTGCGTGTGTGTGTGTGTGTGTGTGTGTGTGTGTGTGGTTTTAGGCTTTGTTAGGTGGAGGGGTTGGTATGGGGTGGGGTTGAGAAGGGGTGACACAGTCATTCGGACGTGATTGACAGCAAAAGATCAAGTGGACACTAAGCACAGTTGCAGCAAAGTAACTGTTATTCCCTTCCTGTTGTCCAACTAATACCACAGCTAGAATACTGTGGATGCTTTTACGATATCATCAAATCTTTGCTGACGAGAATGTTGCACATCTAACAGAGCAGAAGCGTTTCCATGACGCTCTCGTCAGCTTGGCGATTCCCTCCATCAGCGATTCGTTTCATCACTCCAAGAGGTGCCTTCATAAGTTCTACCTCGTTCTCATCTCCACACCAGATGACGTAATGGCAGGCAATATCAGCATGGTGCTGCTTACATCACGTCCAGATCAGCTGACAGAACCTCTCAGCTCATCATCATCATCATCATCAGCATCATCATCATCATCATCATCATCATCATCATCATCATCTCACCTATAATTGACCTTCCCCGTGTGATAAATAAAACAGTGTTGGTCCACGGTGGACCTGACTCACTCACTCAGCATGCAATTACATTTCATGTGTTCCATAGGGTTGTACAACTTTAGTGAGTCTCACAGCAGTAGAAATTCGCTCAGTGAAAAGTGAGTTCTTTAAAAGATTGATGAGTAGGCCTGTTGTGACAGACTAAGTGATAATTGATCCATCACTTGCGCTTATCTTGAAAACTCCCATGGCCCACCTCATGTGACCAGATTCCTTGTACATTCAAGATCCATGTTTTACGGTCTTGACAGTCAGTCTGTTCGATGCGTTTGTGTGTGTTCCAACCTTTCCAAGCATTTCAAACAGTTCGGGTGTGACATGGTGTGTTTTCTTGTCTTTCTTCTCAATGGAAGGCTTTCTTTTGCATCACAAACAATCACACGAGCCTCACTGCAGTGCAAAGAAATGTCCCTGCTCATCAAGTGACGAGACGTCAGTTTGGGTGCCCACGTCAGTGCCGTCTGGAATTAAAGACATCCTTCACAGGGTATCTGCTCCACCAATCACATTAGCGAAGATATTAAACTGTGCTGGTGAATCTCGGAAGGAGACATTGGCCAGCCTCCTGCCTCCGAGGTGCCCGGTGATGTTGTGATCTTGTTTCACGTCACCTGTGTTGTAGGGCCACTGTGGTAGGAGGGAGACATGGAGCATCTGTGTCGCTATCTGCTCTGAGGAGGTGCGTTTAACCAATGATGACATGGTTCCTTAGCAACAGGCGCCGCTGGTCCAAAGATTTCTCAACAGCACCTCTTTGCAGGTGGGTGAGTGTGAGAGGAGATAAACATTCACAAGCGGCTCGGCTGCGCTATTTGCCAACATGACAATTGATGATGTCGACACGTTTGGCAAACAGCTCAAACATTGTAAGTCGATTAAATGAAGGTGTCGTGAGGAGGAGGGAGCGTGCATGCCACAATGCCTTTATTTCCTCTACGGCAAGCGGCACAGCACAGTATGGCTCCTGGTTTGGTTGGGGGAGAATTTGGATTTTAATCCACAAGCAGTGCAATATGCATTTATGCATAATTGATGCACAAAGAGCAGGATCTTTCATGGATGTGTCAAACCAAAATACCACTATACTGTGGACACTTTTGCACACTTGATAATTTAATATGTACACTGATAAATCACTGTGCGTTTCCTATAATTGCTTCATCTGTAGTCTTTGGCCTGAGCATCAGAAGAAGGTAAAAACATTGAAACAAAATAGTGCAGCTTGTACGACTGTCAGAAGTGCTTTGTTCAGTGTCAGCCTCATTTTCTTAAACTAGAAACATTTTCACACTTTCACCTGAGCTGCCTTTCAAAAACAAATTGCAATGGTTAACTTGCAGTCTGCTGTGGTTGACAGGTGAGTTTCACCTGGCCTGTGAACATTAACCACATGTTTTTGTCACTGTTTTATTAAAGATTAAGCAAAAAGTTGGGAAATTTGTGTTTGGTCCTTTTCTGTATGTATCGACTCTAACATTGCTTCTTGTCTATAAATTATGCATCACTGGCATCAGGCTGGAGCCTGCTCTGTCACAATTAGGGAAATTCATATTTCTTAACAAATCTGTAGTGACGGTCAGTCCACACCTGTGGTTATTTTATTTATTTATTTATTTGTTTGTTTACTTATTTATTTATGTTGTATTTACAAAATATTGATCAATCTAAAGTGTTGAAAATCATGCTTAAACCAACATGACGTTTTGGGGGGTCTCCTGAAAAGTGATAATTTTGTATGTGCGATAATTCCGCCTGACAATTGCGATATGTTTTGGGAAACTTTGCTTATTTCCCTTTTAAAATATGCCTATCTGTAAAGAAGGTGAAATTGGAGCTTGCAACATTGCAGTCAAACTGTCCCGGATCCACAGCCGTGAGGAGCTAATTGCGAGGCAGCACGGAGGCGAGGCAGGGTGCACCCAAAAATATTTAATGCTAAAAACGCAAACTACTACTATCCAGTCTGAGACGTGAAATCTCAGCAGTCACAGATGATGTAACATAAATAATCTTTCTTTATAAAATGGACTGTGAGAAACTCTTTGACAAAAGAGAACTCATCGACGAAACACACAACACACTTGTTTTATGCTTCAAATGTCCCCGCTGTAGAGCTCAAGCCTTTGCCAAGGCTCTCTGTGTAAAATTTGTGATTTTATTTGGTGAATTTATCTTGTTTGAATAGGTTCATTCATTTTAAGTGTTGCCTACGACAAACAAACAAAGAATTACACAAGAACAACAACAACAAAAAATACACTGGTGCCAAAGCTGAAAAAAACCAAAAAAAAACCAGCTCATACAGTATGTGCCAAGTTTTTGGGCCTTCACCAGATTAGATTTCTTTAGCCATGCTGTAGCGACCATATCTGTAACATTATGTTGGTAACTATTTGAAAAGGCACACACTGATAGTAGGAAATTGAAAAAAGGCTATCTAATGTGACAGACTTTAGGTTTTAGCCTTGCAGCAATCAAAACCTCTCACGTCATTACAAAGGCTGGAAGAAGAAAAATGTTTCCCTCTAGAGTGACTTGTTTTTTGCAGTCTGTTGAGCCCATACGTTTTCTCAAAATTTTATTTTATTTTTTTTAATGTTTAAACATTTTAATTCAACTTTATTTGTATACAGTTACCGGTAATACAATACATCCAAACAACAAATATCAATTAAATAACAGCACAACATAGCTAGCTTAAAACATTTGCTGTCTATAACCACCTCCTGCATATGCCTGTATTTTTCATTATGATACATATATTATGTCATATCCATCCATCCATCCATTTTCCAATCCGCTTTTCCCCCACAAGGGTCGCGGGCGTGCTGGAGCCTATCCCAGCTGTCTTCGGGCAATAGGCGGGGTACACCCTGAACTGGTTGCCAGACAATGGCAGGGCACACATAGACCAACAACCATTTGCACTCACACTCACACCTAAGGACAATTTCGAGTGACAACCTCCCATGCCTATTTTTGGAATGTGGGAGGAATCCCACGCCGGCACGGGGAGAACATGCAAACTCCACACAGGAAGGCCGGAGCAGGAATCGAACCCTGCACCTCTGCACTGTGAGGCGGACGTGCTAACCAGTTGACTATTATGTAATAACCATTGGAAAATGGGGAAAGATGTTGCAAATTACAGGAAAACAAAAGCTTCTGTGAAAACTGTTTTATCTTCAGTCACACAACAATGTCATCAGTTTCTTCTGTGTTTCTTTGTCTAGCCCTCCACAAGGTTCTGTGGAAATCAGTTAAATTCTGTGGAATCCCGATAACAGACAGACTCGCAAACAAAAACTAGGCAGCCATAATCATGTCCATAGTTCAGATAGTCACACATCCAAATGCACGGCTCATCATTTTTCAAGCCGATTCATGGTGCACAGAGCATGGAAATGTGCTGGCCGCAGATCAGATAAAGAGATAAGCTTGAAATTCTCATCACAAGACAAGTTTGTGACGGACAACATGTTTGCAAGATGTGTCCTGGTTGACCCTAGGTTTGCAGCTCATGCCTTGCTTTGGATGCACAGCTGGTTTGGTGCGAACCAAAGAGCAGCCGACACTCCTGCACCACTTTTGATGATGAACTTTCATTAGAAACATCTCCCATCACAGAACGTGAGACCATGCATGACAGAGGTTTGTTTGAACAGGGATACATTTCTGCCCTAAGTTATTTAAAAGTGTGTATGTGATGTTTTATAAGACTAGGTTGGCACACCATTACCTTCCTTTCCCCCTATCACTGGACGCTGCGTGTTGATGAGTCCAAGGTTGACTCTCAGGCCTTCTGGGTTACTTTTTGTCCATTTCCTGTCCAATCTTGGCGTGTGACTCATCCTGAATAAAGCGAGGCAGTCCATGAAAAGTTCTCTGACAATCGATGTTGGCTGTCTCATCACACGCTGTCATAAAGGAAGTGGCGTCGCCTCCTGATGGTGACCCAAGGTGACCTCATCACTTGTGCCCCAGCCCACCCCCTTGCTGTCATGGTTTTGTCATCTCGAACATGTCGGCGAGACTGACAGTGTCAAGCGTTAAAGCATTTAAAAAAAAAAAAAAAAAAGTCTAGCCTCTTGCGGCACTCACTTAATGACATGCTAAAGCACCATCCGACGCGTCTCTTTGTCCAGACTTGAAATCAACAGCTGGACTTCCTGTAAGTGCCTCTCTCCTCACATCCTGCCACCGCCAAGTAGCACAAACAACTAATCTAATTGCGGCTCGTCCATAAAGCATGGCGGTGGCTATTATAACAACGCTAACTGGGTTAACAAAGTGGCTTTGCAAGAAGAAAAAACACGCAGATCAGCACCTTCCTCCTAGGTCGCTCCTTGTTGGTGCCCCTCCCTCTTTATTGCAAGTTTCTGCCCGGTTTCACCTAAGATACCGAGGAAACCGAAGCTGTCACAAAGTGTGCTTATTAAAAAGGACTGAATGGGGAGGGGTGGGGGGAGGGCGTTAAAAGCTTAAACCCTCTTTGTTTTTTCTGAGAAGGCGACTGTCTGTGTGCATCTTTCATTGCTGACACTTAAACCCTCGAGCACTGAGTTGTTATTTTCTTCTTTTTCACAGGAAATGTCCCTTTTTCAATCTGACCTAAGTCACCTCATGCCTCAATGCAGCAGGAATTGTCAGCAGTTTGTCTTGAAGGCAGCACATTATGGTTGCATAAATACATGTAATTCACTCACATGAGAAAAATACAATGTGTAGTAAACATAAGATACATACACTGGTGTATTTAAAGCACAGACATACAGTCGGAGCCCGTGTTCGAGTCATACGGTCGGAGGGAACCCATCTTACGTTACCATGGTACTGACACCTTCTGTTATTTTTTAGCTATAAATACGGTTATCGATGCACATTTCGCATGTTTGCCCTGAATGGAAGAATGAGAGCCGCTCGAAGATAAAACGTCGCTATTTGAAAAGAAGAGGAAATGTAACATCGCATTCTTGAAATGTGCTTGCAGCGCTTCTCACAGACTTAGTGGTATTTTTGCCGTAGAGATAGAAAATAATGTGATAATCCCGCAGAGAAATCGATTTTTTCAAATTGGGTGCGCTTCGTTCGTGGCAATGCAAAATGGCCGCCGGTGGCATCTCGCTACAAAGAGTAAGCGCCAAGGTTAGCCCATTCATATCCTGTATAAATCCATGATTTAAAGTCGTTTTCAACAGGACAGTATCGAAACTGTGATTATGCAAAGAATACAGCAGCGACTTCCGAAAAAAAAAAAAATTATAAATGGACGTGTTTTTGATAAGGATGAACACACCTGCAAGTCGACGGCAATGTCATTTTATTTCTGAGTGGTGAACTGCTCCACTGCCATAATGGCTTGTACAGTGAAAATTCTTGTCCGCAACATGACCACTTCCACATAATAATATACAATACATGTTAAATGAATAATTTACCATTTTGATTGGCAGGATGGTGATCAGTGATCATCAGTCATGATTGTGACCATCGTCTGTAAAACTCTACTGTGTCATACAGAGAGTTGTGTCAAATATTTTGATTACCTCCATTAATTTACTCAGACAAATACAGTATGTTCACAAGTTTTGAGACTTAGAAAGTTCTCATGTCCTTGTGAAATGGACATGACATTGATCGCCACACCTGTGAAACCACGCCGCAGTGTGTCTCCTGTGTACAGAGACAATGATGAAAGTGCATTTCATTGCCCAAAATTCGATCATCGTAACTATTATTTTAATTTTTTTTCATGTCAGTGACGCTGTTGTTCTCCAGTTAGAACAGGCTTGCCTTCAGGGTCAAAATTTTGGGCTATTCTTGCTAATACGTTCAAGTAAATCAACTGTCATAACATACTTGGAATGTATTTTTGTTCATCAAATGTGCCGTGCACTTGTTTTTCCGATGGCTAGGGGTGATAAATTAAAACGAATGAGCTTGATGTTACGCTTTGAGGTTCGGGCTTTGTCCTGATAAAAAGATAAACAGCAAGGCGGTTGAAATAATGTCAGCAACCCACCTGTGTATGTCTGAACAAGGTGAGCAAACTCCAGTTCAGATGTGAAAGCTGTTCATACCGTAATCATCATCATCATGTCATTTGAAGCATTCTCATGCCGACTGCATTTGCAGCATAAAAGCGTCTTTATGCATGCTGTGACAGGCGTGGCCTTTCAATTGCGGCTTCGTGTTAAAGAGCTCCGTTTGAATGGAACGTAACGTTATGGGATGTTTGCTCCCCTCTCCTCTCAATGAGTCCACTGTTGACACCTCGTGCACATGCTGCGTAGGGCTTTGAATCAATTCTCTATGGCACCGTATCGCTATGCAGCAGCGTGGTGGCCCGATTGGGAGCATCAAGTTGCATCAAGTTGGACTTCCCCGTCTGTCTTCTCGCTTTCTTCCTGACTGCAGGGACAGCTTGTTTGCCGTTCAGGCGTGCAGATGTTTCTTCATGTGCTGCTATGTATTTTGCTCAAGCTTTAGACTCTCATTAAATCAAGCGAGGAACAGCAAGCCTCTATAAACATCAAATCTATAAATTGCATGGATGGTCTTGCGCGAGGCCTCAGACAGCGCTTGGCTTTGATGAAAACTTCTGGGACAAATACAGAAAAATAACTAGAGATTGTGAGGCAAGAAGAGAAAGTCTGAGATAATTTATAAGTTTTTTCTTTTTTTTTTCTCTCACTGGTGAGCAAGACGAGGAGGGAAGGAGCCGAGATGAGAGGAGCTTTTGATATTTATTAGGCCTGGACCTCAGCAAAGACCTCTCCCAGGACTGCCCATGTGACAATTAAACCAGGTTGTGGTTTGACTCTTCCATAAGCAAGTGGCCAAAGTGTCTTCAGTCAAAGCATCCATGCCAGCTAACAAGCTCGTTCCCTCTCCGCAGAACTGACAAGAAAGAGGAGGCTGCAGTCTTGAGGCGTGAACAAAAGCACCAAAAAAAAAAAATTAATAAATAAAATAAAAATACCAAGAAGAAGAAGGATGAGGGGGTTGGTGCTGAGGCAGGATTGAGGAGAGAGTTTGCAGAAGAAAATTGTCAGGAACTCGACGTGACTTGATCAAGGTGCATTTGTGTGTGTGTGTGTGTGTGTGTGTGTGTGTGTGTGTGTGTGTGTGTGTGTGTGTGTGTGTGTGTGTTGTTTGTCTTCAAATGTCAATCAGGAATTGAAAAGAGGCACTCAAAACTATGGCCGCATCAGCCTTAATGACCTGCCTTGATTCCAGCCATGATTTTCACAGCTCTTGCTACACCTTCATATTTGGTCCACAGTCATAGCCTCCTTGCCCTCATTTCACTTTGTGCGTGTCTATATGTGTGTGTGTGTGCGCACGCGTGTCTGTGTGTGTGTGTGTGTTTGTGTGTGTGTGTGCGTGTGTGTGTGTGTGTGTGTGTGTGTGTGTGTGTGTGTGTGTGCGCTCTTGTCTTAGAGGAGCTCTGTGTCGCACTATGGCCATCTAAACTCATTAAGAACATTCAGTAAAGAGCCATTAACAAACGGCTTCTCTTTGGCCAGAGATATCAGCTCTAATTAGGTGACCGTTCTTGACAGGCTCGCAAAAACAAAAGGCGCGCTCTCATTTGAAAAGGTTCAGGTCCCGCAAAGGGCCTCACGTTTCTTTCCCTCCTCCTCCTGCCTCTTCCTCAATGTAGCCCACTAATGACTATGGGTTGAACAAACCAAAAAAAAAAAAAGGGAGGGGTAAATCCATCTCTACCCTTCATATACTGTGTACTCTATCTTCCCTGGAAAGGCGACGGGGAAAAGGTTCGCCATCCTCCAAACAAAGCCTTCCCACTTTGGAACCTTTTGCGCCCTCGCCAGGTGATTAGCTGACCTCATTTAGAAAGACAAAGCAGCCGCATACTTCTTGGAAACACTTGGCATGGCCTACTAATTGCAGAGCAATGCCAAGACGGTGAGACCCTCGCACTGTCTACCCATGAGCCAACCTGCGCTTTCGGAGTCTGAATGAAAATATCTTTCACTCGAAGGATGGGTGACCTTTGCCTTTTTAACCCTGATTTACTTTCAGTTTTTCCTGACCAAGAGTATCCAGATAATAATTCAGATAATGCAGTATAAGCTAATAAGTCTTTCAATGAAACTGTGAAGTGTAGTCTTCAAGGTTTTAGAATTCTTTTTTGAAAATAAAATCATATAAAATCAATGTGATATATCCCATTTATGGATGATTATTCTTATGCTGTTTTACTCTTTTGTTGTTAGGTGATTAGATTAGTCCATGAGCCTTCAATGACCAACAGGTGCATTTTTCTGCAGGAAGCTGTAAAAACAGGGTGCATACACACATTTATGGAATGTACAATTTCACACTTTCAAGATTCCCACCATTGCTACCCTCTTTACTTGATTTCATATACACTGATAAATGTCATGTCCATTTTAGTTGAATATGCAAACCAAACAATAAGAATGACATTTCTAAATGTTATGACTGAAGTGTGAAGGTGAAAGAATTAAATTTTGTCAATTCTAACTGCTGTCAAATCTCAAAATGGAGTAACGGTGAAAGCTTCTTTCACAATAAAAGGCAATTTTGTGAATAACACAACAGAAAGTTATTCGTTTTTTTTTTTTAATTTATTCTGGTGGCATTTCAAGAGCGGCAAACATTTACATTTGTGCATGCTGCATCAGGATAAATGATTGTAACTGTGTGTGTACGTGCCTGTGTACATGTGTGTTCGTGTATGAGACATCGCAACATGTGTGCTGTCCAGCCGTGTATGTTGCGCAGCCAGCAGACTTCTGCTCTGTCAGGAGGATTAAGCGAAACACATGACTTACACTTCTTATTTGTAGCCTTAACATTATCAACAGGAGTTGCATGAATAGAGAACTGTGAACTCATTTGAAAAGGTTTGGACTTTTACAGCCGTTCAGGATGCAATTGTTGATGTGTTCACAAACACACACTCACACAAAAACACATCCACGCGCACAGCTCACTCAAAGTGCTAGGTGGTTGACAAATCAGTGGGTGAGTAAAATCTCACCGTGACGACCGCTGCAATACATTTGCCACGAAGGTAAGTAGCTGAGGCAGCAGCACATAAACCAGCACCTGTTGGCCATTAACCTTCCTGCCAAGGTAGCGAGGCGGGAGCAAGGCAGTGATGGGAAATCAGAGCTCAGTTCTACGTACGTGGTTTGGAGAAGGAGGGGGGCCAGGGGTTGCGTGGACGTTTCTCAAATGCTGAGCAACCGGATGACTTCGTAGCGCAGGCGTCGGTTGTCATCAACACGTGCAATTCTCTGCCAACGGGCTTCTGGACAGTTAAACATCCGTGTAAGTGCGTGTCTGTCACTAGACTTTATGTACATGCAACTTTGGCTCGCTGAATGACTCAGCGGAGCGAGGGAACTGACGATGGAAAAGGAAGGGCCTTGCACACGCACGCACACACACACACACACACACACACACACACACACACACACACACACACACACACACACACACACACACACACACACACACACAAGTTGTCTGATGTCTGATACTTGGTCCAGTGAGGTGAGCTCGAGTGGGACACAGCCACGGTGATGGTTAAGTAAGGTCAAAGCTCATCCAGGAAGTTTGGCACCTTGCAAGAGGGAGTGGAACTGAATCTGTGTCTCTTAGAAAACTTGTTTTTTTGTTTGTTTGTTTCTTTCTTTAAATGGCGTATTATCGGTGCATAAATCAGTGCATGCTTAATAAAACTTTCCATCCAAATAATGCGTTCCATTTTTTTTCCTTGGTGGGAAAACTTCCTCTTCCTGCAGCTTCCAAAAGAATCCGAGCGGGATCACATGCACATCCAAACAGGTGCTGTAATGCAGTGCGGGTCTGCGGTCCCAGGCGGATTACGTGGGAACATTCGGGAGTGAGCCGCTGCTCCGACATCAGACCGCCGGGGCAGGGCGAGGTGGTAGAGCAGGTGTTTGACAAGTGCAGATGTCAGCTCCATCTGGGGAATAAAAAGGGAAAAATCTCCCTTCGCTGGCTTCCAACATCTCCTCCGTCACAGTGCAGCGCATTACTGTGGGACGCATACTTCAGGGATATTTGTCACTGCCTTGACATAATGGCTCTGGGATCCTGTCTAGCGTACATCCATATGTCGGTGCTGTTAACCCCGTAAGAAGCAGGAAAAGCGTGTGAGAGCGGTGTTGGAGCTCCTAATTAGCTGGAAGTGGATCTCTTTGAACTATCGGTGTCGCGCAAAAGCAAAACGTGAAACATTTTCGGCCTCATTATAAGTTATCTAAAAGGCAAGCGCTCGTGATAATGAGGGCCATCCAGCGGGATGCGATGTGGTGGGAAGAGTGCGCCTAATTGTGTCAAATGGCTGCGAGTATTTCACGGCGAGTTATGAGGGAAGGGGAGGGGCATAAGTCAGATACATACAAAATAGGCACAATATGCTGCCGTGGTGTCAGGAGATAAATGAGCGTCTATGACAAAAAAGAATCCGGCATACCTCCAACACCAAAGCGTCTAATTTAGTGAGTTTTCCAACATCACAATCAAACGAGAGTCAGCATCACAGAGACCAATGTACGTGTCAAATGCAGTATAACCCTTTGCGGTGTTGTTTCTGATGCCTTTCAATCATCCGTGTTACGCTGACATTCAACGCTGAACACGTACTGTTTGTAAATGTGGGAATTTTCCTCAATTCGCACTCTTTAGATAAGATGACGCTAAACATTCACATTCTAACTCTTTGGTGGTAAATATTAGTAGGGTAACTTGAGCTGTTTGGTCAGTTTAACAGATTTGGAAAAAAGGACAAAGGGGCCTAAATTTCATTAGTCACCTTTTGTAAAAATGGAACTGAATTACAGGGGGCGTGGGGGCTCTGTTTGCATTGGGCCTCCAAATCACTAGCACTTGGTGTCACTTGGTGACCAAAGCTACTCGGAGTTGCCAGAACTCGTGAGAACCGCACGACACATTGAGCATCGACACTTAATATGTGCCTCACGATAATATGCTTAGATTGTGCAGAGACATTGTCACTCAAGTCTCTCTCCCCCGATCAGTTATGTGCAGATTGGAAAATGATTATTCCAGGTGAAACAACCTGCTCGTAGTACATTGGTGGGAGTGCTGAGGCAATCATGCCACGAGAAATTTAGCTGAGTGACTTTGGTTCGACATTTAGTGCCTGAATTCTCATTCACTTTGCCTTCAATTGGTCCTCCATTTCTGCTTTAATCACCGACGTTTCTGCGCTTGTCTGGCGGAACGCTCAACTTGTTTAAATAAATCATCACAATGTGGTTACTTCACCTTCACATGGCGCCATAGTGAGTGATCTCTGTCCCGCCTCCGTGAAGTTTGACATGTGCACAGCCTTGTGTAAATATTCATTAAGTTCACCTCTTTTTTTGTGCTGCTGGAATTAATTTATTTTGGACCAGCTATCAGCCCATGTAACCTGTGTTAAATCTCACTGAGCCATCTGGGCCAAGCCAAACACATTTTGTCATGGCTCTGAAAAACATTACCTCTTGCCGATATATAATACTGCACGCCAGCAGGGAATATGGGTCAACATTATAGCGCTGACAAGAAAGTGGTGGGGTAGCGATGCTCTGGAAGACTCACCGCTGTGCCGACACCGTCGAAAAGTGAGGCTTCACGGTAAGCCGCTCGACTGGGCGGGTGGCACCGTGAAGACTAGTGTCTCATATAAGTGTTTGCCGGTTGCTCTTGGCGACATCACAATGTTCAACAACTGGCTTTTGTCTCGGCAGCACTCAAGTGATTGACACAGGCGGGCCGGCTCGGCCCTGGTGAGTGATGAGACCTGGAGCGCCAGTTGGTGGTGAGGTCAAGATTCCCACATTCATGTCGCAAAATAGCCTGTGTTGAAGGCAGTGGTGGGAAGTCACAAAAATACAAATATGTGGTAACCGTACTAACGGGAAGTTAATTTGCTGGGGATCTGTACTTTACTTAAGTATTTATTTTTCTGAGTACTGCTCACATTTTACTCCCTACACTGAAAAAAAAGGATACCGATGATTTCATTTCGTGCAACCACTTAACAAAATAACATTTGGTCAATTCAAAACACACACTTGCAACCCTTCAGGAGAGTCTCCTCTCCGCAGCCACAGCCAGATGCTCCCGCTCTCTAGAGTTAGATCAAAAAAATCTGATGAGAGCCAATCTTAAATTAAATGAAACCTTGTTGGTGCAACTAACCCAGCCATAAAGTGATTTTTTTTCAGTTATTATTAGCTAATTTAGCCTTGTTTGTCAGCTCACAATGTAAAGAAAGCATCGAGTCGTAGCTTTCGTTTTTACTTAATTAGATCTTTACAGCCTGTAATTTTTAACTTATTTCAGTAAAGGAGTTTTATCAGTACTTCTACTTTTACCAGATTCTTTTTTTTTTTTTTACACACAGATTGTGAGTACTAAAAGCCACTTTTGGTGAATGTTCACAGTGCACCACATATGTGAAATATTGCTAGGTAACGTGGGCTTCTTTTTTTGGATTATCCTGCACAATAAGACATGTAAACGGGACAATGTGCTGACGTAAACAGCTTTTGTGATCGAGAGTACTTTGTAATTTACTGTCATGTCTGTAAACTGGATGGACGCTAACTTCACCAGTGGAGCATTTTGGCAGTGGTGGCGACGCTGACGAAAGCGAAGACGCCCAGCGAGCACACTAATGTTGCAAAGCTGACAGCAATAAAATGGCTGTCAGGAGCCAGAACTGTGAGCTCCGATCGAGAGTGGTCCCTTTTCCATTCTCCACCTGCAGCTCAATGCACTTACAGAACATCACTGACATAGCAACTGTTGTAGGATTAAATGGACTCCATTTCAGGTACCTGTGGCACTATTATTGGGCACGCAAAAGTTTCTGGTCAAACCAAGAAGTCTCCTTTCTTTTTGTCAAGAAAGCAGTGAATAGCTTGACCACAGTCGGAGCACCAGTCAAAAGAAGAGGTGAGAGTTTCATGTTCTGCAGAACTCTCCCGCAGAGGCGCTTCTCGAATCAGGGAACAGTATAGACCCGGCCCACTGTAAGCCCTCCCTCCTTTCGGATCCGTGCTCGCCTGCCCTGTCATCTGTGTACAGCCGGCCAGGAACAGACACACCCCAGAGCTCACAGCCAGAACTGCCTTTTCTCAGCAGCTTGTCACTGATTCACATGAGCTCAGCGACTGTTTCAGGCCCAGGTGACTTTTGCCAGAATGGTGTTCCAGCAGGAAGGATGGGAAGAATTTAGTCGTGACTTGCTGGGATCAGCAGGAATGTCTGTCTGTTCACACCGAATAGATAGAAATTCAAATCTTGGGGTTAGAGCTTGAAGTATTACAATTTTGTGCCTGGCGACACAGAACAACTGTAACAAATGTGTAATATTATTGATCACCAGACCCTGCAAGGAGTTATTTTGAAAATCAACTTGAAGAAAAAGAAAGCTGTATTAGACAAAAATATCGGAAGTCCAACTTAAAGTACAGATTTGTTAGTTCACTCAGATGCACCTAAATCGCTCCGCATATTCCGTGGCAAGCAATGAAGCCATCAAAACAGCTTCAGCACATGAGCTCCAAGACTTTAATAACTGACAAGCCTTTAGGAAAAAAAAGATTACCCCTAGATAGGACTGCCTCATTGAAATAAGCGAGAGGGTCTCTCTAATACCCTTCATTGTTTGTGATGGTGAGTTGTGTCTTCTAATTTCTTTATTTGTTGCTATGCCGTGCCGTCCAAAAATGTCTTGAAGTGCAATCGGTCCATGGTGTGAAAAAAAGATTGTGGACTGCTGCTCTCACAGCATTGAAGAAGCCTTTTCGGGAAAATCCTTTGACATGCTTTTCACCATTGAAAATGCAAACACACATCGACAACCAAGTTTGGATGGAGCCACCGGAAATATGTGGTCATGACTGATGTAATACCAAAATCAAAGGTGGATGTGTCATGGAGTGTGTATGCTGCTGTGACTGTAATCTACTTGACGGACCTTTCCAGGTGCCGCTAATCCCATTGATCTCATTCCCTGGGCGCAAACATGTCTTTGTGGTTGAAAGTTCAGACTTGGAGATGAAAACCTCAGGAGGCAGGTTGATTCTACTTCTTTGTTTGGAAATTAAAACCGTAAAATCATATACATGTAATTCTATTTGGAACTCGTATGAGGTCTGAGGAAAAAACAGCAGCTGATTGAATCTTGGCAGGTTTGCATGTTTAAACTGAGTGGTCACTTCCTGCAACGGAGCAGCCTTATCGCTTCCTCGCCGTGATTAGGCTGCTTCCTGGTGGCGGCATCTCAGGTTGAAGTTCATTCACTGTGCTTGTCAGCGATGTCAAAACATAGACGACGGCAATGTCACGACGGTCACGCTGTTCGTCTCTGTTGCAGTCCGAAGCTTCCTGAGAAGTTGCAGCCTTCTACTCGCTGGCTGGTTTGCTCGTTCCCAGTGGAATGTGTCCTGCCGAGTCAAAATGCCATTAATCTCCAAGCTGCACTTCAGGCCTTGCTTCCAAAACAACATTTTGCTGAGATCATCAACAATACCTTTTGCAGAACATCCTTCGTCACTAGATGTAAAACTGTAGATCGAACACTTGACAGCCTAATGTATTTTGATGGTCAACTAGCAAATTTAGATAGATTTAGTCTATTTTCCTAGTGTGCCCAAGATACACTCGAATGTCAAATTAACGTGAGATCCCACCCAAACATAAACTTTCAATCTTTTCTGCTGTATGTCTGGGGATCTGTGTGACAGATCCCTGCCTCAATGTGAACAGCTATCAGGCTGCAGTAGGTCAAGGACCTGGCGCTACACACACACACGCACACACACACACACACACACACACACACACACACACACACACACACACACACACACATAGAAACAACCACACACCAACCATGCGACCTCTTCCCTGTCCCAACTGTCATTTTCTTCCCTGTGTTTTCAAAGTGTAGTTCAAACAAAGCTGACAGTGACTGTCCCGTTTCTGATCCGCTTTATCCTCACAAGGGTCACGGGGCGTGCTGGAGCCTATCGCAGCTGTCTTCGGGCAGTAGGCAGGGGACACCCTGAACCAGTTGACAGCCAATCGCAGGGAACAGACAGACGAACAACCATCCATGCTCACACTCACACCGAGGGACAATTTTGAGTGTTCAATCAGCCTGTCATGGATTTTTTTGGAATGTGGGAGGAAGACGGAGTACCCGGAGAAAACCCACGCAGCTACGGTGAGAACATGCAAACTTGACACAGGAAGGCCAGAGCTGGAATCAAATCCGGTACCTCTGCACTGTGAGGTCGATGCGCTAACCACTCGGTCAACGGGCCGCCCAACAAAAGATTTAAAGACATTTAAAACGCGAAGTAAAACAATAAAAATAAAAAGCAGCTTTTTCAAATTACTGAGAGTGAAATTGATTTTAAAGCTTAAAAGACCATCCTGAAATGTATGGTACTGTATGTAATGTATATATTACTCTTCAAGTGACAAATGACAAGATAAAGCTTAAGTCACATAGCCCTTGACGCTTGGCCGGAAGCTACCATTGAACCTGAATACTGCTCCAATTGTCAGGCTGAGTGAAATGTCATTAACCCACTGACCTGCCTGCCTGCAGCGTCACACTTCTGCTGCATTGCTGATGCTCTGTAAACGTGTGTCGGTTGTGATGTGCGTGTTAGCATGTCACGCAGAAGCAGCATATTAAGGCCTGGTTGAAAATACACTCAACGTGTAGACAGAAGTATAGGTATTTGTATGCATGACAGAATAGGGCCTTCCCAAACACACAATGGTGGAGAATGTTGCATGCATGTGTGTGAGTGTTGGTGTTTGTGTGCATGGATGTGTGTGAGTAATCCTGCAGAGAACCAGCCAAGTGCCACTTTATTTGCCACGGAGGCTGCAATAGGCAGCACCATCATTTCTTTGTAAGAAAAAGGCAAATTAGAGACCTGGCTACCGAACTTCCTACTAGTGTATTTGAACACTGAAAGTTTGTGAGTCTTTGCCACTTCCACAAGGAGTGGCTGACATCTTGTTTGACATATGATGCCAAGTGTGTCAAACTGTTTCGGTTCTCTTGCGGGTGTGAAGACATTAAGGCAACCAGACTGCTCACTGACAAATGGACCAGCACGCAGGTATACACAAGGACACAAGTACAGTTTTCTCACTTATCAGAGCTTTTTGCCATGAGGTCACATGTATTTCCATTTGGCAAAAGCCCAAGCGATATTAGATGGCGCCACGACACTTGTCAAATGATCAGATAATGAGCAAGGTCTGCAGAAGCTGGATGATGATCGGATCATTTGAATTGGGTGTGTTGAAGCAGTGAGAGATGAAAAACCTCCAATTCATCCATTGTTTGAAAATATCGATAAAATGCTGTGAAAAGTATTTTCCCTCTTCCTGATTTCTGTGTTCTTTGCATATTTATCACACACAAAGGTTTCAGTTCATCAAACCAATTTTAATATCACATCAATTTTAATATCACACAAAGACCAATGAAATACATAATGAGGTTTCTAAATGCCAATTTAATTTATTAAGGCTAAACCTTCCTGACCCGATGGGACCATGTAATTGTCCCTTGAACCTAATAACGGGTTGTGGCAAAGGTGAGATGATCCTTTGGGTTCTTTTTGGACAACAGTGGTTTTCGCCTGGGAACTCTCCCTTGGATGCCATTTTTGGCCAGTGTGTTTCTTATGGTAGAGTTGGGCGGCAATTACTTTTTCACATCAAGCCAGTTAGATTTGAATTTTCCCCCTATTGGTTAATGAAATTGTCATTTATGAAGTGCATTTTCTATTTCTTTGGGTTGTTTATATGCGATATTAAAATTGGTTTGATAAACTGAACCGTTTGTGTGTGATAAATATGCAAATAACACAGAAATCAGGAAGGGGGCAAATACCTTTTCATGGCAAAATATATATATATATATATATATATACACCCACACACGTGTCACCACTTTACAGATTACGAGGCCAAACTTTTCTGAAGCAAAAAAAAAAAAAATACTATCCGAAAGTCATAATGGGAACATCGCTGTGAGGAAGTTAAAGCTGTGCATATTTTTTCACCAACAGGTGCAGCAGCTGATCAAGTTGCAACCTTTTTCCTTCTGCTGGCTTTCAAGGCAAACACATTCTGCTTCCTGCCTCTCTGGTTCTCAAATCAATGCCAGCGTGAGCGGCTTTAGTGGCATTTCTGACGTGTGCGTGAGGGGCTGAGTTGGGGTGGGGAGGGCGAGGGATTCACTAATAGCCAAGCAAGGTACACTAATCTGCCATGGCAACATTTGGTTTACCTTAAGCTGGAGGGACAGCTGTATTAAAAGCAGGAATTATCATAATCAGTCGCAACTGCCTCCTCCCCACTTCACCTCTCTGCATATAAAACTTCCACATTAGGCTTAAGAGTACAACGGCTTAAGCGGCTGCTCGCCCTACATCTGTCTTCCCGCCACCGCCACCAATCAGGAAGGTGCACTGAGGGGGGAGGGGTGGTCCGACATGATGGAGGACAGCTGAGAATTAGAGAGAAGAATGGAGAACATGGAGAAAAAAATATGATGATGCCGCACCTCTCACGTGCAGACAATGAGGTCCAAAGTGCTTCTTACGGGGGCATGTACACCTTCTTGTTTTCAAATGCTCGTCATGTTTTTCAAGTACGGTCCACTTCTTTACTAATAGTTGGTTGCAGAGTTGTCATTCTTTAAAAATGTTCAGACTCTTGTTGGGGTTTTCTTTTTTTTTTTTTTTTACAGATGGTTCACATTTTCAAAGAATGATTTTAGTTGACAGATGTTTCTCATTGATTAAGTGCGGTTGCAGATTCTATTTTGGAAGGTTCATTTTGTTTACACAACGGCCAGTTCTAGTTGTTCTTGGTTCATGTTCACCTGCATCACTGACAGCACTTGAACATGCATTATGCACAAGAACATGCAACAAGACAAGCATTAGAACATGACATGAAAGTGTGTTCTAGTTGCAGTGCACAGCGCTTCTATCCCGCTTTTTTTTTTTCCTCCTCCCTCCGAGGCCCTCGGCACCATAAATCCGACTGATTACTCCGCAGCCCTTTTGCTTGACTGCACCTTCACAATCAGCTGTGGCCGCCAACAATGAGGCCCTGATGAATCAAACATCCATGGCATTAGTTTCACCTTGCTGCCCCTTTCCCATGCACCGCCGCCTCTTTGTCAGGCCCCGTTTGATGGGAAGGACTACTGACACTGGCTGCACCTATTGACAGACGGCTCTGGAAAGACAGAGTCGGGACGTTGAGGCTCCTCCCACTTTTTTGCCTTTGCTCACAAAGGTAAGTAACAATCTGATTGGAGCAACACTCCAATAGCAGCCCCTGTTGCCAGAAACTTTGATTCTAGTTTCGGGACTTTTTTTTTCGAATGGATATTTCAAACTAATATTCATAGGAAGTACAATTTCCAGCCTCAGTCCCACTGCCTCTTGTAGGACGCTTACCAGTAACTATGTAAATATTTTCTCGTGATTATATTAGTGTATCTGTACGTCTGGGTCTTAATTCTTATTTATGTATTTTGATTTTCTCAATTGTCTCTTCCTGGACCTGGAGTCTGTAAATTAAGCGGACTGACTTACTTTGACTCAAGAAATTAAAGGATAACACAAGCTTGTAGTTGTTCTAATGTGTCAAAAGTTGAAATCAAAGTTGGCTTCTTGATGTTTAATAGACTGCATGTCTGCTGCTTCTGTAAATTTGTTTCGGAATGTTTATTTAGTTGAGCAGGGCTGAAATTAAGTGAGGTGTCCACCATACGAAAGTATGTACAACAGCCTACCTTCTGCTGCTCTTTAAGAGGCGTTGTCTTCATCTGCTCAACCACACAACACCATTATACCTCCATTAAGAGATCAAACCGTGGATGTGCTGTGAAAACGTTGGGGGCCACGAACAGCCTGTATGGCGCCCTGCAAGCATGAAGGACAAAATGTTGCTGTGCCACTGGAGCTTGCACGTAATGAGATCCAAACACTGAGCGCATTTTTTTTTCCAAGTCCAAATGCAACTGATGCCCATTTCATTGCACACAGACAGACCTGGATCTATTTGACAAGACTGCAAAATACACCCGAAAAAACAGATTGATTAAATGTACCCCCCGCCCCCAACCTTCCACAAAAAAAGATTACATTTTACCAATATAATTGGTAGTTACCGATATGTGTCTGACCAATCCTTTGGCTAGAACAACTAATCTAGAGTGGAAGCGTTTTCAAACAATCTACATTCGCAATCAGGCCAACCAAAACAAATTGGTTATTTTGACCAAAATATCGGTAATTTGCAGAGCACACTTAGATGAATAGCCATCCACACTCAGATTCACAACTGGGGACAATTTAGAGTGTTCCATTTGCCTGTCAATTTAGTGTGTTCAGTTAACCTACCATGCACGTTTCTAGAATGTGGGGGGGAATCCAGAGTACCTGGCGAACACATGCAAACTCCACATAAGAATACCGGAGCCTGGACCCCTGTCCTGTCAGGCGGATGTGCTCACCAGTCAGAATCTGCGTCACCTGAAATTCAACTATCTGTAATAAAAATATTGTAATAATCAAGGTTGTACCTCCATCACTTTATTTTCTTTATAATAACAATAATACAATAAATTATACACAATACTACAATGTACTGAGTGTGAAATATATTGGTCACTAGTTAGTCTCAAGAGTTCATGTCATGTTGCGTGATGGTAGCGCACCCAAAAAGCAGGGAAGCAGGAGAAACAGGGAGTGCTGAACAACATGTATAAACAAAGAAAGCACTAGTAAGGGTACACTGAAAAAAAATAAATCCAGAATGCAAATAAAGTGCTAAAAAAATCCCCCAAAAATAAAGTAACAAACAAACAAACAAACAAAATACCACCAATACAAAATAATGTGACAACAACAATGATCCGACAAAGAATGACAGAAACCAGAGAACTAAATACAAACAAGATTACAAGACAACAAGGAACACCTGGACAAGACACAAAGGGTTGAGGGAGCCGATTGGTTAACACAAGGGACCCAGATGACCAAACCTAACGAGGAAGAAAAAAAAGGCATATGAGGCAACAAAACCAAATATAATCCCAACAAAAACAGAACCATGACAGTACCCCTGTCTCAAGAGCTGGATCCCAGACATTCCAAAGTCACCCAGTGATGATCGTAGGATGTGCGCTGCCAAAGCAGGGACGGGTGACGGGCGCAGGATGTGTGGCGCCGAAGCAGGCGGGAATGTGTGGCAGCCCTCGGATGTGCACTGCCGGAGCAGGGATGGGTGGCGGCCGCAGGAGCCAGGTGGTAACGGGATCAGATTCTTGCCTCAAGTTCTGTCATGGTGCATGATGGTAATGGACCCAAAAAGTAGGGACGCAGGAAAAGCAGGGAGTACTGAGCAAAATATATTCCCAAAAAATAAAAAAATAAAACACTTGCAGGGGTACACTGGAAAAACTATATCCATTATCTGCATTTTTCCAAAGGGTGTGCAAGTAACAGCAGCAAAGTGAATTACACATTTATGAGTT
>NW_017805983.1:7883366-7892786 GCF_001891065.2 Hippocampus comes
AAATTTTACTAGAGAGAGTGATCGTGTTTGAAGAGAGAACATGAGAGTGACTGTTTCCCAAAGTTGAGCTTGCCACAGCAGGCTTTTGTGTTTGCAGCTCAGGTTGTGTCAGCTGAACTCAAGCTGCCTCATCAACTCCCCCAAAATGTGTGAGCTGCCAATCAGTTCAAGAATGAGGAAGTGCAGTGCAATGGAGAAATTGGGATTATACACTGTTTAAAAAAAAAAAAAACTGAGTGAATTGAAAATTTCAAGGCAACAAATATAAAATGTTGAGTTCAACTCAATATTTGAAGTTTAGCCGATGAGAAAATCATATCTACTGCAATTTCAACAAAAATATGACTTTACAGAACTAAATGCTCCTTGTATTGTCCCCCAAATTAAAGATATAAGTCAAAACAACTCATTGTTTTGGAGCAAACAACTTGCTTGCTTTGTTGCACTAAGATTGTTGCCATAAATGTCGATAATTTAGATTTCAAAGTTGTTCCAACTGAAATGACTTATTTTGCCCTCCAAAATAGAAGTTGTGTTTTTTCAGTGTCATTGTTGTTCTGCTTCTGGTTTTGTGTTTTCTTTCCATTCCATCCTGTTGGTTCTCCACTGGAATGACTCCACCACTGCGCTTGGTAGGGGTGCAAAAAATAGGTACCCTGTTATTTTACTTCTCTTCACAGATTTTGACAATACTGTACACACAATTTGCACCGAACCGAACTTAAGCAGCTTATTAAGGTGTTTGACAAAAGAGCAGAAAATCGGCAAACACCAGACAGACACGCGCTCCTAATGGGTGTGAAACGCACCTCGCCAGAAGGTTAACTTCCCTGCCTGTAAATTTACGCCCTCCCCCCCACCCTTTGCCGCCAACAATAGGCTCAGCAGTGCCCTGGTGATTGCCTCTTTTCACATGGAAATGGCGGCCGCCTCTCGTCGGCCAGGTTCCCCTGAGCGGTGTACAAATGACAGTTTACAAGGCGATCTGGGATGGATTGGAGACAGCCGCTAAAGGTTGGAGGGAGCGAGCGGCATATTTTTCTCTTTTTTAGAACAAAGTGACATGTAAATTAGCTTTAAGAGCGCCACTCAGGACGCTGATGGCACCCTAATTGTCACAGTCAATTGCGGGCCAACAATCTCTTCAGTCAGCTCAGCCTGCGACAACAAGGCCGCCATCAAAAGAGGCGTCACGGACGCACCTCGGCCACGTGCACGCTGCACACTGCACATCCTCTCCTCGCTCGCTCGAACAGGAAGCGCTCATGACACTTCCATCAACATCTCTCCAAATCCTTTGAGTGTCAGGATAACAAACGAGCGTCCAGCCAACCGTGACTTTCCCACAAGCCGGGTAACTTTAGCGGCGGATGAGGCGAGTGAGAAAAATGTATTTGGTGGGGAAAAAAAAAGAAGAAAAGAATACAAAAATGTCTAAATGCGCAAGACTTTGGAGGCTTGTCGGAGAGGTCACAAGTCGAAAGTTGACTTTTCTGCAGAGTGTTTGCATGCACACACACATGCACACATGCACACACACACATGCACACACACACACACACACACACAGACACACACACACACACACACACACACACACACACGTTTCGGCCCTTTTTGCTAACAGTACTTTGCTATGCAACACTGAAGATTCAAATGAAAATGTAAATGTGAATATTTATGATCCAACCTGCCAGTAGTTAGTCATTTAAATTAAGACAGACAATATGTTCACAAATTTGTTTGTCTGAATGTATGCATGCCTCTGCTGGGGGCAGATTATCATTTTATAGCTCCACCCTGATTTTTACACCTCATTGTTGTTATTGCTGTTTGTTTGTTTTTTTTCCCCCCTTTATTTCTATCCTGAGGATTAATTACAGGGGAAGTCAAGTCAAACATTTTATTTCCAATATGTTATGTGGATCCCCACTTGTCTAAACATTGCATTTTGAACAAAATTGCGTTGGTGGAATTTGAATTAAGCAGCAAAATCCAGCCGTTTGTATCTTTCTCAAGCGGCGGCCATTTTGCCACTTGCTGTCGACTGAAAATGACAGCACGGTTGCTCAGGGCTCAGGTAACAAACAATCATGGCTCACCGGGTTTGGTCGTGCGACGTTCGCAAGCTGAGCACGTACAGTAAGCACTGTGATTTCATTTTCAGTCAACAACAATTGGCAGTACAGAGCAAAATGGCCATGTTTAGAATAGTGAGGCCACATATAACATATTGTAAAGAAAAGTTTTGACTTGACTTCCCCTTTGAGGGTGGTTTTTTTTCAGATCTGGATAAAGGCGCAGAATGTTATTTTTTGTTTTGTTTTGTTTTGTTAGGGTTAAAAGAAAATAGATGACAACATTTTGTTGTTGACTGTCTGGTGTATTCACAACTGCCAACAAAGACTCCCCCAAATATCTTCTTTCATTCAAAAGTGATGCACAGTATATGCACGCAGTGGTTTGTTGCAGTTTTCTTTCTATGGCTGTTGTTATTATTCTCACACTTGTATTATTGTCTGTTTTTTTTCCACTGGTGCTGTATTTTAATGTTTAATGCCTGATCTCTTTATGCCTTTATGCACATTCCTTGTTTGTGTTGCAAACATTCTTTTGCAATAGACGTGATCCAAATTAGGTTTGTTCAGCCTTGGTTGAGATATGTGATCCACTGAGTGCTATTCTAGTTTCGCAAATGTCTTAGACCCAGTCGCTCCCTGAGGGATATTAAGATTAATTCTGCGGAATATATAGAATGCAACATGTCTCACTCTGAAGCACCGGCCCGATCTTATTTCTTATCCTGGCTGAACATCTTTTTGCGGCCGCCGAGTGGAAATGTGGGACAAGGTTTCCTGCAAATGTACATTTGTTCCTTTCATGGTGTCTTTGTGTCCTGAGAGGATGTGCACTCGTATTAAGAGCATGGCAATATGCAAATGAATGTTGAGATGAGAGCTACAACAATTATTCAAATGTTTGATTAATTATTCAGCGGAGACACTGTCAATTATTCATTGGGGCAAGCGATAAAGTTGTGCTTTTTTTTTTCCCTCTTTGCAAGTAAAAAGTTTCCTTGCGAGATCTATCAGACCCCGGAATCAGAAGCCTCTTTTTTTTGTCAAGCACAAAACATCAAATTAATTCTTTGCAACATTCGTTGGACATAACTGCTGATGTGATGGTGAGCAGCAAAGTGTCCCTAATAAAGTGAAGTCAAGTTGTCATTGAAGGTCCGCAGAGTGCACGATTGTCTTAAATTCTTTATTGACTCAATCCAGCATCAGCAGCTTCATTTCACATGCAGCTGTTTGTTTCTGATTTTGTCCGCGTGGGAATGTTTGATTGTGTGTGTGTGTGCTTGTGTGTGTGTGTGTGGGGGGGGGGGATAGCTGAGGAGATGCAAAAAAAATAGCTCTCAGTGCAAACATTTGTTTGTGCCTCGGCTAGCTTGTTCTCCTTCTTGTCTGAGCGAGAGAGATCAGAAACAAATGTAAACTCTTCATTTTACATGTTGGAGGAGCCCTTACACATCACACGCCCCGGCCGTCGCCTCCCGCTCTGTAATTGTCTGTCAATCTCTGCGCCGTGGCGTTGGCAGCTATCAGAGCCCAAGTCAGACGAGAGATGCTCAGTTTGATGTTGCAAAGCTGGAAGAGACGCAAACAAGCACAAGTGGGGAGATGAGAGACGGGATGCTGGAGCCGTGCTGTGGTACATTCAAACGCCCATTGTGCCGGCCACGGTTCTTGTCAAAAAAGGAGATGCGGCCTTCAGGAGCTGTGGAGGTCAATCAACATGTCCCAGGTCAAACTCTCACTGCTTTCCTTTTCGAGAGACACCATCAGTGCTTGAAGAGGCATTGGTCCACATAGCATTGTCTGAGTGTAAAAAAAGTGTTTCCCACGCGGCTTTTATTGAGCCGAGGCACATATTTTCCTTTAGAAAAAAATTTCACGGCGCACCACCGAACTAAAATGTCACCAATCACTGCTGTAACCGAAACATGGCTCACGAGTTTCATGATTTTGACCACCACCCTCCACAATAATAATAAGAACTGTTATCCAGAGGTAGAATCCCCATTGTGGTCCTTTATTTTATGAAATTCTTGCGTGACTCCCTCATATCTAATTTGGGCCTAGATGAGTGGTAGCTGAGCCCTGTCTTGAGGCTGTGGCTGCTGCAGCGTCTTCATTTGGCGTGCAGCCACAGCGCATACAGCAACACAAACCCTTGCATGAATTTATTCATAAGAGAATCAGCCAGCATCACACACTCATATTTGTACATTTTGCTCAGTTGAGTGCGGCTTTGACAAGATAAAAAAATACATCTGGACTAAAGCATGAATCCGTGTTTTATTTTGAGCACTTGTTGTACATTTTTGACCCACGACCTTCTTGAAATTCAGGATTCCTTGCTGTCATCTTGTGCTGCGAGTTCAATTTGAACAACGGCTCCTCTTTTTGGGCCAAAAAAATTGTGTGTCTGCGTCTGACACACACACACACACACACACACACACACACACACACACACACACACAAAATGAGCATTTTATTCTTAGTTTTCTGCCTGCAGGCACATTAAAAATCCCAGCGAATAGGGCATATATTGATTCAAATTGACAAAATAAGGCCCGTCAGATTTCTTTGCTGCAATGATGTATTAAACAAGCAGACAAAGAATTCACACACACACACACACACACACAAAATGAGCATTTTATTCTTAGTTTTCTGCCTGCAGGCACATTAAAAATCCCAGCGAATAGGGCATATATTGATTCAAATTGACAAAATAAGGCCCGTCAGATTTCTTTGCTGCAATGATGTATTAAACAAGCAGACAAAGAATTCATCTTGTAATCACACTTTTATTATCAAATTTACATGCAGAATAAACATTAAAACAGTAACGTCCCCCCGCCCTCAATTAACAACATATATGCATTAACCCCCACCCCCCCTCCCCGGAAAGGTCACACACATTTAATCCGTTTACACTCTGAATATGCGGCCCCACGCACAAGAGGCTGCGTGCGTGGAGAAAGGCGAGAGGTACCACTTCAGGCCCGCGTGGATGAATGGATCTTTGGCCGCGATGTGTTCAAGTGTGCGCGCGCTCGCGCGCCTTATAAAGTGCGACAACCGCGCCGCTTCGTTTACATGCAAATACCCCAACAACAAATTGCGCGTGGCAATCATTCACCCAGGACCTGATTCACTTTCTACACGGGAAAGGAGAGAGGCAAAGCCGCCTCACGTCACTTCCTTCACACGAGAAAAGTTGACTGAAATACAACTTACCTGAATTCTCACGGTAAAACGTCAGTAATACAACACAATAATAATAATAATAATAATTATAATAATAATAATAATAATAATAATGCCATTTTTAAGACTGAAGCTTAATTATACATTTCCTCCCTGTATAAGTGTAACAGTAATCATGCCTCTGAGTTTTCGTTGATGCAAAAACGAAGAGGTGGGGGAGCTGATTGATGATTTAATTAGCCATCCAGTAGCGACCTGCAAAAGGAAGGGACACAAAATAACCCTTTATTTGCATAGCCAATCAACTCGCTGCATGGGCGGGACTTGCTCCCTCCCTTCTCTCTGTCTCTCTCTTTCTCTGTCTATGGATGAGGGTGTGCGCGCGCGAGCTGTCCAGAGAGCGAGAGAGAGAGACAGAGAGAGAGAGAGAGAGAGAGAGAGAGAGAGAGAGAGAGAGAGAGAGAGAGAGAGAGAGAGAGAGAGAGAGAGAGAGAGAGGGATGTGCGCCTATGAGATGGTTGACTTCTTTAATAAATGTGGGGTTCATCCTCTTAAGTGGCCTCCAGAAGCGAGAATCACTCTAATAAAGCTCGAAAATGTCGATGATATTCGCATAATATTCCTGCAGGGACTCGTGCAGTTCCGCGGACACTTTACGTCTCTTTATGTCACTTTATGCTTTTCTCCGCTCTTTTTTCCCCCTTCTATCTTTTAGTGCCACAGAGCTCTTCTAAAATAGCTGTATGTGCCACTGTTGGAATAAAGTTCGTGATTTTAGCGCCAAATCATAAAATTATATTTTTGCTTGATATTTATTATTTATTATCTACCGCTAAAATGTGCTAATGAGTTCAATGCAAATGATTTAGCCCATGTTACATTTACACATAAGTTATTGCATGCAGTACGAGGATGTTCAAGTCTCTCAGGTAAAAATAATAAAATTACAAGCTACAATTGTAAGGTATCTGACACACACTATTAAATACGTATACCCAAAATATTGTTATTAAAATCACATTTTTTTGTAATAAGCGAAGATCACAAATACAAAATTGAGAGTGAAACGGTTTTACTTTTCGTCAGCAATTTCCCTTAAACATAATTATTCACTCACAACAAAACCGCGCATGTGTTGGTGCTAAATTCAACAAATAAGCGCACTAATCGCTACGCTTCCATTTTACAGATAAATTCATCTTCCAATGAATAAGTGCACATTTTGGCGATCATCCAACAGTTTGCGGTCAATGAAGCGGACTTAGAACACGCACAGTTATGCCCAAAATACCAAGTGTAAATACAAATTTGGAAATACAAATCCTTACGTGCAACTGCGGCCGCCGTGGACGATCTTCAAGTTTCTCCCCGCGCACACACGCTCACACGCGTTGCACACACACACAAACTCCGCGTGGACATAGTTGGTTTCACTGTGCAAAAGAGGAGGATGGAGAAAGCGAGAAGAGCAGGAGGGGGCAACAAGAGCGTGTCGGGTGGGGGGGGGCGGTTGGGGTGGAGGAAATAAAAAAAATAAATAAATAAGTTGAAGCCAGAAGATGCTCACGTTTGGCTCCCCTCAATTATCCCCTCCCGTGAAGATAGGTGGCGTGCGTTTCAGGGGGCTTCTCCTCCGTGTGCACTGCAAAGAAAAGGAGGTGGAAAGAAAAAAATGTCATTAGAAGAGGCGGAACACGTCAGTCCCGACCCAGGTTTGTTTCCTGGAGTGGGTGTAAGACATCAGTTGTAAACCTGCCCGAGCAGGACGAGCGCTCCCTCCCTCCTCCCAACCACTAGCAGGCTTTATTTCTAAGGCTTTATTATCACCGCTGGACCGGAATCCGCTCACCACCGCGCTCCGGTGTCATCGGACCAACACCACTGTTTGTTCCCCTCACAACAAGCAGGTACGTTCCTCGCACTCTCCCTATTTTGTTCGCACTCCGAACTGACATTCCCCACTTCTACGCGCTCGCGCCTCACTTGGAACTTACCTGCGCAGGTGGATGAGTTGGTTTGGAGGAGGAAAAAAAAAAAAAAATCCATGCATGCGCAGAGGCGGCCAGTGGAGTCTCCTCGTAGCCTGTACCAGGCGCTCTTTGCCCGGCGTTTTGTTCGGCGCAGCCCCGCTGTGCTCCGAGACGACCAGACGACGCTGGTCCGCCCGGTCGGTCCACTTGGTGTCTGTCCACTCGTGCCAAACTGCAAAACAAGTGACACGACCGCTTGTCGTTTTCAACTTATCCGCACATATTTGATCAGCTGCTCCCGCAACAATCTTTCAGCATTTGTTCGTGCGCAATTCACACATTCAGCGCGTCCGCAACCACGTTTTCTTTTGCACATTTTCACTTGCGTGATTCTAATTGATCTGGAATTTCGGAAAGCAAGTGTGCGCCCCAATAATTCAGCGGCAGCAATTTGTTCAAAGTTCCGTTATACTTTTCCTGCATGGCTGAGAATCGTGTACGTGTGTGCACGCCCGTGGAGCTCAGTTTTTAAAAATGGCCTAAAATGAGATTTAAGAAGTTGCTTTTGCTCCTCATTGTCGAGTTTGAAGCCCCAACACCAACTCGCCGTTACTTTTAACAGCCACAACTAAAATAAATAAAACAAAACTGACTCACTTTTCACAATCAAATGAATTTATTGGAGGGTTTAAGCACAAAGGTAAAGATTTGCGTCTACTGTTAATTTATCATCACTTGCTGTCACGATGATTTCAAAATTATCCAGAGCATTTGTTTTTATTGGCATTATTATTTTGTCATTGTGTACACCAAAGTTAGTTTGTGCGGATGTCTTGGCTAACGGCGCCGTGGTTCTTGTCTGTGTGCGTGCTGGTGTGTGTGTCCCGTCAGAGTCAGACGACAAGCTGAATCCACGCGTTGGGGTCCATGCGAGCTGCCGTCTGAGCCCACACGCACACTTCTAAATGAGGCAGGAGATGATGGCGGATGGGCCCCGGTGCAAGCGGCGAAAACAGGCCAACCCGAGACGGAAAAACGGTAAGAGACCGTCCGCCGGAGCTTGCCCTGCTGATCAAGTCCCAGCCTGCTGAGCACTCCAGTCCGGACCGTTACTCGGCGACAAACACGAAGCGTGTTTGCAGTCTCGTGTGCGTGTGTGTCTTTCGGGGTGTGTTGTTGAGCGAGCGACGAGCAAACTTGAGGATGTTGGAAAGTTGTGTCGGGTGACGACGGGCCTCCTGGCTGGGACGAATCCGTCCTGTTGGGGAGTGCAGAGGCCGACTGAGGGGTGTAACGGTCACCCGGTTGTGGCTGATCCCAGGACACGCGCGACTTGCGACTCAATTTTTGCTCCAGTGCGCGTGTTGGTGTTGGATTTTACATCTACGGTACTCTTGGCGTTTGTTTTGTCTTATTTTATTTTTTAAATAAATACATCTGACACCCAAAGTCACGCATATGTGTACACATAGTTCATCGCGTGCGTTCGTGGATGTGACGGTTAGAAATACAGGACTTGTCATCTAAACTCGGACACTAATTGGCGCGCTGGAGGTGCACATTTATCGCTTTTCTTTATCCATTTGAGTGCACTCTTTCCCACAAGAGGCAAATGTGCTGTGACATTTCCTGGCCCCGTTATTCCTGATTATTCCACGCGTACACACAGGGCGTGTGTACGTGCTTGCGTGAGAATTTGCGCGCGTGCGCGCGCGCCTGTGTGTGAAACATGAAGGCTGCCATGCAGCTGCTCAGGCGAGCTTTGCATTTTTGTTTAATCTACTACAGAGTTGTTATATTTGTATAATATTTTTAAAGCAGTTCCCCCACGGATTCTTTATACGTATCAGATTTCATTTATTGATTTGTTGGATCGATGGTCGGCAGACAAATTATTCCTGTTCTGAAAAGCAGCAGCTGAGCTTAAAATATTCATTTATAAAAAAAACAAAAAGCCTCTTGAGAACTTGGTTAGCGGCACCCGTTTACAAAAAGAAATGAGCCTCCCCCCAAATGTACAAATGGACAAAAATATTAAAATTAATTTTCACATGCCATGGAAGAGCTCAGATATTTAAATCGGCTGTGAAAATAGTTCCATCGCGTACTTTGCATGAAAATAATATATGACATGACGCTCCCTGCTTGATGCCTTTGCCGCCCCCCCC
>NW_017805983.1:7892985-7899745 GCF_001891065.2 Hippocampus comes
CCCGCCTCCCCTTCCGAACCCCCCAACACCCCTTTGGGAATGTTGAGTCTTATTGAGGCTTGGCCGCTCTCGCCGTCCTCTCCCTGTCGGCAGCGGAGGGCTAAGCGGGCCGGTTCCGCGAGCCTCCTGAGAGATTTTACTCACTAATCAGACTCTAAACATGATTGTGAAATCTTGCAGCAGTTTGGATATGACTTTCTGTCCATGAGTTCTTTTTTTAATTTATTTTTCCTGTTTGCGGTGAACGTGATCGTTTTTCCAGCCATCCAGCCAATTAGTATTAATGAGGCCTTTGCTCACTAAGTTGTCCAAGCGATGACATTCTCATCCAGATGACTGTTGGCCTTCAGGGCTGGAGGTGGCACACGGTAGCGCTCTCTGGCCAGTGTGTCATGTGATATTTAACCATAGCTCATCACTTCGTCCTGCATGTCTGCACACCAACAAAATATTCCAAAGTATCATGAACGCACAGCGAAATTTTGGCCTTGGCCAGGTGCGGCTCTTCGGATGTGACGCTGAACCAAAGTGCGCTTGTAACCTCGGTTGATTTTCCCACCAGACAACGGCAAATCTTGTGATAAGCCAGGTTTTATGTTTTTCCCCTTTTAAATCCTGCATTACCCTCATCTGAACCATTTCTGATTTCCCTACATGACCTCTAACCTTTGAGTGTCAGGATGTTTCCTCGGAACTGTATTCAGATTACATAACAGCTGCAGCCCAGTAACGCACTTTACATGCAGTCTAAATTACAGTGTGTGTTTGTGTGTGTGTGTGTGTGTGTGTGTGTGTGTGTGTGTGTGTGTGTGTGTGTGTGTGTGTGTGCGCACGCATTGAATGTAACACAATGCCACATTTGTGCCAGTCCAAACAATTTGTCCATTGCTATTATTCCGCAGTCTTTTTAAAGTTCTGTGGGAGAGAACGATGAGCGTCCTGGTTTTTGGCCAAGCAGTGTTTCTGGGGGCTGCGTGTGGGAGTCAGAGAAGGTGCATCCCCCTCCTCCTCAAGGTACAGGGGGAGGGAAGGAGGAGGTTTCACAGGCCGCTCGCGGACAATTGATTGTCAGCGGTAATGTGTTTCATTTACATGTTTATACCGTCAATAATGGCGGGGGGTTGTCCGCCGCGCCATTCAGCGCCGCCATTCCCATACGGGTCGCCAATTGTGTGCAGCCTTCCACTTCTGATGGCTTCTTCTGTGCAGAGAACTGTTTCACGCCGCATCCGCGTTGAAGGGATTATTCTGTTTGAGCAAGTGAAATAATTACGGCGAGATGTTCTGGGGGACGCTGTGGCGTGGCGGCTTTTGGTCCACATAAATGCGGCAAGGCGTGTTTTCACACCTCAGCCTGGTGCAGGAGTCTAAATAAGCAGCGTGTGGCAACCACAAACAGGCCGAATAAGAGGTCAGATTTGTCCCATCACTACCAGTGTGACTTCTTTGGATTTGTTCTTCCCTCGCCTGTGGCTTCGAACTACAAATCTAAAATGATATACATATTTATAAATATACTTTCTGAGTGAGAGTCGAGTGCACCAGTGTGACGGTCTTCTTCTTCCACGCCCCCCCCATTTTTGTCATTTAAAAATGGAAGCTTTTTATTCTTTGATATTTTGTCATTTCATAATTTTCATAGCTATTATTTTGTCTTCATCGTCATCTCTGATATGTGTCCCAGTTGAGCAGCAAGTGTACACAGACATGCACAGTTGCTTACACCTTTGACAAGACACATAAAAGCAAATAGTGTGGCTTGTGGCTGTGGGGACACACAAACAAACACGCACGCGCACACACACACACACACACACACACACACACACACACACACACACACACACACTAATGACCATCTCCTCCACCCTGGACACTGGATAGAACCTTTTCATCCCTCCTCCTCATCATTCTCCAAAATAGCCAAGAAAAACATTTCCTGATGTATTTTATTTCATTTCTTTCCCATTTTTATTTTTTTCTTTTTCGTGTCCTCGACCACCGCGCTTGTGTGAAGACGTTTCTTTTCTTTTTTTGATTCCCCCCTCCGCCTGGCGGCCAGCGAACACACACTCGCAGAGGCACCGGCGGGCCAGACCCCTGACACGGCGGGTCTTCGGAATGCCTTAGGTACCATTTCACTTTGGCTCACATCAATGCTGACCTGAATGCCTTTCATATCTGATCCGCCGCGTCTCTCCTGGTAAACATCCCCCGGGGGGAGAACAAAGAAAGGAGCTCCTCTTCTGCTGCTTCTTCTTCTCCCTCTTAATCACAATTCAGCCCCTCTCGCCGCCAGCAGCAGGGCTGCACATTTGCATTCAGCATCAGAAAGGGGGCCGAGATGAAAAGGGGGGGGGCGAGGGAGGAAGATGAGGGAGGAAGGGGTGGCTGCTGGAGAGAAATAACTGGGCTGTTTGTGCTTGTTTGTTGCCGGTCCCCTGGTTACAAGCCTTTTATAGCCTCCCTCCTTTCGCGGGGGCCCGGGCCCCTCCTGACACACAGATAGTGTTACGAGATGGCGTGCTCGCACTATTCGTGGACACTGGCACTTCTTAAGAAGAAGCGGCGGGCTTTTGCATCCGTGAGCAGGTGTCGTCTCGTTCTTGCCTGCAAAAGTTTGTGACCTGCAAACACAGGCAGGTGTCTCACAAGCTCCTTGTGTAACTGATATCTTTATCGTGCACCTCCCAGGCGGGATGGATGCAAATCTTCAGCAAAGATGGGGAGATTTGGGATGTGGGGTGGGGGGCAGCATGTGATATGGATTTCTTTTTACCCTTTCTTTTCCTCACACAGAACTTTTTTTCCCCTTTTTGGTTAAGAAGAAGGATTATCGGTACACCTTCCCTCCCCCACCTCCTCCTCCTGGCCAAGCTGCGCAGGATTTAGGCAGATTTACTTCAGCAAACACCTTTGGACGCTGAGTGGGGGGGGGGCGCGCTTGAAGGAGAAAGAGTCTGTTTGCAAAAGGGGCCTTTTGTTCTGAAAGGTTCTGGATAATGCCTTACCAGGCAGCCATGATATTAACCCCTGCTTTAGAGGGACAGGGTGGCTGGTGTCGGGGGGTAGGCGGGGAGGGCGTTGCTCTTGAAAAGGGGGTGTGAGGGTCTTCAAACACGCACATACACATGGAGTCAGTGCCAGAACTGGGGAAAGTGACGGCTGGGTGAGAACCAGCCAGGACATTCGCAGTTGTGATCACATTCGGTCGCTGTGACCACGGCGGGCGTACAACTATGCTGCTGCTTCTCATGTTAGGATTCTTGAGCCACTTGACATGTTATCGATGTGTCCGCTCTGCCCGCCTGACTTCATTTCATGCCTCCTTCTCTCCTTCCCTTCCCGTCTTTCTTTCTTAGTAACAAAAGCAAACACAATTGTAGACCTCAATGGTCCGGCAAATACCTGCATGCTTGTGTACGCACGCCATCTTTAATGCCTCAACGCGGCACGACAATGCATTCGCAAATATCACGCCTCATTTGAGTCAAGTGACAAGTCTTTATGGGGCCCATCCGGCCCGGCTCATCCTGCCGTTTGTTTTCACTCTGCTGCTGTGGCACATCCTCCATGTGATTCTCCACATGTTCACACACCTACGGTACTTTTTTTAGTTGATATGGTTACCGAACCGACAGAATGTATCTATCCGTCTCTCCATTTTCTGATCCGCTTATCCTCACAAGGGTCACGGGCGTGCTGGACACTATCCCAGCTGTCTTCGGGCCATAGGCGGGGTACACTCTGAACTGGTTGCCAGCCAATCGAAGGGCACACAGAGACAAACAACCATCCGCGCTCACATTCACAACTAGGGACAATTTAGAGTGTTCCATTAACCTGGCAGGCATGTTTTTGGAATGTGGGAAGAAACCAGAGTACCCAGAGAAAACCCACACAGGCACGGGGAGAACATGCCTACTCCACACAGGAAGGCCGGAGCCAGAATCAAACCCACTATCTCTGCACTGTGAGGGCTCTAACCAGTCGACCATCGGGCCTGCCCTGACAGAATTTAATCAATGTCAAAAGCCAAGTGGAATATTTTGTCTGAACATGTCAGCTCAAGCCCATTCTGCAGCTTACTTACCAAATTTCCATTGACGGAGACGCTAAAAGGTGCATGCACCATCGCCACATTTTCTGAGCAAAACATAATTACCTCAATTGCCCATTAGAGAAAGATTTTTTTTCCCCGGCGCTGTCTCTCTGGTGACTGTAGAGTTGGCACCTTTGTGCAGACACATTTGGAACATCATCCACACAGACACACACGCACAAAGACACAATATTTGATTGTCGGCATCACTCGAGGCAAGGTCAGCAGCCCATGCACCAATCAATAAGCGAGCCGTCGAATGAAGGCCTAGTAATATGTGGAAGTGAGCGCCTTTCCCCCCCACAAGCTACCTTTAACACGTTGATAGAACATGCCATTTGAAGCGGGATCACTTTGCTCCATTATTCACCGGCACCCTGCTTGCGAGCCACCTCAGTGCGCCCCCGTCGTTACCTTTTTCGAACGAGGGCTCGCCTGCGCCGCGCCGTGCCCTCACATGGAATTCAAATGTGTTATCTTGCTTTAATTGCGGCCGATTGCCAAGTGAGATTAACAAAATTAGGTCGTTTTGCAGCTGCACACATTCCTCTTGCTTTCATCTCGCCACTGATCAAGCGGCCCGCTAACCGGAGGTTGCAGCCTGAAGAGGAAATGGTCAGAAATTACATGCGGCCTCTCTGTTATTCAAACATACATTTAACCTCTGGCAAGAGTGAGTCAAGGGGAGATGAAAAGTGGATTTAAGGGAGGCGGCACCCTTTGCTTTAAATGTCAGCAGTGGCACAGCGCATGGACATGTAGAGCAAAGTCGAGCGTGGTAAAAAGTCTGAGAGGTGAATTTACGTGTTAATAGGTTCTGACTGGATAGGGAGCCCCCTCCCCTGAACGCCAAATGTCCCGCTGCTGTCAGCGGCAGATGTCAAACAAACACCTCCTCAGGTAGCGGGGGGATAATCACGCCGACAGGCCTGTCCACCGCTGTTCTGACAGGCGGCTCGAACTGACACGGCAGAGGAGACGTCTGCACTTTCAGGTTACACCTCAGAGGAAGCGTTTCAACGCAACATGTTTGATGCCGTGAGGCCACCGTTTGATGTTTGTGTGGCCAAGCCAGCGACGCAGACTTATCCGCCGTTAGTCAGTTTGACGTCTCATGCACGAGACTTATAGGTTGTGTGAGTTAATTGCAGCGGTATGGTCAAGATCAGGGAAGGCGCGGACGCCACCTGTGCCAGTGGTTCACAACCTTTAATGAGCCAAGTCACGTTTCACATGATGAGAAATCTCCTGGCACACCGCCACACATTTTCCATTCACAAAAAAAGGAAAATTTAATTGCCACCGAGTGGAAGAGCAGTTCATTGATCTGCCTGCCACGATACATCACTTGCATAACTAGATGACCGAAGGTCACTTTGTTTGGAATAAATACATTTTGGGACCGATCAAGGGAAATGTGATCATTACCTTCAGTCTACCTGATGAGACCTCTTGACACAGTAATGTGCAACAGTCAACTGGTCTGGAGTCACTGATCTCGGTATTTTTTCACAAACACTCGAGGCTAAAAGTTTGACTTCCGTGTGTCTCAGCAAGTGCTACCCCGAGTCCATATGCAAGCCCCCCGCCCCAGTCTATATGCACCCCCCACCAAGGGAAGCCATGTCCTTATCGCCCGGCATTCCGCAGATAAATTGCACTGTGTCGTTCTTACGACTTTACGACCTCTCAACAGTGAGGCTTCTCCATACATCCTGGATTTGGGGTCATTTTATTGTCCCGTTAGGACGCTGCGTTCTGATGACCGCCATTTATTTCATGTCTCTCACACTAGACACCAAACTAAATGTGATACAGCCTTTCAGTCTGTTGCCCCCAATTTATTGAGGAATACAATTCCTTTTCAGCAAAGAACTGGTCTCTCTCTCTCTCTCTCTCTCTCTCTCTCTCTTCCTATTCACACCCTATATATATATATATGCAATTTGGCTGCAACCTTCTGAAGCACCAATCACAGTTTGGCTAAAATTATGTCTGCTAATTAGCTGTAGTGACTGGCAATGACTTTTCAGTAATTTAAGTCAGGAAATATTCACTTGTGCTACCTTTACAGCAGCCTTCTTTATGCTGCACTGGCAATTAATAGTCATTTACATTGCCCAATGTTGGGCTATATCTTTTAGGAGGTCTGTTTTTGCCAGGACAAATGTGTTTCACCTTCGCAGAGTCCATTACTTCCGTCAATTTGGGGCTTGTGTGCCTCCGCCCTTCCACCTCATGCGAATTAGTCTGGTCATACAGTCATTGGGCGGTCTATATGTCAGTCATGATCTGCAGCAACACTAATTGGTTGTGATGTCACTCTGTGTGTGCGCATGATAATCATTAACATGCATTAACCTTGTGATACTTTCACCTGGTGAAAATACAACAAAAATGAAATCAAGTAGCTCAGTCATTGTATTTTAACATCCATCAGTCCGTTTTATACCGCTTTCCTTTTCAGTGTCTATTGCAGCAAACTGCAGCTGAAGACTAAACTAGACTGGTCACCAGACAGTCACAGGACTGGCACGAAGAGACAGACAGTCATTCACATTCGTTCTTTTTTCTGTCAATCATAAAATGGCGATGCTTTCATACTTTATTTAAAGTGTTGGCATGGCTTTCCCTTTCTCTCTCTCTCTCTCTCTCTCT
>NW_017805983.1:7902383-7906696 GCF_001891065.2 Hippocampus comes
TTATTGTGTGGTATGGGGGGGCGAGGGGGGGATGAGGGGGGACAGTCGTTACGGTAGTCGTTACGGCAGAGTGTGGTGGGAAAGAAAGAGAATCGGAAATTTCTTCATGAGTGAAACCTGAGCCTCCTCACTTTCTTTTTTTTTAACACTCCATGCCGACTTGCGTTGACATGAGTGTTTCACAGTAAGCCTCACAGGGGGTTTACTGTGAGCTGTTTTGTTGCAAATGATACAGTGGGTGGGGTGGGGGGGGGCAGTTGTAGACTACTACTGAGATGCCCTTGAGCAAGGCACCGTCCTCAACACCCCCCCCCATGCTGAAGAGGTGAAACACTGGCCCCTTGCCAGTGCATGCATGTTTGTGATTTGGTTCTAAGGGTGCGGCGTGCAACAAAAATATGTACAGCAAAGTGTACATTGAATTTCCACTTTAGGCAGGACAATCAATACAATAACTTAAAAAAAAAAAAACTGAAGCGGAGATGTCACAAATGTAACTTGGTGTCAGGGATATATTCCATGTGAGTAAGTAGAATGTAGAAGTAGTGGCGTTTTCCTTCAGCCGCAGCAAAGGTCCTTGCCGATTATTTCATGTTGTCGGGCCCTCTCGAGCCCGCCGCTCCCTCCCTCCTCATCCTTGAAGCAGGTCAGCCAGTAAGTGACAAGGTATTTCGCTGTTTTGTGAACCTTTGCCAGACTGATTGTTCACTGCAAGTGTAGTGTAACTGAGCTGCTTGTAGCTCGACCAAGTGTGGAAAATAAGATCGAGGGCTGATTTTTTTTATTTTTGCTCTCGCTCCCATTGAGTACTCAGTCCCCACCCCATCCCTTTTCCTCAATGCCACGCTCTTGGTTCCGCATAGATAGTAAAACAGATAACCCGAGGTTGAGCTTGCACGCGTACATACATTTGTGTTCCACCTGACAGGCCGCCATCTTCGTCCAACATTTACACTCATGCTGCGATGATCCGTGACCACTTTTGGCCAAGCAGGCCTTTCCTGCCTCAGCCATGTGTTGAGTCATGCCTGGTCTATCGACATACTGGAGGTCAAAAGCTTTCCGACGTAGTAGCCGGCCTTCCAAATGTCTCATAGGGCATACTAAACATAATCATTGTGTCGTTGTTTATTTTGACTTTGGAAGTTTTTTTTTTTTTAAATTTGATGTGTTTGATTGCTCGCAGGATTACTCATCATCAATTATGCTCACGTAAAATATTTCCTTTAAAATGAACATGACAGTATATTGTTCGTTTAAAACAACGGAAGACAATTTGTCATTTGAACGGTTATGTCACAAATGTTCAAATATAATTGCTATATCCGAAGAAGAAACTTTGTGTTAGTTGAAATGTGCTGCGACATGCACACATCGATGGTTGTTGTAATACAGTAAAACGCTTTGGAGGTGTGGGCCATGTTCCAAGGGAGGCCGAATTTTGTTGCAGATGATTGAAAAACATTGCTGACACGAAAACTGGTTGAAGCCTGTCCCTGATCATGCCATTTTATTTTGGATTCCATCCATTTTTGAAACCATTTTGAAATTCTTTTTCTGATCTCCGTGGAGTACCTGTTGTGATTTTATTATTATAAGTGTTTCTGCCAACTGGATATAAGAGATAATATTATTATAATGGCTGTAGCCGCCTGACTCGTGGAACAGATGTGTAGCTGCGCTTTGCCTCGCACACAGCAGATGGAGGAAGCCTCTCGTGTGTCGTATTAAAAACTGTACCTTGTTTATGGCCTGAGGCGCAGTGTGGAGACAACCGTGGATTTATCAGATAAAATGCTACCCTAAGTGTCTCTCTATGATTCAAACATATTTTTCTGCCGGAGTTCACAGGGCTGATGTGATGGGATGATGGCGCTTAGGTGAAAGAGCTGCCTGTACAGTGACAACAAAGCAGAGACGTGTGGGGAAAAGCCTGGTGGAAAGCCACTGAGAAAGACGGAGCGGGAAATTCGGGGGTGGGGGCATCGCTAAAATTAGTACAGCATTAGAGTGGGGCAGGGGCGTAGATGGGGTTTGTGGAATACACTCACACACAAAAAACAAATAAACCAAAAAAAACCCTTGAGTGAATTTATGTGCGCATAATGCGAGCGCAACCTGTGAAGTATGCCAGGGTTCCTCAGGTAACAGGATTACGTGGGCACATAATTGATCCATTCGCAGGAAAAATGACGGGCCTCTAAAGAGGCCACGGCTTTGGAAATGCAGTTTATGAAACAGGCATTCGTAAATTCCAAGGAATCAATACGTCAGTTTTATTACATCTCGGAGCCAGATGGGCGTTAAAGGCAGCGCTCATCCTCTCCATCACACCTCACCATCTTTTGTCTTTCTTCCTTTTCACGCACGAAAGCTCCCTTATCGACACACAACGTCCCTGTGCTTCAACACAGCGAGTCGTTGCAGTGAGTTGCTTTTTTTTTTTTTTCAATCAACCACTACATTGGAGTATTGCGCTGAGCCACTGCAATCTTGTACGCAGTTGCACTCAGAAATACGTTTGCGCAGTACAGTTTACCTAAAAACAACAATTGTTGATACAGTATATACTTTCACTTGCAATGACCAATTTCGAATGACTTTTTTTTCCCTGGACTTATCCGCTTTCTTGTCTCTGTGAATGTGTTACAGAGGTCATCTCTCAACCCCCTGTTCTCTTCCTCCCGAATTCCTTGACTCTCGTCTTTTGTTATCTTCCTGATACGTGGACGCATCAAGGTCCTCAGTTTGTCAGCAGGCCCTCTGCGTGTGTATAAAATATGCCTGTGGATGTTTCTCTGACTCTACAGGCTGTTACAGCCAAGCTGAGCCTATAGCGGAGTTCCATAGCGACTTGTCTTGCTGGTTCCAAATGTGGCGTTCTGCATTTCACCGTCTAAAATATGCACGTTTCGTATAAAGACAACGGCATCCTAGGCAAGGCTTAATTAGCATCCAGAGCTGTAATGCAAATGAATAATGCAGCAAAGACTGATGCAAACGGATAGAAATATAAGACGAGAGCAAAGTAGCTCGGAAAGGAAGTTACAAGAAGCCTCCCGATGCCGCTCTCACTTGGCGGCGGCGGCACAATTAGGAGGGCCCGCTTGCCTGACGTTTGCCAGGATTCTCCTTTTCCCATTCCAGTAGTTCATTTTCAGAGTCAGTAAATAATAAGAAGTTGGTGATGCTTGCGTTTTTAATTCCACCTCCCCTCCTCCTCGCCGCACTTTCCCCTTCCTCAGTTCACTGGGTGACATCTGCTATCAATGCTAAGCAGGTGTTCCCGTGCAAGCAGACATGCCCCCCTGTTTGTGTTTCGCCATCACCGCCACCGTGCACCCAAATGAGCAACATGATTAAGAATCCTGTAAATTTTTGAAAGGAAACGGATGGCTGCCCGGCTAGAACGTAATTACACCGCCACCAACATCCGCAGCTCGCCGCCGCCGCAGCAGCCGGAGCCCAAGGAACAGCAGAGAATTAATAATATATATTGGCATCTTTGCTTGTAATTCATAAATGAAATAAAATGGAGGTGTATCCGCTGATAAGACCCCCCAAGGCGTAATGGATTCGATCGTCTTCCACGATCTGTTAACTGGCAGAGCTTTACTTCTTCACATCTTTTTGGTTTGGAACTCATTTATTTGCGAAATGAGGCCTATGCATGCGCTCCTTCTTTTGCCGTGACATCAGGCTTGTCGCCGCCTTGGACGATTACCTCTGGTGTCTCAAGTGGCGTCCCACTTCCTTCCCTTTAACTTCAAAGGCGCTCGCCACATTAAGTTGGTGATTTTTTTTTTCATGTGTGCCAAAGGAAGCGCCGCTATCTTTTCTCTCATGTCAGAGCGAGGGCGCGGTGCCGCCAATGAACTCTCAGGAGGTCAAGTGAAGGTGGAGAAAAGAGATCCCGCATTACTTTTGTTGGCTTGCTGTCTCTTTGAGGAAATGCAGTGTTAGCCAGCAGCGTGTTCATGGCGAGCTCACGCAGTTCCATCAAGTCTTGATGGGTACGGACGTTGTCCCTCATGGAGGAGTTTGTATAAATGTGGTTTCTGATCAGTTTCACCCCATCGCATGCAAATCTTTGTTGCACACAAAGCTCCCGATTTTGCCCACGCGTAAAATTTAGCAAGGTGTTTGTTTGTCAAGAGTAACGATGATGAAACAGGCGGCTCCTCGGGCTGCTGGGAAATGAATCGGGTAAGCGCGGGCTGCTGGGTGGCGATGGCGGCGGTGGGGGGGAGGCGGTGGGAAGCAGACGAATCAAGGGGGCGATTGTGTCTGGTGCCAGTCAGTCGTAATTAAGA
>NW_017805983.1:7906723-7919223 GCF_001891065.2 Hippocampus comes
GGGGGGGCGAATAATGGGCAGGGGTGTATATGCACACTGATGGACCTGGAGACTTCACCTCACATGCACATTAATGTGCACAGTGACACATCCTTAAGCCGCGTCTTTTATACGGAGCAGCTCACCTGAAAATAATGGCGGTGGCGCTGGGTGGGGGGATGCAAATGAGGCCGGAGGTTAGCGTGGGAAAAGTGGGGCAGGAGGGTGCTAGGTGATCCTCCGGGCACAAGTGGGAGTGGGGGGTGCGGAGGGGGTGGGGGGCTCTTTGTTTGCAACCTCAGTTTAAAAATACCCACCATGCACCTCCTCCTCACCCCCTGCTCTGTGTCACCTCTGCGGCCCCCGGCGCGGCCGAGCAGAGCAAGCCAGTGATGTATGGTTTATTTAACAAAGAGGGAGGGGTCAGGTCCATTTATCAGCCAAACACAGGATCCTGAAGACAATATCATGCTGTGGCATCATGTTTTTTTTTTTTGCCATACATGTTTGAGTGACATGAAGTTACTGTGTTCACTAATTTACCTCTCCTCTTCTTTTTTGGGGTCCTCCTCCTTGTGCACCTGCTGTATCCAAAGCAGGTAAGCCTGGAGTAATTCTTCTGTCAAATCACAGCCTTCTCCAGTACTTAACCCTCAGCTTTTTGTTGTCCTCATTATTATTCAAAGAGCTGTAAAAACATGTGTTTGTTGTCTAAACCACGGCGCTCGGCGGCATCAAACCTGTTTGATGGCACCGCTGACACCGCTGTACCACTCTTGCGTTATTATTATTTATTGGCCATTCCTCTCACCTCCACTGTCTCCTTTATCACCTGTTTAAGTAATTTCTGGAAACAAGGATGCAGCAAACATACGCATATACTTGTCCACACACGCACGCACACGCACGCTTGCTCTCAGCTTTCGCTCATCAAAATTTAATCGCGGCCCATGTTAGTTTTTTTCCGAATAAAGCACACTTAAAAGATGTAGATGCAAATGACGCTGCATTATTCATGTGCTCTGGCAGCACTTGTAGGTTTAAACATTTGCGAGGCCACCTTGATGTCAGTAATTACCTTCACCGTGTCTGGCGTTGTCATGAATAAGCTATTTCCTACGAGCAGAGGCCGTGCCTGATGAGCTTTTAGAGTGGCGCTGCAGCCAACTTGTGTTTCGCCACTCCCGCATCATTGACTTCAACACGTGGTGGGGCTTGGCAGGAACAGCAGTGGGACGTTCATGCACGCAGGCCTCGGTTGCGATCCGTTGTCTTCTCCATGTCAGAGTCAACATGGATCCATAGCCGCATTTTGCCAGCCACATTGCCACCTGTTTGGGACTCACTGATGAGTGCTTATCCAGTGATGGGAAGTGCCAGAGTCCAAATATTTATTATTGTACTCAAGTATTGTATTTTATTTTTTACATATTAAATTAGTGTATGTAATTATTATTCTGACAACTTTTTATTTTTACTCCCAGCATTTGAAAGCATTTTCTACCTGGGAGACTCAAAGTTACGGTACTTCATTCACAAACCGATGTCACAGCATCAGGAGCAACTGGGAGTTCAGTATTTTGCTCAAGGACACTACGACATGGTTGCGATGGGATCAAACCACCAACTTCGGTGTTGGGAAACGACCAATCTACCACTGCACTGAGCCATGCCGCTCCAAATGTGCTGTGCCAACTGAAAACCAGCAGCTTCTGGCATTCGAAAATTCTTATTTGAAAAAAAAAGAAAAAAAAACAGAAAGAATTGATTTTGGCAGTTGTCATCATTTTTTTCATTCGGCATTTGTTAATTTGCATAACGCGATCTTTTGATGGCCTCAACGGTAATGAGCTTTTTGTACATTCAGTTATTTTCTGTAAATGTACTCAGATTCTGAAGTAGCTAATTTTACTCGGTGCTTCGACTATAATTTAACACAAGTACCTGTGCTTCCTCTTACGTACTTACTTTTGCCACCTCTGTACATCACAGCTGTTTCTTCGGAACAGTTTTTGGATGAGTGCTTCCTTTCTAAAATGCGCCACATCTCGGAAACTTTGGAATTTGTGATGTCTCCATAGCAACCAGCGCACGACACACATGCACAGCTGTGCGTGTGGTTAGCAATTAGCCTGCTCTCAGCATGTGACACATGAGGTGCAGGTTGTTGGGGTGTCAAGTGTTAACGCGCCCATCCGGTCCTGTGACAACCTGCTGTAATATCGCCAAGCTTCCACCACAAACACGTTAACTCGCATGCTGTAATGTTACCCCCCAAGTGCAAATGGCGTTTCCCCCGCAGGAGGGCGAGCACAGTGAGATTGCGGCAGCGGCACGGAGGGAAAACAAAGTAGTGAGAGTGTTGGCTTCCATCGTCTTTACGAGCCGGCAGAAGAATTAATATTTAAACATTCTAATAACGTGGCTCGCCTTCCATGCACTTTTAAGCAAAGCAACAATATTTTTCACCTGAGGTAACGCCATGATTTGTCTTCCCACCACGCACAATTTCCAGAGCCACCCCCCAACACTCATCCACCCCGAGAACCTGTTTGTGATTTCCACCTTATTTCTCACACAAAACAGAGGAAAATATTCATGGAGATGAATATTGAAATGAATGTTGCCCATATACTCTATGAGCATGGACGGTCGAGGCTGCGGGAAGCCTGCACAACCCCTTGAGGCGCATGCGACATCTTATAAAATTTGGATTCAGAATGGAGTGCAGCAGTCCCGTGCACAAAACATGTGCTTTTTGCTTTTTAGTGGATTTTTTTTTCTCTATTGTTTTAAAGCCATCATGAATAGGACACAATGAGTTAGGCTACGCTAATAGCTTGTATCATCTATGGGACATCAATGTGCCACATCACACAAGTTATAAATCCAAATTTTGAAATAAACGCATGCCCTGCATATATTCTTCTTCTTATTTTTTTTTTTTTCACAGGCACTCAGATGGGCATGCTGTTTACATACAAGGTATAGGTAACCCATTTACTCCCAGTGGGACTGTGTAAACAAATGCTCAGTAAAAGCAGGAAAATGATCCTCTTTGAGGAATCATCTAAGGTGGTGGGCTTGAGCGTTGACACAGTGCATACGCCTTCAGGTTTGTCATTGATCATGAGGACCAGCGGCAGCTAAATTGAATGACATAAAAAAAGAGTTATGCATTAAGCCCGGCTGCCTGCGTGTGTCTGTGTGCAGGAGGTTCATCTTTATTACAACACACTTGCGTATATCACTTCTCACCTTGCACCGTACACACAAGCGCTCATAAAATATCAAGTCGTAAGCTGATTTCCACATTTCATGCAAGGTGCTTTGCCAATGGATGAACACGCTTTTTTTTTTCTGGTGCAGATTAAAGTCAACATAAAGGTGTTGCAGCTCCTTTGTATCGGGACAGATTGTCTGTCCTCTTTTGATACACGGTGTTCCCTGTGGGTGTTCCCCAGGAAGTGCCGCGGTGCCGCAGGCAATCAACAGGTTTTATTGAAGAGGATGCTTAAAGTGTAAGAAGATGACAACCAAATTACGCCAGCAATGGCCTGCTTTTCACCGAGCCATTTGTCTGATTTGCTGACGAGTGCTTGAAATGTGTGATTATTTGTGTTGCTGCTATTTAACCTGCTTGGGTCCTTCGTCCCCTCCCTTCTCCTTGCCACCTCTCTCCAGGGCAAATCCCGACTCTATAATCAGGAATAAACTTAAATCATATGGATTCTTTAAAAAGAAAAAAAGCACCTCGCACACACAGGCCTCAGACTGGGCAGCCACTCTGCATTTGCCCCACTATTATCAGTACCCAACAAGAGAATTCCGTCTAGACTGTCGCACGAGGGGATTTAACATGCGGACGTTTGGAGCAAATGACTTTCACAATTAGATTAAATCCTCTGCTAATTTAAGGCAGCTCTGCGACGCCCCCACTCTTGAGTCATTACCACGACAAGGCAATTGAACACTGATGTCCCGCCACACATTGGTTCAAATAAGTTAAGGTGCAGCGCAGATCTCTCCGAATTTAACGACAGACATGACATCCAGGTGGCATCCATTTGGGCCTTTCAAGTAAAAACATGATTAGGTGAGAGTCAAGTAAAAGTATCCTACTGACCAACACGCTCGAAATAAACGTGTGAATGTGAACAGTAGATGGCGCTCATTTGCATCTGCATTTTAGCACACACTTTCAAAGTAAAAGTCTTGTGGGCACAGAAACATCTGACTCTGTTGTTGACTCAAGACAACCTGCTCCCTGACCGTCATGGCCATCTCGGTGGCAGTGCCGCAGTTGCTCTTTTTCAGACAAGGCCAGGCTGGGGTGGGAGCCTTTGGAGGGGTGGTGTGTACTCTGCATGACAATACCTACATCTGTCCGCCGTTTTGTTCTTTGTGTTATTATGGGCTGCCTTTGTGATGCTGTCGTGGTAACAGGAGGTTAGAGGTAAAGGCGGTGGGTGGGGAGGGGGGCGGGGGGGTCTTGTGACACAGCTTTTGTTGTGCTTCCATATTTGATCCTCTTAGCAGTTTGCCATGCCTCAGCCCCCTTACTACTACCCACTGCCACTATTCGTACAACGTTGAAAGCCACAAGTCGCTGTCAAACGCAAACTATTTGGTTTGTCCCTTTGCAGCAACACACAAACTTGTCTTTGCACTCACTTGTTTCACAAGCGGTGTATCTCCCAAATGAGATGGCCACTTTACGGCATCAATTTGCACAGTGTGTTAGAGAAGAGAAAAGTTTTATAGCCCCTCCCCCCTGGCGTGCCTCTGGAGGGGCCATTACAGGCCCTTTATTGTTTCAGAGCTGAGGTCATCCTCCTGCTTGGTGCGGGCCAAACAAAGGCCACGGGTTTCATTGCAGGCTCAACTGTGTGAAAGGAAACACGCTCCAATAGTATTTGATTCTGACAGATAGCGAGAAGGCAGCGCAGCAAGGAAACAGCCACTGCACCTGACAGCAGCGCAGAAGTCACTTTTGCTTTTTTCTCAGATGTTCTGCATAAAACATATTTGTGCCCGCCGGCGCTGCAACCAAGGTGTTGAGTACGTCTGAATCGTGATGTTGACAGCCATCAGAGAGGCAGCCAGGAGAAGGCGTAAGGTGGGAGGGATGGGGCCAAGGCAGGGGAGTGTGGCGGGATTGAAGTCAAACAGGATCCTAAGCGCTTATTTGTTGTATGTCTGACATGACTTTTCGATGTTTACCCACAAAGAACTGCACTCATCAGTAAATAAAAAGGCTCATCTTTGGCAGGAGAACTTCAGGCCTTTGTCTCCGTGGCGATGACCTTGGTAATTGCGACAGTAATTACAATAAGTGGCCGTTATATTTCAAGGTGCAGCGACCTTCATTATCCAAATCAATTTGAGTCACCATCAATTTGATAACTTGCTGCATGCGCCACTGTATGGAAGACATGCGGCTAACGCAGCTGTCGTCCGCCATATAATGGAACGCTGTTACTAAGATTGAGCCAGGCGGGCTGCTCTTGGCGCTGGCGCCAATCAATATTAACGACTCGTAAAAAAAAAAAAAAAAAAAAAAAAACACCGCTGATGCTTGGCCTACTTAAACAAAGTGCAACGTATTGAAGGAAGTAGCTGAAGATGCATGGAAAGGGTCAAAGGTCATCTACTAAACATGTGTACGATGAAAAGCATCAGTTTGGAAGAATGTATTGAATTGTGTGCAGACACTCGCGGCTCTATGGAGCCTCACAGAGGTCCACATTCATAGCTTGCCACCTGGATGCAATCCTGCCAAGGGGCAACCGCCGAGCGCTCTTTCAGTGCCACACATGCACGGCTGTTGAATTATGCACCTGTGTTGTGTTGCATGTGCGGCCAAACAGTTTGTCAGTTTTAATGTGTCTACAAAGTCACAGAAGTCGAGCCCTGGATGGCCCTCTCAAGGTCGCTAATGCCATTTATTGATGTCCACCGTCCACAGAGTGGGCACGAGCACGATTGTCTCGATCACCAGCTTGAATGGAAATGACGATTGCGTATCGATACTTCCTCGTCTTTCCTTCGCTGGTGTTTGAACAGCTGTGATGTGGCCGATTCAGATGCTAGGCGCAATATCAGCTGCAGGGCTTGTAGACATGTGCAGCCAAAATATGTTTGTGATCACGTTAAGCCAAATCCTCCTCCGCCTCAATGCTGACGCATCACCCAGGACAAAACAGCAATTATTCTGTGACCTCATTGCCACGGGTTGGAAAAAATGCGTAATTTGCGCCTGTTTACAAGTTTGGCACACCTGCAGCTCATCCCTCGCCTTGAAGACGCCAGGCGCTGCCAGCCACCGCCGTCGCTGGCTGTCACTGAGACAAGCACAGAAAGAAAGGCGGCGAGCGGGGTGAAGTAGCGAGCGAGAGCACCGCTCTGTGCACTATTCTTCCAGAAGCCTCCGACTGGCTTATTGCTGTGCGTGTTAAGAATCAGCCTTTTACACAGGCGTACAATAGAGACAACATTACTTCCACAGTAGCCTCATTATTTCCTCGCCGCCTACCTTCTGCCCTACACTGGTTTACGCTCTCCTTGCGTTATTGTTGGGCCATAATGGCGCTGGGGTAGTTCTGCAATTCCCTCATTATTTAGCTTATTAAGGCTGCATCGACTCTATAATCGTGCTGCATTTGGTGTCAAAGGGGGCGACTGTACTGATTTGCCACATTTGAAGGCGAAACGAGACTGCGAGCTCAATCCTCCACGCAGGCAGGCAGGATGAAATTGCTCTGCAAATAAAGGCCGCGCGCAAATGCCCCTCGTAGCTGACACACAATGCTTGCTCCGCCTGAAGCAAAGTGCACCTGACAGATAACCCTGCAGATTTGAATGATGTTACACCGAAAACGTGGCTGTGCCCAAGCACAAAAAAACTTGGTAGCAGCCAAGCTTTGTGACACTGTGAGGTCAGGGCAGAAGAGACCCTTTTATTTGGCACCATACTGGATTGAAAAACAGAAACAAATAACGCGGAGCATCACTGCCGTGGTTCAGAGATTTTTGCAGCCTCAGCATGAGAATAGCAGAGAACACAAACCGATTTCTTTACTTCTTTTTCAGTCTGACTTCTTCTTGGCCTGCATATCTCCTCTTTGAACAACATCCAGCAGATGGCCAGAATATGTGGAAGCCCAGGGCTGACTGAGGGTGCATCTTGACATGTGATGTGCAGTCATAGATTGGGGATCATTGGGCAATTAAATGATGCACCTTGCGAGGACGCCAGGCAGGAAGTGGCGGGCTCGCAGGCGCTCAGTAACGAAGGCTTAATGACTATTCATAAGTGATTTTCACTATGCCGATACACTCGACTGGGAAGCTTTGCCCTGGAGAGTCGGCGCTGTCACTTTCTTTCACCTCAAAAAGCACCGCCATCGACGGTGTGGCATGTGAGCGAAAAATTACCCTCAATTCTGCTGGGGGCCCATCTCAGGTCGCATGCAGGAGGACGAAGGGGGGTGGAACATTGCATATATGGCAAGTACGGCGGATTGGTGCAGTGAATACCTTCGCAAACGCCAGAGACGGTCAGATTGCTTAGCTAACGCATTGATTCAAAACATCCCCTCCGAGCCGTCCTAAGAAGTCAAAGAACTCACTCGTGATCTTGAACCCCATGTTGGTCCTTCAGGTCACCCCTCTGTGACTCACATTCTGCCCTGCCGACAATAAATCGCTTTGGTGTTTGCATATTTTGACTTGATTTTTGAATTGTGAAGCTCCATGTGCACTTGGCGCCATCCCTGCTTTATACGCCACGTTATCTGGCTCTTATCGACAAGTGTTGTTCCCTTATCAAAGGTAAATACAATAATGGGCTCATTAGGCTCATGGCTACTTGGCATGCGTGTTTGCTCAGCAAAATGAGTGTGTTGGGTCAGCCATCTGTGTATGTGTGTGTTTGTGTGTGAAATTATGCTTCCAGCGCAACTAACTCCACAGCGCACTAATTGAATAAAGTACCTGAACGAGCCTGACTTCTGCCTGTGCCCCCATCAAGCTGAGAGTCACAATCACTTTGTGGCAAGTGGTCAGAACCACTATCACATAATTAATTAATCTACATCGATCATCTGGTTACGGCAGAATCATTGAGTCGGGACGTCTCCAGCGCTGTCTCAGTGGTTCAACGCCGACCTCTCAGGTTCACTGGACAATGAGTTCACATGCTGAACTAGAGGGGAAAAGTCAGTCTCGGGTCTCACAAGAATCAACGGGTTCACTCGGTGGTGCGTCGTAAAGACTCGACTTCTCAGCATAGACTTTTTTCTTTTTAATAAGAGTGTGACGAAGAGGCCGCCTTTCCTCTCTTTATGCCTATTGTTGGCAGCTGTCATCACCCTCCAAAATAAATGGCTTGAATTAGAATCTTTGACTGGCGGGATGTCGGGTCAAGAGAGGAGTTCCCACCATGTGGTGGAAAGTTAGACCACCAATTAAACTTGGACATCAGACAGGTGGTATCAGTCTACTGAGACTGTGTCAGATTTGGTGGTGGGGGGTTGCGGGGTCTTCTCTTGGGTCGCCCCCAGAGCAAGCGGTTTTAATTGAAGTAGCAGCTCATCATTATTATTGCTATCATTTTTTTTTTAAAGCTAGCAATATGGATGATATTTCTGTCCCAGTCACCGCCGCTCGTCACCACAGCCGGATCACATCAGTCGCCTCTCCGCCCGTCGCGCCCTCCCATACCGAGCAGACCCCCATCCCACCACCCCATCATTACACTGTGGCATCTATCAGATGGCAGCTTAATTAGTGCTGTATAGCACATTAAGCAAGAGGAGTAGCCATGCTCAAATATTTATAAGGTTGAGTATATTTATGATCTGTGTCATAATTCCTTATTGGAAGAACTCAACATGGCCAGCCCTCCCCCTACTTCCTCTTTGCCCTCCCTCCCTCTCCTCTCCATCATGGAATGTCAGGAAGTGGTGCAATCCTGAGCTGAGTTTCCAACAGACGTCCCTGAGTGCCAGATAAGATGTTCAACACTTACGCACACAGTCGCACAAAGTTTTGGTTTCTGGTGTCAAAACTGCAACACTGTTTTGTCTCACCATAGCTTCGCTGCCCGTGCATGCATTGGTACTGTCACCCGCAGGCTTTATTTTCCTAATTCACCCTCCTTGAAAGTAACAGTAGCTATTTTTAGTGACGAGGGTGCAGCTTTAAGTGGTGCTGGATGGTACTTCACCGAGGCCTACCCACCGATTTCCCCCTTGCCACCACCATCACACCTATGCTTAAACAAAAGGCAAGGAGTTATCGCCATCTCTGAGGGCTCTTTGCTTTCTCTGCCACTCAGCCATGGCTTTGTCCACTTCTTCCCTGAAGGAACCTGGAGGGTCATGTTTGTTTAAAACCCAAGAACTCATCCTTGAGAAGTCCTCTCCTCTCATCCTTTCTCTTGTCTGTGCAGTCGAGGGTGGGGGCAGGTAAGAGTGCAGGTTAGATGTCAGCCAGTGACTTAAGTGGGCGAGTGCCTCATTGTTTTGGATGGTGTTGGAGAGGAAGTAAAATATCATGAATGAGCGCAGCAGGGTGCTTTTGAATCACAATGGTGCCGCAGAAAACTCAATTTGCTACCTCCACTTGTTGCGATTTAATTCATTTGGACTTGATAAGAACTATCCCCCACCACATTTTATCAAATTCAAGCGGCTCACCGATACAATGCATTTCAGCTTGGTGTGAGGCGCAGTGGAGCAGGGCGCGTTTTAAATGCACTTATGGCATTCATGTCCAATTGTTGTCCTTGTGACTTTGCACATATGGTCCACATGAGAAAATACCTTCCTGGTAGAAAGATCTGCAAACACAGCAGGCTTTGACCGAGGTAGTTGGTTTTGGGTCTTGTCTTTATTGATTGATTTACTTTCACTTACAAACATCATCCCTCCCTCGTTGACCACTGTGGGCCGGCCAGAGGAATGAGTAGCGCAGCTCCTTCCCCTCCTGGCAGCTCCACACTCCAAGTAGAGCGTGAGCACATCATTAAGTATTTTATTGCATCAGCTGAAAGTGGTTGGAAGCATCAGTGGGGACTTGTACCTGGAAGTGTCTCCGTGTGCGCGGTGCCGGTTCCGTTTACCCCAGAGGGAACATAGAGCGTCAGCAGGAAGGTGTGACACAACAAATACAAATACACTGGCTGCAAAACTATGTATTCCTGCTCCTCCTCTTGAACAAGGCTCCTGTATCCACTCGGGAGCCACCAAGGTGTCGGCTTGCGCGCCGTTCCAGCCCTTCAAGCTGTCAGACACACACCGGTGCCGCCAAATCCTCTTTTCTCTCTTCCTCTTTGGCCACAAACATATTTATCTTCTTCTCGCCGCCATCAAGGGCGAGCACCAACATCCAGGGCAGCGAGCTCTCCAGGGCCTGTCACTCGACATTTGCCTTTCAGCCATTCAGCCGACACGTTGATGCGCGGCGACATGCAAAGTGAAAGTCAACCTGGCTGCTCCTATGCTCGCGCATGCGTGCACGCAGAGGACAAAAGAGCAGCTTTGGTTCTGTTTCATGTGTTGTCACTTTCTTTACCCTCCTTCAAGCCACCTTTACTCCCATTTCATCATCATTCTTGCTGAATTCACTCTGGGAGGCCAGAGTTGCTTCATTGTGTTTGGCTGTAAGTACACGTCAGGTTTCCCAATTCTTAATCCTGCAATTCTGAAGAAACCTCATGCTAATCACATGTGTCATGGTGGAAAATTTGTGAGCGGCTCCTTAGCTGTTCGAACTAGCATGCAGGCGTCGTGTCCACCACAGCACCGTGTCCTCTAATTGTTTGGAAGAGAGCATCTTCCTGTCCTGTTTGTCGTAATGAGAGATAAGTCGCTTCACGCCGTCAAGCACCTTTCTCATGTGTTGTCCACGCCAATACACACACAAATCTTTGTGCAAGCACATGTCCTCCCCCACTCACACACACTCTGCAATGGGCCTCGGGCCGACTGCATGCACACTGCTCTTATCTCCCGCGCACAGACTCAGCACGACGCCACCGCCAAGCCACCTGATCTCCTCTCAGGTCCGACTTCCTCTTTGCCGTCTAAATTGTCGTTAATTGAGCATTGCTAATCGAATAGGATGCTGCCTTTTTAAGAGAAACTGTCACACTGGTTGGGTGTCCGGCGGTGACGTTGTATCTACGTGCTATGTATAATGACATTAAGTATGGCCGATGAGGCGTGGGTGGCCCTCTCAGCGCCAGCCTGCTCACCAATTGTCATCCTTGCAAAAGCTTATGCACACCGAAATGTCATCACAGGCACTAAGTGTCTGTCAGCGTGTCCGTTCAGCATGTCCGCAGACGAGAAGGTTACTCTTGCTCAAGATGGTTTCAAAACAGACTTCAAGATGACCTTTGTAAGACTCTTAAGGGAGCGGCCGTGGGACGAAAAGGGGAGGAGAAGTGGTCCAAGGCCTCATCTGCTGACGTTCCCTGGTGAGGGAGCGCCACTCTGGATGTCTGGAAGGTGCCATGTCACAACTGCTTCACAGTTCCATGGTTGAAGTGTGCTTCCTGTCTGGCCAGAAAAGAGGCGGAGTTACAGGGTTGCAACTCAAGAAATCCCAAAAGGAAGCAGCTGTGAGGGCCAGTTGCCTGCTTTCACAACGTTCTGTTTCTGGGCAGTAAGGTTCAAGTGTTCCAACATTGACTATGTTTCTGCTCCAGTTTGTTATATTATTGGGCAGGAAGTCAAAAATGTAAACTTTTTGTACAATACATCCACTGTTGTGATGCACAGTGACAATTGGCCAGCATAATAAAAATTGTCTACTTGGAACCGTTATGCCTGTCATGTGATGAAGATGCCTTGTACCAGGGAGTGAAAAAAAAAAAGTTAATGTTGATGTGAGCTGAAGTTGTGACTTTGCTGCAAGAGCTAATGGCAGGCTGATTGTCTCACTTTGTCATTGATTGACACTTTGATTCCTGGGCTGACTTCAATTCTCCATCCTTCTAATGGGTCCGTGACACCTCATATTTCTGTTGGAAGCCAATTTGTAGCAGTGGACAGGCACGAGGCAAAGTGGTGAGGTGGCAGTGGGCACCTGAAAAGAGCAAGTGAAGGTGTTAAAGGCTGATTGGCTCTTGTTGGTGGGTTCTGTCACACCTGACATACAAAGGATGAAAGGAGGAAAGGGGCATGTTGGAGCAGGTCATATAAATAAATTATATCCCTCCAGGTCAGCCAACCCCCGAGGATCAATTAGCTGCCTGTTACTATGGAGACTGAGTAGTTATGCAACAGCTTCTTTTTATTTGAGCTCGGGGCAGGGTGGAGTTTCAAAGTCTTGTCAAACTTCACCTCTGGATGTCTAAGGGTCTCCTGTGGTCGGGGTCAAGTCAACAAATGTGAACGTTACCGTGAGATGCTCTGTTTGCACTACCTGAAACAACAAACAGTGGCAGGGGAAAAATGAGATGAGGAAGGAAAGGGAAAGTGGTCCCTGGTGCACCATTTACGTCTCGCACA
>NW_017805983.1:7923561-7924742 GCF_001891065.2 Hippocampus comes
AAACACACACACACACACACACACACACACACACACACACACACACACACACACACACACACAAAAAGACCCACTCTCACATGTGCACGCTGGCACACTGGCGCGTCGTAGCAATCGGCGCACAGATAAGCATGATTCATAAACATAGAGTTGAAGCAGATGTGTTATCAGGGTGGCTGAAAGTGCTGCAAGGCTACACCAGCTCTCCTGGGGCGCGCGCACACACACACACACACACACACACACACACACACACACACACGCGCGCGCGCACACACACATGTACACACAAACACACACACAGGTTTCATGCTAAACATGACAACAAGGTGGTGGCCATCAATTTGGCACCCCCTCAACCTGATCCGCATCCATGTCAGCAGATTCCGCCACCCCAGCGTATGTTTTTATAAGCGTTGTCTATTTTGAAAGCTGCACTTCGTGCCGCCATGTCAGGCCTGAGATGTGTGTGTCTTTGAAATACATGGACTGTATGGATTATAAGACACATTCCCACTGCCAGTCAACAGCTTGCACTTTCAAACTTGTGTAACATTTTTTGCTGTGAACACCATGATGTCAATGTGCGTTTCTCTTTCCGTGACAGCAATGCATGCGTTGTACTGATGATGAGTAAATGAGTAAAACGGGGCTTTTGTTGTGGCAACAAAAATGACACTTGCATCCTTTCATGTGAATCTGGTTGTTGTTTTCTTGCCATGTGTACATTTGCTTAGTTACAGTAATTATGGGCCATTAAGGCGGCTAGGCGAAGGTAGACGGGGGCTGTTTTTTCTTGGCCTCCCTGACGAACATCTGCTGAGAGATTTGCATATTAATTAACCCACATTAACTCTAATTATTCTGGGAAATTATCAAATAAATTAAATTTTCTAATTTGAAACCCCTCGTGTTGTTGCTCGATGCATGTAATAGTACAGTCAGGAGGTGAAGTGAATCTTACCTGAGCAGGAAAAAAAGGTTTGACAGGCTCATGACCCCCCGCCCCCCAAGCCTTCCCCTTTTCCTCCTCCTCTCTGCAGGCCTGGGGTCCTGAGGGCAGCCAGGGAAGCTTTTGTGCCTCTGTCTTTTTATTCTTTTCCTTGTGTGACCAGCACGACGAGGAGGTGGGGCTGGAAATGGGTTGGGGGGAGTGCGGTTGGCCAGGCCCCAATAGGAAG
>NW_017805983.1:7924949-7948558 GCF_001891065.2 Hippocampus comes
CCGTCTGTTAGCCCCGAGACCCTGCAACGGCCGCCGAGGCAGCCTCGCCCCGGCTCTCATTCTAAGATGCGTGCACCCGAAAAAAAATACCTCAAGCTTCAATGTTTATAATACACTCGTCTTTTAGAAGGGAGGAGACTTCGCCTATTTGAAAATGTACAAACTATGATTACTGTATTTTCAGTCGCCAAATAGGGTAATAAAGCACAGGGGGAAGCTCTGGCATACAACAGGGTGGGAATTGTTAATACAGCGTCGCCCGCGATGCTTGTTAATTCATAGAGAATAGTGACAATATTCTTATTTTAGTGTGTACATTTGTAACATTACACAAATAAATAACTTGTTAATTCATAGAAACTTGCTTACCTTGCGTTTTACTTTTGCTTCTTGTTCTGCCATCTTCTAGCTTTGCAGGCTTCTTCTGATGATCACTAATTGAATGCTGACCCCCTCCCACTTGTAAAAATCCTTCCATTAGGGGACCAAATGGGCGGGGCATATGCAAAGTGTGTGTGTGGAGCAGTGAGTGCAATAGCACCGAATAACCATGTGGGGGGCTGCTGAGCACCATTCACACACAAACAATCAGCAAAAATGGTGACTTGTGGGCCTTTGCTAAAAACTTCACAGGCATATTCAGGGCAGCCCCCCTGATGCTTTTTGTATGTTATTCTTATGGGGACCTGCTTTTTTGTCCCCAGACGGTCACTGGTCCCCAGGACGTGACTGTGTAAACAATTTTATGTCCCCACAACCATACATAAACGAGAACACACACACACACACACACACACACACAAATTAAACATATATATATACACACCACCGCCCAAAACACACCCCCTGCCTGTTGCTTGGCACATTAATGGAACTTTAATGGAATTAGTCACTGGTGCCTTTCTTTCGGACCAGTTTTACCATCTAGACTGTTATTTTATGTAAATGTTGTTTTGCGACTGAATGGGTTCAGACACATCATGAAGAAATGCTGAAAGAAACCATTGCAATTACTTTTTTTGCAGCTTTTACCTCAAAGTTGTATAAAGTTTCTCAATTGAATTGACTTCACTTTTCAGCGATGCTACTTTCCTTGTCTTGATGAACACTCTCTCACGCAGACACACACGCACACATTCACACACACTCCCAGGTTGCATTTACACTCCACTGAGTTTTCACCATTCATTGCACGCCACCGCCCCACCTCTTCGTTCCTCCCTTTACTCTCGCTGTCTCTTTTCAGGGTCTTTGTTTGCCCACGACCTCCCTCCTTTCACCGACTTGGTCCTCTTGTGGCCCCCGTGCTCTGTCGTGCCCTCATTCCCAGACCAGATAACACCAAACATTCAAACGCTCACTTATGTCGGTGACTTCAAAATTCCTTTTTCTCTAAATTGTAATCTGAGAAAGTTTGGCATCTTGTTTCTTTATCTGGCGTTTTACTCCCGCCAGGTTGCAGTGTCTCTCTTTTAAATTTATTTATTTATTTGACTGTATTTGGTTTATAGCGCAGCCGAGTGAGAAGTAGCCAAGGAACTGTGGCAGACAAAAGGTCATAGCAAAAATCCACTTCTGCCAGTCGTAGCCACGAGGCAGCGACCTTGCCTCCACCTTGGTGCCCTCCCCCCACACACCAGGACTGACTAATGCCACGCTACACCCGCCCCCCACATCTCGCTCTTAGCTATCCAGGTGATCCGCTTGGCTCACATTCATGAGACAGCCAGCGAGCGCGAGCAGTTAAGGTCCAATAGGGAGAATGTCCGGGCTCATTATCGGCGTAGGAGGCCAAGTGTGTCACCCGAAGCTAAGCCTCGACACTCGGCTAAAGAGTCAGCCGGGGTTAGCATTACAGCGTGGGTGTTAGTCATTCCACCTCGCGGCCATCACCTCTTACCACCGCCCCATGAGAAGGAAGAGCTCTCTCACTCTCTCTCTCTTCGGCTGGCTCCAGAGCAGGAAATGCAGTCTCCTTGCGGCACTTAACGGCACCTTGGGAAGCTTAAATGAATGTGATTATCATTGTTAGTGCTGCAGAGTGCAGGTGCAGCACCTCTGAACTCAGACGCCTGGGAGGAAAGCGCTCACCTGACGATGAAGCTTGCTGAACTTTGGCTTTCAAAAAAGTTGCTCTCTAACTCTTCATTGCTTTCTAACTCTTCTTGGTCAAACTGATACGCTAAAGTGTTGATGGTTGCCGATTCCTGCCAGCGACAGATCTTTGAACGCAGCGAGCTGGTGGCACCACAACTGTCGCGGAGTGTGTGCACAAAGTCATCCCACTGTGATGCTGCCTTTTGATTAGTGTCGCCGTGTGTTCTCGTTCAAACCTGCAGTCCTTTTGTTCAAAAGGAGGTCCACTTGTATTTGATGCCTTTTCTTCTCTCTCTTTATCTACCTTTATTAAAGAATGAGAACAAGGAAAGAAACTGTCACTGCCCTAATCAATAAAGCAGCACCACTCCACTTACAAAAGAGCCACTAATAGCGGTCTTGTTAAAGCCCGATGTCAGACATACCAACCTCAAAGCCAACAGTTACACGTCAACTGGATGAGTGGCAAAACGATGCAGGTAACACTTTATGCAGCCCAAATGGTGTTTTAACACCAAGGTAAGATGAGCTAGCAGAGAAGTAAACATCATTGTCTTCCTTGCTCGCCTACGCCACAAAAGGATGATGAAGAGGTTGACAAAATGATGGCCTGCGAAATGTTCGTAGGTTAGAATTACTTTGTTGCACCGCACAATGGCGTTGGATGAGCGCTCGTCAGCAGTGGCACCTTAACAAAGGCGTCTTTCTGCACGTTAGTGGCGCATGTCGTGCCTTGACAAGCTCCCTTGACGCCAACAGACAGCTGACGCTCGGGGAAGATGGCATTGGCTGTAGTTTCACAAGACAGTTGGCCGCCCCCATGCAGCAGCAGACACAAAGTGGTGACAAAAATAAATGAAAGCACCACTTTTCTTCTCCGCTGTGAAAGTTTGTTGTGTGGAAGGTGGGCGGTGCCGCACCTTCCTCACGTGGGAGTAGAAAGTCAGTTTTGCAACAAAGAGATACTCCCTCATTGCTTTTCGGCGCACACAATAGCCCCTTCACAACCTTTCTAACCTATCCACCGCCCTGAGATCATGTCATTCACTGGCTGTCATTGAATCTGCATCTGTAGATGGGGTCCAGAGTGGCAAGCCGATTGAGCCTTTTGTTCTCACCAAAAAACTCTGCCGGAGATGTTGGCTGGTGAATTCCATTTTGAACTGTTGCATTCCTCAAATATAATAGTGTTGTTTTGGGGCAGTGTGCATGCGGTAAAGGCTCAGTATCAACTATGCCAAGGTAGATTTGGACCACCCAGGAGAACCCTGACCAGTCCAGCCTCCTCCCCCCGGCACCAATCCCCCGCAACTCGCCCCATCTCCCTCCCGAGCAGGTCACCATTGCCCTTTTTGTCATCACAAGCAGCATTACTAAGTCTGAACTTGCCTAAACCCTTGTGATCACACCTCTTGAAAGGGTTTTCTTTCCTCCACCGATTGGTATTCGAAGCAGGTCACCGCAATCCCAGACGCCTGCACCCCGACCCCGCCTCAAAGCCCCGTTTTCATTTTAATTTGCACCTGTTGTGCAGTTGTTCGATGCAGGCAAGTGTGGACCAGCCAGTCATACGTGCCTGGAGGGGGCTGTGGGAGGTTTAGCCTTTCATATGTAGAACGTGAACACAAGTGTCATGCACGGGCTTCACCGTGGGAAGAGGCAGCCTCTTATAGATTTATTAAAGCCCTCAAAATGTGAGAAGTCCAACACAACATGGTGCCTTTGCGTGACTGAATCAGACCACTGAACATTTCCCCTGGTTGTCCACCTTCACCATAACCTACCGGTGGTGGTGACTAATTTCCATGAATGCCGTTATTGAGTGAGGTCACGGCTTTTTCAGAGGCGCCAACCATTCCGGCAGGATTTTTGGGTTCTTTGGTTTAAGACAATCACACAATGGGTAATTGAAATAACTTGAAAGTGAAAAAAGTATTAATACACAGAAATGTCTTGAAATTAACAAATGAAATTCCAGCAGTTTGTTAATGTTCCAACAGATTTTGGGGGGAGGGGAATATGAAAGAATGAAACAGGCTTTTGATAAAAAATAAAGGCACCCTTAACTGACGGCATGTTTCAGCGTCAGATAAATTCAATCGGATTGAAATACCTCGCAAGTCACATTAGAACTGTCAAATCTTCAAAAGGTTGTACTACAAATTTCTGCTACCGTTATTTTTGTCCAGGCCAGTTTTCATTTTCAGTCGCAGTCTTGTTTTCAACAGTTAATTTTCCCTCCATTTTTGTCTATTATTCCATGTTGTTGTTGTCAGTCACCATTGAGTTTTGTCCCTTTCTTTTACATAGCGGTCCCAACAATTTAGCTGTGTGTGTTTGTGTGTGTGTGTGTGTGTGTGTGTGTGTGTGTGTGTGTCTTTGCAGAGAAGTCTTGAGCCTTGAGGCTTGTCGTGTCTCAGCCCATTTACGTTAGGAAACGTATTGTATTTATGTTCATGGCTGGCTGCATGTAACGAGTAATCAAGGCGGCCGAAGTCGACGTGACTTCGTTGTGCCGCTTGTGCTATGTTAAGCATCTGAAATGTGACAGCGACGCTAAGGCGCAGAGCCTCCATGAAAGGTGCAGCATACTGGCATGTCAGGCATGTAAGCGGGACTAGAAATTAGCGGCTATTTTGGCCGACATCACACTGGCAGCTGTCTGCCCGTAGCTGTGGTTCAGTCGCAGATTCCAGTGCTGTAATTGGGGTGTAACCGATGACTTGGGCCAAACAACAATTCGGGACCTCAATAGCTTCCAAAAGATGTTGAAATCCATCTAGAAAGAATGTGTTTCTGCAGCAGTGGCAGTTTATGTCTCAGGAAGCAGTGGCCCCACCCACTAATCCAAATGTCCTCGGTTTCACAGCTCTCAACTACGAGAATGTGGTGGAGACCAGCTCGGAGACAGAGGAGGACGACAAGCTGCAGGTGTCCGAGGAAGACCCGCTGATCAACGGCACTGGTAGCCCGGCCAGCCTCGTCAACGCGGACGCCTCACCGTGCGCCGAGAGCCACGGGCTGCCCACCAAAGAGGAGGAGGACGACGAAATGCGGGACAGTGGAGTGGAGCACATCTGGCCCGACAGCGACATGCTGAGTGCATCAGTGGATGGTACCGGTGAGTGTCAGCTGATGTCATCATCTCATTGGGTGATACCCCAGGAGGCGGGAGCTACATAAGTGAGCGTCACACTTGGCTCCCAAAGCCATGTTGCTCCTTTTTTTTAATTAAAATTTTGACACCTGACACCAGTCGGAGGCTCCTGCAGAATTGCGGTTTCCTTTGAGCCGCCACATGTATGGTGTTCAGGTGAGCCATTCGTCACTGAACCCCACTAATCTGACTGGCAGATTCTTTATGTGCACATGCTGCCGCTTGTGGTATCATCTTATACGGTAAACCCCTCCCATCTGGTGCTCGTGTAGACTTAAACAAATGCAGCCAAGTGTCGAGCAAACAAGGCTGGAGCCAGGTCTGATGGCGAGGCCTCCATGGCACTCCCCTGGCTGACAGGCGCTGGAAATCATTTTGGTTGGTAAAGTTGGGCTAAGATATTCATGACCTCAAGGAGGATTGACAATAAAATGCAATATCGATGCCATTCAGAACCTCACTCGCAATTTTGTAGTGCATTAGCTATCGAAGTCGCAGGTGTCCTATTCAAAGCCGGGGGCCGATATCTGGCCCGCCGCATCCATTTCTGTGGCCCACTAAACCAAATAACATGCATTTACTTCAGGTTTCTCAAAAAAATCGATGTATTCTTTACATTTTGACCGTACTGAAATTGCATTTTATCCCTTAATTTTAACCGATATCACAAGCAATTCTTTCACCTTATGCCATTTTAACATAAGCGTATCATGTTGTGGCTCCTCCCATATGACCCCCCCACCACCCCACCCCCGCCTCACCCAAACTTGACTGATGCTCTTTTGTTGAACGGCTCTGATTGCCGGGGCGCCAGTCACGGATGCTTGAAAGATAAATACTTTTAATTAGGGGGCAGGGTAGAACTATTAAAGGAAGCCAGACTGCTGAAAAAAGTCATTAGCAATCTTAAATGAAATTTTTATTTTTATGATAGCCATTTACATGTATAATAAGAGTCAATGATTCTTGGAAGCGAGTGACAGGAACAGAGTGCGGCGAGAAGTCATGTAAGACAGCTCCTTTTTAAATGAGCTTGGCTTTGCTATTCATTTCTGCTAATGAACTAGCCATGCAGAGCACCCAAGAACCCAGGAACATTCAGCGGGCTTAAATTTTAATACTGGAGGTGGGGAGGTGGGACATTTATTAGGGGAGGGAAAAAGCCTAAATAACAGTTCATATCCTTCAGGGATAGAGGGAAGAAGACAGTTGGGTAAATAAATCAAGATAAAGGATAAACAAGCTGTCGTTGCATACGGTAATTGTTTATTTGATAAAGACCCGCGGTGCCATAATGTCTGTAAATCAGCCATGTTGCAATTCCCACATAATCTGCTTCTGCCATGATAAAGTGTCTGACATATTTGGGAGAGCAAGTCAAGTTCATTAGAGTCTTGCTCCCAATCTTGTGGCTGCTGTGTTTCCCAGCCTACACTTACTTTGCCGGTGCCTGACTGTCTGCGCAGATACCTCAACACATAACTGAGTCCTGAGATAAGCTAGTAGCCCCCCCACATGCGCGTGCACACACACACACACACACACACACGCGCACACACACACACACACACACACACGCGCACACACACACACACACACACACACGCGCACACACACACACACACACACACACGCACACACACACACACACACACACAATGCGGTCCTGCTGATTTGGAGCCCTATCAGGAGCTTCATACTGAGCCTCTGGAAGGCTGAATGTGGTCTTCTTGGAGAGTTTGACTTCACAGAAATCTTGCTTAAACAATGGAGGAAAAAAAATTACTTTTGGTGCTTTGAATGTACTTTGACAGTGACTTCATGCAAGATGGGAAGCTCCTGTGATTCCAGAAGACAATCAGAGCCTTATATCTGGCCTTGTCCTTGACATTCCTCCATCCCACAGTTTGGCTGGATGCAGTCTTCTGGAAAGCATGACATCATAGTCACTGACAGGCATTTGAACATAAATCACCTGCGTTAGAGTCAGCAATGTAACACTGCGCCATATTTCCATTGCCACCGAACATGTAATTGCAGAAGTTTCTATTGTTGAATAAAAGCACCTCCCTCACATCTTGTCAAGTCCAAATTTCAGACTGTTATTTGGCTGGATGGTGCTCCATTGTGAACCAGTGCATGCAAAATATTTAAAAGAACCTACATTGCTACTCTTTGAATCCTTTTTTTTACTTAATACAACTGCATTAAATGTGTCCCAAATCTCCGAGGCAAAATGAAGAATGTCCATTAAAATAGGAATGTTTTCACAACAAACAACATCAGTGCAGTATGATGATTGGTGCCATAGTCTTGGTCTGACACAAGGTGTAGGCCTTCAGTGATTTAACACTGACGCAACACACCTCTGGCTAGCCCGTGACCCACAGCCACACATTTTTGTGGCCCACACGCATGTCTAGTGACAGCTTTTATGCCATATAAAAGTGTTGGCTGCCATGTCAGGACATAAACACTCACTTTCTGAGTGGACTCCCCTCTTTGCTGGCTCACCGCAGTGACACATTGCCCAGTGCCAGAGGTGGACCAGCCTCCTGCTGGAAGCGCTGGTCTCGCCTTCAGACCGCAGATAACACGTGTTTTCCAAGGTAAACACTAACAGGGCAGAGAGGAGGACCAGTAAATCCCACTGGTCATCCCCTTGCGTCAGGGCAAAAGAATGCAGCCAAATTTGATTAGCCAAAGCAAACATGGCTTGTGAGGACACACACATGTGCTGAAATCTGAGCTGTATGGGTATATTTCAATCTGTTGCTCATGATTTATGCGACTAAAAAAACGTTTATTCTCAAGCTGCGGTTCCGATACCGCTTGGCAGACGTGCAATCAAAAAAAAAGAAATAAAAAAAGTCTTGAAGCCAGAGAGTGAGGGGTGGGTCTGGGAGTGGGGGCTCACAGCCTACACTGCCGGCAATCAAGTCCATTGTTAGCTAAAAATACAAAAAGTAATTTTGCTTCTGGCTTTTGTGCAGGAAACATTATGATCAGCGTAACTTGCTCCACCTCTTCCTGGGGCATGCCGAGTGACATCGGATGGTGCCGCCTTGTGACACCCAGTAAAACGAAGGCACCAAACATGGCCTCCATCTTCCTGGAAGCATGTTTATTTAATTGTGGGCAGAAACCAACGTGGAAATGCTACTTACGAGCTTGTCCCCGAGTTGACAACCACCTCACCTGTGCCAGCACCTCACTGGCTGACTGCAAGGCCATTAACCTGAAGAATCTTTCATCTTTGAACAGTAGAATCGCAGTGCAATCAGATTGGACGATGTCTCTTGACAGCAACGAGCGAAGGAAACGCGTTAAACACAACTCTTCATTTGTGGTGCAGGGGTGTGTTATTTTTAGCGTGTGTAGTGTGCACTACTGTGTGTAACAGCTTTGGATGAAAATGTTCACATGCGATGAAGCAAGCATAATGTGCGTGTGGAGGAGTGCGGCAGCATCACAGGCAGGGCGTAATAAACTTGAGCCGCATGTTGGCTGAAGCTCAACAATTGCTCAGGTGGATATTGTGTTTAATTGTAGCTTGTTGTCATGTTAAAGGTAAATAAGTCACTGTCTGGCCCGCGTGAGAGTATTCATTGCGCATGATCAGCAAAGCGGTGATGTGCTGCCATGCACAGCGGTGCCTTTCTACGTACGTCTCATCTTTGTTGGCTTGCACTCACTCCTACCCCTTTGTCCATTTCCTCCACAACCCCCACACCTCTTGTATCACTCTTCTGTGCAGATGAAATAAAAGATTTCGACACTTTGGGCCCTGATGCCACTTTGCAAATAGCAGGAAATGGTACAGGTGAGTCTGACTGTTGCTCATTGTCTCCTGCTATTGAAACTCTCTTTCTCGTGTCTATGAACCTACTTTGCAAATAAACTGCTCACCTTTCCACAATGTATTCCCCATACACAACATAGTTTAGGACGCAGGATATAATAAAATAGAGGGAGCAAATATTTTTTTGTCTTTTTGAAAAGATGACAAGCATTTGTTGTTCTGAAGTTGCTAATATCCTCCTGGGCTGGGTTAAAATGCAGCACATTTTTTATTTTCATGAATAACAAGCCAGTTTTAATCAGCAGAAGTGCAATTCCAGCAATTAGCTTAGAAGGACAAGTCTAATGAACACCGTCAATGATGCAATTGTGGCTGCTAAAAGGGATTCATTGGCACCGATGACATTTGCTGTTTTTTCTCTCGATAACCAAATATTTGCTACCTTGACCTTTTACAAATTGGCCAATGAAGTTGTCACAAATGGCGCTTAAAAGCTCACCTTGACTTGCCATCCAAAAGGCTTATTAGCCACAATCGATTCTCAGTGAGATGTCACTCAGATGAGGACTAATGGGGGTCACCAATATCTTCGCGAGGTTGGTCATCTTGGCAACATCCTCCACCGCTGCAATGAATTTTGCTTTGGCTCGAACCAACAACGCCACAATCCCTCCTCTGATCTTAAACGTGTCATCCATGCTCTGCTACTGCTGAATTCAGGAGCGTCCGCATTCGTGTGTGTTTTGGCAGTCGCGAGTGATTGAACTCGCTCAAGTTTTTCTGTCACTGCTCATTCTATGATTTGAAGTTGGATTCGGCGACAATTCTTATTTTAGTAGTGCAGACATGCAGAGCCCATAATTTAGACATATTTTCTCTGAAGCTTTGCTCTCTTCTTTTTGTGTCGCCTCACACTCGGAGCAAGATATTCCCCAAATCTTTGCGTAGGACACATTTATCTGGGCAAAAAAAAATCAATCGTATGTATTATCGTTTCTTATCCCTTCTCCCCTTTAGTCAAGAGCATCAATTGCACTTCAGAGTTCGAGGACTTTTTTGCCAAGAGAAAGCGTGGCGACAGCGACAGCCACGTGGTGAGCATCGCTGAGTATCTCCAGCGAGGCGATACCGCTATCATCTACCCAGAAGCCCCCGAGGAGCTGTCCCGACTTGGGACACCGGAGGCAGTGGGGCCAGAGGAAAACGGTAAGGAATTTTTCACGTTGTTTTAAGACGCAGGCCTTGTTATATTCTATGACCTTTTTAACTTGTCGGTGGCCATTTTTTTTGAACTAATGCCCGTTTACTAGGATAAAATATCCTTTGATTTTTATTTTTTAGCCCTTCAAATTCCAGTTTATTTCCACAATGTACAACTTTGTTTTAAAAACGTGGTATACTATATCTGAGTGCTTCTAGAGCAAGCAGAAGGAGCTTCCACTTCTTTAATTAAAATATAATTCTTCACGGTCTGCAGAGTTTATTCTCAAAATCAACATTACGCCATTCATTTGCTCCATTGCGATGCTCTAAGTCATCAGATGCCTCTTTTGAATATTACATTAAATTGCTCCCTTTTCTCAAAACGAATAACCGATGTAATGTATCCAACATAAAAAAAAATGTTAAATGTACTCTACAAATGAATTTTAGGTAAATTGTATGGGTTTCAATTCATCACCATGATAGAAGCAAGCGGTAAAATATTTGCCTCCTAGCTTGTGTGCTTGGGAAAAAGGGAAAAAAAAAGTTCATCTCTCAGAAGCTGCAACAGCTCTCTTGGCCGACATGAGCAGACAGCTGTTGGTCCCACAGATTTGCCGGATGCCACAGTGTTTACCTACAGTCTAAAGCAACAGCTGGGCAGAAACCAGATAGTTCACCTCTGAAGGTCCCAGCAGGCGGACGAGGATTGAGGATTGAGGGAGTGGGGTCAAGCTGCAGACATGGCAAGCATATGAGTGAGAAAGATTTTAAGAAGTGACAGCAGTGAGGAAAATGCCATCCTGCTGCGCTGCTGCGTGTGTGCGTGCGTGCGTGTGTGTGTAGTCTTCAGTCTCTTAACAGAAAACAACTTCGAAGTTAGAAGTTAAAGCCATCTTGTGTAATCTCATTTGAGTAAAAGAAAATATCTGACATTTCCTAAATTGCAAAAGTAATTCTATGGTATTAAATGTACTAGAGTATTTGAAGTAAAATTAAATATGTACCGTAATTTCCGGACTATAAGCCGCGACTTTTGTCACACGCTTTCAACTCTGCGGCTTATTTCATGAAGCGGCTTATATAAAGACTTTTCTAACGGCCGCCTGTGTACCGTCTTTCTTTGTAAATATCTCATGTTACAATATGGGCACCTGCGGCTTATACACAGGTGCGGCTTATGTGTGTACAACATATTTTTTTCCTTTAAAAATGTAGTGGTGCGGCTTATAATCAGGTGCGGTCTATAGTCCAGAAATTACGGTATATACTTGTCGATGTTTTTATTGATTTCATTTTTATTTAGTGAGCTGACTTTAGTGGTATAGTTAAAGGTCCTTGTGTCACTTTAGCTTGGCCATCAAGTTCATTGGATGCCTAAACAAGCTCATGTTAACTAAAGGAACAGTGAAGTTTTGACTACAATGGATTAAAAAGAGGGCGGCACAGTAATCGACTGGTTAGCACGTCCGCCTCACAATGCAGAGGTGCAGGGTTCGATTCCTGCTCCGCCCTTCTTAATGTAACACTCTAAAATGTCCCTCGGTGTGAGTGTGAGTGGGGATGGTTGTCCGTCTCTGTGGGCCCTGCGATTGGCTGGCAACCGACTCAGGGTGTCCCCCGCCTACTGCCCGAAGACAGCTGGGATAGGCTCCAGCACGCCCGTAACTCTCGTGAGGATAAGCGGATTAGAAAGTGGATGGATGGATGGATAGATTAAATAGAAAGTGGTCTAACCGACCAGGTTGGATGGGAATTTTTGAACACAAATAAGTGGCATAACAGGCAACTAATCCGATGTATGAAAACCATTCCTCTTCAAATGCCCACGTGTGTGCAACATGATCCTCGTAATGGATACCTCGGTTTTTCATCACTGTCGTAATTTCCATCTGCTGGAGATGTTGCTTCAGCAGCAAATTCAGCAGCAGGTGTTTCTGTCTTCATTTCCATCAAATGTATTGTGTCACGACAGGGACGACATTTTGTGTTTCTGCTTTGTGCTCCGCGGTTGGGCAGTTTGCTAACAAACACTTTGTTGGGATTTTATTTTGTAGTAACGAGTAAGGAAGATGGATAGGGAAGTGAATCGAAGTAAAAATGCAGGCTTTTTTTGTCAGTTGTCCGAAATTACAAAGTAAAATATGTAGGTGAAAATTCTACTGAAGTAACAAAGTATTTGTATTCTGTTACACTGCAAGGCCTTCTGTGCACGTGCGTGTGTGTGCCAGCCCAACACAGTGACTCTCATGTGCAGCAGATTGCGTAGATACCTCCCATACCACTCTGGGCAAACCGCCCATTAGCTGCCATTGATTGGCTGACCTTTTGGCCCGCTTTCCTTTCCCTTTCAACCCCCTTTCCCCTCCTACTCCTCCGTCACCCATGCAGACCTGCCACCTGGAACGCCAGATGCCTTCGCCCAACTGTTGACCTGCCCCTACTGCGACCGGGGCTACAAGCGCTTGACATCACTGAAGGAGCACATCAAGTACCGCCATGAGAAGAATGAGGAGAACTTCGCCTGCCCGCTGTGCAGCTACACGTTCGCCTACCGCACTCAGCTCGAGCGACATATGGCCACGCACAAGCCTGCGAGGGATCAGGTTAGCTAGTTCTTCTCCTTACATCCAGACTCCCGCTACCCCACCAATACACCCTTACACACACACACACACACACACACACACACACACACACACACACACACACACACACACACACACACACACACGCACACACACACACACACACAACCTCCATCTTATCTCTAATGTGCTGTGATCCTCTGAGAAGAGAGATCATTTTTTTTTCTGATTGGCAATCATTATTAATTTTTCATGGCATTTTGAAGATGCGACTCCTTTAATGGTAATAACTTTAATTGAGGCCCTAAATGGTTTTTTGATGGCCTTCCTTGATATGATTTTGCAGACTTGTGTTCACGATCCAGTGATTGTGTTAATTTCCAATTTGGAAATTTTATCAGCTCCTTAACTTTGCTCCTGGTCTTTAATGTTGTTCTGGTGACACATACGCACACACGCACACACGCAAACACGCGCGCCCACACACACACACACACACACACACACACACACACACACACACACACACACACACACACACATTCCTCTACACTATACAATATACGCAGAGAAAGGAAGGACAGCCCTCACACAAATTGCATATAAACAGCAGCAACATTTACACAACATATAGATCAGAATTATATACAGTAATATAAATAATATTTTGTCTCGTGACAATGGATGTGTGTCCTCTTGTGAGGATAAAACACTGCCTATGATCATGGATGTTAATTTACAGCATTGAATATCTAATTTAGCTTAATTTGAGACATGATTATGTAAATAAAATGATAAATTGGTCACGGAAATGTAGGACATGATGAAATAGAAGCAGAAAAATTATTGTTTGAAATAATTTCTGAACGTGGGATGGGATTCAACTTTTTGATCCAGGTGAAACTCACCTTCTCACCTTTACAGCACAGTGAACATTTTGCTGAAAATTAAATAAAAATGGACAGAGACTTTCGATGAAAATTTTGAGATATTTATTTTATTTTATCCATCCATCTGAGCCACTGATCCGAATGAACAGTTTACCAGCAAGGGCATATTTTATCTTATAAATGACTAAAAAATGTAGATATTTACCACACAATATTATAGGAAAGTCCTAGAAAAAAAATCTAGGTTGTCATATAGAACCTGCAGAACTGCAAACCAAAATGTATTCACACCAATGAAAACTTGGTGTTGGAAAATTTTGCGTAAAAAAAGTGCTTCAAAAAAAAAAAATCATGTCACACGCTGTGTTCCCTTGTCTCATGAGACAAGATGACAGCCTCAGGCTAAATTTGATGTCATCAGCCAGCACGCTCACCTGATCTACCAGCTGGATGTAAACGTGAGCAGATGGGCCGGCCGAATGCCTTGCTGTCCCAATCCCCACATTACCATGCTGCTGCCGCTCCCGATCTCAATGGCCGGCGAATCCTGTTCAAGCACCGCGGCTCCTTCTGCTCCACCACTTGTGTTAACTTATAAAATCATCTGCAGTGTGTGGCCCGCACTCAGCTTCTTTGGCAGGTTCCTCTTTGTCATTTGTATCCTGCCCGTCCTGCGTTAGAGAGCACGCGAACACCGCGCATTAGCATAAGGAATAATGTACCCATCAGTAAACATGTGCTCTCATATGTTTACAAGTCTTAATGCTCCTCCTGCTTTTAAGCAATTAGCCGGAATATGATTAATTAGATCTTATACATATGCAAGCATTCTGCCCGTGCCCCGCCCACAAGTGTGGTGCCATTGATGGCGCCAGTGCATGAAGGCGAGATGAAGCCTTTTGCTGGTGCCATTCACAATTAAGGGCCCAGAGTGTCTTATTAGCAGTGAGACTAAACTTTAACGGGCAAAGGTCCTCAGGGGTAGAAGGGGAGAAGGAGGTGGGGGCGGAGGCACCGAAGCAGCTGTTGCTGTTTGTTTATGCAACTCGGCAACATACGAGTGGCGCGGTGCTCTCCAGCGCTTGGCGGGGGCCCCCGACTCTCCCCGCTTGATCTGTGAAGGTTGGAGCTTTTTTGTTTGTAGTGTCCTGTGCACTACCATCTGTCTCCCCAGGAATTCTTACACCCCAGCATTTGTCGGGACTGCGGCAGTAGGAGGGGCATTCGATTTTGGTTCATCTGAGCTCGGAGAAAAAAAATGAAGTCCTTCTCTCCAACTCAGAATGAACGTTTTCATATGTGGTGAGCAGGTTCAGACAGTCAGACTAGATGCTGGGGACCGGTGATCGTTAAAAGTGCTAATTAGATGCTCTGTCCTACAAGAAATGTTAACCTTTCAAAAATGGTGTGAATCCAGGTATGCAGGGTGATTCGAGACTTATTAGTGTGGAATGAATGAAAAGTAGATCAGATCAGTACCTCTAATGAAGGGAATTGCGCTAAAAATAGATCATTTTCTGGGCTGCCAAATTCTAAAGAGAGTCGAGCAGGCAGGAAATTAAAAGGTGTGGGATCCTCTCTGTTATCACCACCGCTTGTGGCCGTTCAGCATCGAGTGTAACATGCTTATTGTAATCTTGACCACTTATGGCTACGTCCTTGCATCGTTTTGATGTCTGCGCGGAATTTTGATGCCTAATGTGTCTTCCACAGCACCAACTGTTGAACCAAGCAGCCGGCAACCGCAAGTTCAAATGCACTGAGTGCGGTAAGGCCTTCAAGTACAAGCACCACCTGAAGGAACACCTCCGCATCCACAGTGGTGAGTGGCAATTGAAGAAGGTGCTTGCAAATATGTTAGTCTTGAACCGGACATCTTATTGTGTCTGTTTTTACGCCGCAGGTGAAAAACCATACGAATGCCCCAACTGTAAGAAGCGCTTCTCGCACTCGGGATCTTACAGTTCGCACATCAGCAGCAAAAAGTGCATTGGCTTGATCGCCGTCAACGGCAGGATGCGTGGCACCATGAAGACGGGCTCCTCCCCCACCTCGGCCTCCTCCTCCCCCACAAACACTGCCATCAGCCAGCTGCGGCAAAAGCTAGAGAACGGCAAGCCAGTGGGCCTCGCTGACCACAACAACCACCTGAGCATCAAGACAGAGCCACTTGACTTCAACGACTATAAGCTGATGATGGCCTCGCATGGATTCAGTGCTCCCGGGCCTTTCATGAATGGTGGAGTTGGAGGCAACAGTCCACTGGGTGTTCACCACAACTCAACAGCCCAAAGCCCTCTGCAGCACCTGAGTATGCACGGGCTGGAGTCGCAGCTTCTTGGCTACCCAAACCCTCTGATTAACAACCTGAGCGAGGTGCAAAAGGTCCTCCAGATTGTAGACAACACAGTGTGCAGGCAGAAAATGGACTGCAAACCGGAGGAGCTGTCCAAGCTCACAGCCTATATGAAGGAATTAGGCACACAGGTGGAGGAGCAAAAACAGGGCCTGACATCGGCAAGTGGGCCACAGGTCAGTCTTCCACTAGTCAATCACAACGGCGCCACCAAAAGCATCATAGACTACACACTCGAGAAGGTCAATGAAGCCAAAGCCTGTCTCCAGAGCTTGACCACAGACTCAAAGAGACAGATCAACAATATCAAACACGAGAAATCCAACCACATGCTGGAAAGTGGCATGGAGGAAAAGGCATCAGAGAACATGTTCACGCCATATGCGTGTCAGTATTGCAAAGAAACTTTCCCGGGTCCCATCCCTCTCCACCAACATGAGCGCTACTTGTGTAAAATGAATGAGGAGATCAAAGCTGTGCTCCAACCCAATGAGAATCTGATGCCCAACAAACATATATTCATGGAGAAGAATGCTCATCTGACATCTTCCATTTTGACTGAAAAGGGACTGACAGGCTCCCTTCACCCCTACAGGGACCACATGTCTGTGCTCAAGGCATATTTTGCCATGAACATGGAGCCCAACTCTGAAGAGCTGCTCAAGATCTCGATTGCCGTCGGCCTTCCTCAGGAATTCGTCAAGCAATGGTTTGATCAGCGGAAGATGTTTCCATACGGCAGCACCAGAACGCCGCCGCTTGAGCACAAGAGCGGCACGGAAATGGTTGTCGGGACGAACAACCACCACACTTCCCCTAAAGACTCTCTGATGGCGCGGTCGCCAATGTCTCTAATCAAACCAGGCGACTGCATCACATCCCCAGCTATTGCTGAGCTCCACAACAACTGTGACAACTCCCTCAGACATTTGAAAAACCACCAGTTTGGCGACGCGAAGGCCACAGGTGACAAATTGGACCATTCCCGAAGCAACACTCCCTCTCCGCTAAACCTGTCGTCGACATCCTCCAAACATTCGCACAGCAGTTCTTACACCCCGAACAGCTTGGTGTCCGAGGACCTGCAGGCCGAGCCGCTCGACCTTTCGCTTCCACGACTCATCAAGGAACCTAAGCACGCGCTGACCGTGAAGAGCCGTCCAAAAGTCAACAGTATTACAGTCGAGCTTAGCAGTGTCCCCTCGCCACGCGAGCACTTTGAGGAGCCTCTGAACCTAGCCTATCTCAAGAAGGAGTTCTCCGCCTCCGCCACCAATGGCAATTTGGAGAAAAGCACTAGCCCCATCTTTGGCATTAACCCCTTTGCCGCCAAACCCATGTACACGTCACTTCCCCCTCAGAGCGCTTTTCCACCGGCCACATTCATGCCACCAATGCAGGCCAGCATCCCAGGACTCAGGCCCTACCCCGGCATGGAACAGATGGGTTTCCTACCACACATGGCGTACACATACGCAGCTGGCGCCGCTACCTTTGCTGAGATGCAACAGCGGAGAAAGTATCAGCGGAAACATGGTTTCCAGGTAAGTAAACCACCTGTGGCTCTGCGACAGCCCGAGGTGGCACCATGCAAACTCAGATCTGTGCAAATTAGACATATCTGCACTGACCGAATAATGAACCCTCTTTGTTTTTAAACAAAGGGTGTTAAAAACCGTTCCCTCATTAGACTCAGTGTTGAATCATCTTATTCCGGGTACCAACTTGCAGAAGTCCCAGAATGTTTGGTTTTGTAGAAAAGACAAAAACCTGCTGTGGAGATTCCCCTTAGCACCACCACACCACTCCGGAGTTGCAGTTTAAAGGGAGATTATCTTCCAAGTGCACTTTAATAATGCACCAGCTCCGTGTTCATTACCACTGCATGCTGAGGGCTGTTTAACATAGAATGAACCATTTTGATGAAAAAAAGTATTAATAATGTTTCTCATTCTAAGTTATTAAATTAGATTTTAAAAATACAGCTACAGGCGTTTAGTTGAAATTGATTGCCGAGTGATAGTGTGGTCCCATCTTAAAACATCCTTGCATTGTCAAGTTCATTAAAGGAACACGTCACACCTTCTGATTGTGATCGCTGTGGCAGAATGTTCCACTCACGGTGGAACATTGTTCTCCATCAATTCACACACCGCACTTGTCTTCATCATAAAAGATATTTTTAAAGTGATGGCACTCTTACCGACTCCAATGAAAGCAGAAACAATAGCCCACCTCGCAAATCTCCTTTCAATGCATTCTGTGTAAAGCCACATAAAGGACTTATGAATTGCATTTTGCATGTAGATTTTCATGTAAGTGTTTGGATCCTAACTGACCAGAGTATTCGGATCATTTCTCCTAACAAGATGTAGGAATCAATAATATTTAAATGAATATCTTTATCGAATGCCACACAAAGAATTCTGACCCAAGGTGCAACAGTCCTAATATGGACCAGCCCAAAATTGAATGCCTTTATACACACTATCTGCAAATGCCAGAATTTTGTCTTTAACATCCATGCATGATCCATCCATGTCCTCATTATGGTCACAGATGAACTGGAGCCTATCCCAGCTGTTATTGAGCATGAGGCAGGGTAAACCCTGACCTGGATTTTACTTGTAGTCATTCACTAGGCACATGAAGGCAAACAAGCCTGCATACTCACATTCACACCTGTGGACAGTTCAATTTAGTTGCATGTTGGTTCTTTTGTTTGTTTGTTTGTTTTTTTTAATTTGGAGGAAGAAGGCGGGAGAAAAAGCAAACTCCACACGAAAGGACCGGAACTTTAATTTGAAGCTCGACCTTTCCACTGTGAGGCAGTCGTGCTAACGTTGCATGCTCACGCTGAAATTTGGGACAATGACTAAAAGTGCCGTGCAACGTTTTAAGTGAAAATAAAAACCCCTCACCTTCATCTGAATTGGCCCTAAATCTTCATGTGTTTCACTCTTGGTAACCTAGAAAAAAAAAAAGAAAAAAAAAACCACCTTGGTAAGGTCATGATAAAACAGTGTTCCCTGTGTTATTGCGGGTTTTAATTTGAGAGCAATTTTGCAGGTTTTCTTGTTATTTTTCTTCCTTCTAAGTCAGACCAGTCAAAAATGCAGATTTTTTTTTTTTTAGGGGACATTTGTTTTATAAAACCCAAGACCATGCACACTATGGCTTGTCACCCCATAAATCCCTGTCCCTCATTGTGGGTGTGTTTGGAAATACACTCATACGCTCTTTATTCAGAAGACCATTCGAAAACTCAGAATGTTCAGTTGTTCAGAGTTCAACCATAAAATGGAGCCCACTCACGTCCGTACAAGGAATGTACTGTAAACAGCTGCGCTCAGAAATTAATGGCAGCGGAGTGTGCCCTGCCATTGACAGCACACGAGGGCAACAAAACATCCACTTAATAATTAAGTTTTCCTTTTTAGTTTAAAATGGCTTACCTTAAACAGAATCCTGCGCCACTTTGTGGCCAAAGGTACAATCGTGGTGGTTTAATGTGTCTTGTAAATCTTAGTTGTGAAAACCAAAACCGAGTTTCAACTTCTGTACTGAATTACTGAAGTTGCTTCTTCTATATTAGAAGAAGAAAAGCAGTCATGGCAACTGTGTTTCGGTTTCCAAAACAAGGATTTAATTGGTTATTCCACAAGGATGTAATTTTGGCTAACAATGCATCGTGATGTGATGCGACATTAAAGTGAGCCATTTTCAGAGCAAAGCAAAAACATTAACGTTTCATCGTCCTCATGAACTGTCAGAGGCAGTGTGTGCACTGGTCCCATTATTTTCTGAATGCAGCCAAAAATCAGCAGCTCGATAATTATAAGTCAACCGCAGAAATTCACCGATCATAGGGATCATGAAATACACGAAAAGTGTTGGAACACTGAATATATGAAAAGAATAATTATACAAGATTTAGAATTTTAGTGCTGGCCACCTGCAAGCTTTGAATGTGAGCCTAAACTAATTGTTGTTTTTGTTTTTTGTCCTCTTTCTCTTTTCTGTCGTTGTTTGTTGTTGCTAAGGGCGACCTACTTGACGCTACAGCCGATTACATGTCAGGGCTGGACGACATGACAGACCCCGATTCCTGTCTGTCGCGGAAGAAGATTAAGAAGACTGAAAGTGGTATGTACGCGTGTGACTTGTGCGACAAAACATTCCAGAAGAGCAGTTCCCTTCTCAGACACAAATATGAACACACAGGTATATACTGTTCTAGACCCTTATTTCCAACCCCATTATATTTCCTTTTGTCAATGTTTGTATTGAAAATCCTCAGTGAATCTTTGAACTTGTCCCCTCCTCTTCCTCTTTCCTCTGTTGCACATCTTGTAACTTGCTTTTTCATCAACAGGGTGGACATAGTTGTGCTAGTCGTTATCCCGATGAGTAAAGACAACTCTGTTATTGGCGATAGATCGCATCAGCACCTTCAGAGTGCCACTAACGAATCTTTCTTATTCCTGTTACGAGACAAAGTTCCTCTTTCATGGGGTTGCATCATTCATTTCAGACGCTAACGCTCATCTAGTGTTTGCCGCTTTTGTGCGTCTTATCTATTTGGACATGAAAGCGACGCTTTCATGCTCACGTCGCTGTGTTGTTCTGGTCCTGCACTGAAGGGAAGTGGTCCGACTGGAGATTAAAAAGCCGTTCCGCCTCATGTACAGCATATATTGCAAAAGTTTTAACAGAAAAGAAATGCCAGCTTCCTGCGGCAGGCATGCTATCAACATGAACTTCAGTCATATTTACAGATAAGCTTGTCCCCGCCCCCTCCTGCTGAGCTCAGATTTCTTAACTCCTCAGCCACTGTATTTACGAGGCATCGATGAGTGCGACGCACTGACGAGTTTCTTTGCTTGGACAGCAGGAGGGAACTTTCATAATGTCAGCCGGCGAATGCGAGCGCACTTTCTCCTCACAATTTGAATAGCATTAGATTTGATGTCCCGTTATGTCATTTTGCTCCACGCCATCCAATCCATCGAACTCTTTGCTTTCCTCTGCTTTGTGTGATTTATTGTGGCGTCCCGATCGTTGTCGCGCCACTCACGTTCTTCGCGCTTTGTTTTGTGTGTCCGCAGGCAAGCGGCCGCACCAATGTCAGATCTGCAAAAAGGCCTTCAAACACAAGCACCATCTCATTGAGCACTCACGCTTGCACTCGGGCGAGAAGCCCTACCAGTGCGACAAGTGCGGCAAAAGGTTCTCGCACTCGGGCTCGTACTCGCAGCACATGAACCATCGCTACTCCTACTGCAAGCGCGAGGCGGAGGAGCGCGAGGCGGCCGAGAGAGAGGCCCGCGAGAAGGGCCATCTGGAGCCTACGGAGCTGCTGATGAGCCGGGCCTACTTGCAGGGAATCACTCCTCAGGGTTACCCGGAGCTGGCGGAGCGTGAGGCCATCTTGCGGCACGACGGCGTGAATGGAGGGATCATAGAGGGACGCAAGGAAGTGGATGAAGAATATGTGAAGATGGGACGCAGGGAGGATGAGTTTGAGTTTGAGGAGGAGGAGGAGAGCAAGAGCATGGACACGGACCCGGACACGTTGAGGGACGAAGAGGAGAACGGAGAGCACTCGATGGACGATAGCTCGCTGGATGGCAAAATGGAAACCAAATCGGATCGCGAGGACACGATGGAGGACGCCATGTAGTGGTCTCTCCGTGGGAAACGTTTGACGTTTCTTCCGGTTCAGTATTCTTACCTGCTCGGTTTAAGACTGGATGTTTTAAACCGTACGTGCACGTGCCTGAAGCTTCCGGGAAGCTTTGACCGCTAAATCAATGAGGCAGCGGCATTGAAGGGAGGGGGAGGGGTTTGTGACTGAAGCCGCATTATGCAAACCCAACAAAGAATAAATTCATCTGGAAAAATGTACAGTCCTAAGGCCTATACATGAGTGTGGTGCTAACCTCCCCCTGCCCGTGTTCCATAGTATTTATAGCACAAAAAAAAAAAAAACAGTGACTTGTACAAATTGCACTCCGCTTCTATAATCATGAAGAAAAAAAAAGAAAAAAGAAAGTGTTGCCTATGTATATATTTATACGGGGTTGGAACAAGAGCAGCGGGGTCTGCGTACCCCCTTTAGCCCTTTGGTGTTTGTCGTCACCCACCTTTGGTTCCACCACCTGCGGCCACACTGTGTCAGGCCTCCAATCATTAAGACTGTGAAGGATATGGGTCAAAGAGGAGGAGGAGGAGGAGGAGGAAGATGATGAGCTTGTGGCGCGTCCGTCTTAAGGGAAATTGTGGGTTCTGGACGCTTCGGGATAGGGGGATGAAATGAAGGATGAAGCCTTTGAGGTGTTTTATGAAAAAGAAGCCTTATATGCAAACCTTTTAACCTGTGTGTTTTCTGCAAGTGCCACCCTCGTATTGTGTCAAAGGAAGGTTACTTTTTTTCACCAGCTTCAGTATTATGGGATGGTTTACCATTGTTCTCTGCGGCACCCGTGTCAGTATTAAGACTCTAGGCAGCAGTTACTTAGTTTACATTATGTTGTGCAATGTTTCTTTGTCAGTATTACACCAAACCTTTTTTTCTTTTCTTTTTGGAAAACAACAAATTGCATTCATTTTATTTGTAGGTTGGAAAAAAAACAAACTTATTTATGTGGCCCATTTTATATTTCCTAATTTTATTTATTTCATACTGTTGTGTACAGTACTATAGGTCTTCAATATATAGATATATTTTAGTAAAAAGGAACATGGTGTTGATCATAGGGCAAAATTTACGTAAAGAGAGCATTTATTGTGTTTTGAAACATTGTGAAATGCGAAGTTTAATCTTATTTTATTTTATTTCCTCTATTTTCCACATCATGGAAAATTCCAAATTTGGGAACTTTTATACAATTGTGAAAACACTGTATTTTCAACTGAAAAAAAAAAATTCCACTTTCTTCATCTTTGTTTCTTTTTTTAAGCTAAAAAATGAAGAGGGACTGTTAAATACTATGTATGATATCATGACTGAAAAAGAATCTTTCCTGAAATGTCTTTGTAAAAGTATTATTGAATTCTTGATTTGTAATTTCTCTTGAAAATGACCCTGCTCGAATAAAAGTAGCCAAATTACAAAATACCAAACACTTGCTGAGTCCTCTTTGTTTGAATGATTTTTTTGAAAAAAAAATATTTTTAATGTTTCAGTGTTTTTTTTTACTGCACATGAACGTTTGCAAAAAAAAAAAAAAAAAAGAATACAAGCCTTTTTCATATTACGCAGCAATGCAGTTGAGCAGGAGGAAATAATCGTTGCAAAATGTGTCTTCATCCTGCCACGTTTGTACTTGGCGGTGACAGGTGGACTCCATCACGCCCTTCACTGCGCTTTATGTAGATGAGCGGCAACATCAAAAGGCTCAGATGAAAGAATCAAAGGTTTAGCCATGCCAAACATCAGAACCAGCTTTGTGTTTTCCCATCGATCGCATCACCACCGGATCATTCACAGACTATCTCATGGATGAAAAGGGGG
>NW_017805983.1:7948586-7984883 GCF_001891065.2 Hippocampus comes
GGGGGCTAAATGTTGATTAGCTGTTGAATTTGATATGTGACATAGCCGAAAAGGGACGAGCGTTGGAAGTAGCGAGTCAGCCAGTTCAGCGCGGCTGGAGGGAGGTGCATCGATAAATTAACTGACCGTCCGCTACATACGCATCTTTCTGACTTGCTCTCTAGCTGAAAAGGAGGTCAAAGGTCAGGATGGGTGTGATTCCGGGAGCGACGCTCATGGCAAAAGTGAAGTACTGAGTGGGCGAGACGGAGACAGAAATGGTCCCACAGCCGAGAGAAAAACGGACCGATTAAGAGCCATCGCTGTGAAGTGGTTCTGTCATTCTGCAATACTTGCTGAAAGTGATCCAGTCTGCTTTTACATGTACTGATCAATACCGTCTGGCACTATTAGTAGAGGCCCGCTTCTAATTGCAATTAAGCTCAGCGTACGTGAACAGGATTGATTTTTGGTGCACTTCATTTTCTGACGAGTTCAACAAGAAAACAACTGTTTCTGCTCTTCCCTTGCGACCCTGCATCTAAGACATTACGTATATAACTGCTCACTGTAAGTAAATATTTACATTGCTATATTACTGTCTCTGTTATGCATGACCCGACGTCATTAAAAACTTGGGCTGCAAAATGTAACCCTTGCTCCTTCACACCCCCCCCCCCCCCGCACCCGCTGTCAAACGCAACCACCTAACAATGCAGGGGCAGGGGCTCTCCTTGCTGGGTTGGGCCACTTACAGACACCACCACACACACACACACACACTCACGCAATGTTGCATTGCTGAAAAGGAAAATGATGGGGTCACAATGATTAGAACACGGCCATGTGTGAGGTTGTTTTTAATGTAAAGCAGTCAATGGAGGCACTGAGAGCGTGTGTGCAGGCAGCGCTATGGCCTCAGGCTAAATGTACACTTAGCTCTGGTCTCCACGAAGCCCTGCAGTGAATCATTACAGCTCAGCTGTCCAAAACAAACCGCCAATCTGGGCCGGGCATATGGCTGCGTGGCGCTCAATGACAGTGATACGCTCGTGTTGTCAAAATGCTTTCTGAACACATCACCAGGACTGGATATTAGATTTAACTAAAGCAAACCGCAATCATCATTTTTAACATGTAAGCACAGAGCTGCAGTCATGGAGTCTGTGAGCGGCACCTAACCTGAAAAGCAGGGATTGGTAAAAGTATGGCCTGGGGGCTGCATATGACCCGCTTTGTTCTTTAATCCGTCCAATGAGCATTTAGATTTTCAAAACTCCTCTAATATTTGTTGTTGGATTTGATTGATTCACTGTTTAGTTATTACATTTTTATTGCCAAGAATTAGAAAAACATTTTACATTAAGTGTACTTTTAACATTTTGTGTGAAATATTTTCCAAAATAACAGCTTAATTCATGCATTGCAAATAATCAAATGCAAATTAGGGCGATTTATTTATTTATGTATTAAATTTTATTTTGTCATGTGGTTGTATGAAATAAAATCATCTGGAGCCAATTACATTTTAAGTTGACTATGAAACTACTTGAAAAAAGGATCTGGATCCAGTTGATTTTATTTTGTGCAACCACTTGACAAAATAAAATTGAGTCACTTCAACATTTTTTCAGTGTAATTAAAAAAAAAGCAATTTTACACGATTTACATGTACTATAGGCCTACATTAAATTATGCTGGTCAACAGCAAACTTTAAATCAGAGATGGCTTTGTGTGTCCCTAAATGTATTTTTGATGCTGATTAAAAAAAAAAAGAAAGTTTTTACTTTTCTCAATCACCTCAGGTTGTTGAGATGTTTCATGTTTTTAAGAGAGCTTGAGCAAGATGTATTTTATCATACGTTGTAATTCATAATTGACATTTCAGGAAAAACGTTTCCACCTGTTGCTGACTCTAACCCTTAATTTCTAAATATTAGTTATTTACTTTATTATTATTATTATTACAAGATCTGATGTGCTAGAGAAAAAAATCAGGGCAGATTATGAATCAATCAAAATCAAAACAATTTATCTGAAAAGGTTCACCTGCATATCTCATTAAAAAAATTAAAAACACCTATTCACCAGTGTTATTGTTTGTAGTACATAATTGGTGTGTAATACATTAGATATGTCGTTTTAAACTATTACACATATTTGATGCTCACATTTTTTTTCTTTTTTTAAAATGAGCTTGCATCTCCATCTGTAAAAAAAAAAAAAAAAAAAAAAAAATTGAAAATGTCCCTCAGGCACCATAGTTTGCCCAGTGAGATGAAGTGGTGCTAATCCTAGCCGAGCTACTAATGATCTTTGTTGGGTCAAAATTCTCAGCATTAATTTGTGTTCGATCTCTTACTGGTAAGGTAAGAATGAAATGAGACTGGCAGAGTTTTGACCACATTAAATAATGTACGCAAGTGCACATGGTACCTGGGCCGTATGCAGGGCAGATGAAGGACGGGCGTGGCCAAAGAATCGAGGAAGGCATTGGCGCTCGGCGAGAGAAAGTTCAATGACACACAGGGAGGAGAAGGCACAAGTGACCAGCAGGGATTAACCAATCAGAGCGTCAGAAGAGCAGCCAGCTGTTCATTCTGGCCTGAGCGGAATGAGGCCTGGAGCAGGTGGTGCAGCCTGATGCCAGCGGTGCTGAAGAGGAGGGAGGCCCAGGAGGAAGATGCTGATGAAAGACACTCGCCTAATGTTTCGTCGTCATTCTCAGACTCCCTGCCCACGTTATCATGAATAAATATTCTACAAATGAAGAATATCTGAATATCTGCCATTTTTCAAAATAAAAGCACAGATGAAAGAATAGGAACAGAAGTCAGAATAAGCCGCAGATGTGAATCCCAATTACAAAAGAAAAACAAAAAAAAAAAACAAGGTAAGCATGGTCACCAAACTTATAAAATCAAACCAAGTTGAGTTTTAAACTTGAAAATTATTCCTCCTCAGTCTCATGAGCCACATGATTGTCGAGGCCCCAACACAGTTGCTGATGAGTTTGTTATAAACCAGGCAGGTGAGCCCCCTGCTGGATGACAATGCTCTGTAAGTTTAAAGTTCAAGTTTAAATAAAGCTGGGTTTTCAACTTTTCAGGATAAACTCAACTTCTAGGTAAATGGAGAAGCATGAATGCCTTGCCCTTGTTGGTCAACCATAGAACGCAAACTACAGTAAGGACCGGTCAGAGTGCGCGGCATAATAGGCAGACAACCATCCATTCGTTTTCAAAACCACTAATTCTGAACAGGGTCACAGGGAAAAGGCAGGCAGTGAGTGGAAATTGTATATTATCAGTAGATGTTTAACGTTTTGTGGACTACTCATATCTCCTGTCCGCACCTGATTTCCTCAATTCTGCTCCTCCTGTGTCAACAAATCAGTTCAATTCCTCCAAAATGTTCTGCTACTTGGTGTCTGTACTGGTGCTATTTTCATATCTAGACTATAAACAAACTTCTTGGGATAATGGGCATTTGGGAGAAATTTCAGGATGAACCGTAAACTTTACAGGTAAACCTTGCGTGACCCTTTGAATGCACATGCTATTTATTTATTTTGAGTTTATATCGTATCGTACCTCTGCAATTCTAAAGGCAAGTTTGCTAACATTGGTTGCTAGTTTACTCTTAACTTAGTGTTGGCGTGCTTACACAAAATTACAGAGAGAGTGAAGACTCTCATCGCTCTTGTTTGAATAATTTAAACATGTCATAAATGAAAAAAAGAATATGAGTCATATATTTCTCTGTGGGACTTGTTCAGTGTGAAACTAATTTGCTTGCCAACACCAAGCGATTGAGTACAGCACATCTACTGGTCTGATGCTATGGCTAAACTGCAACCCTGTAAGGGGTTTGGAGATGCCAAATACAATATAATGTCCTGTATCTGTATTAGTTTTTATTGCATTCCAAGAACACGACACGAAAAGACAATAAATTTTAAACAACTTTTGGCAGTCATCCACCACCCCATTCATTGAGTGCACCTGTGCAATGCTCTCTAGCTACAAGTATATACTAAAGTATTAAGGATTTATGTATGTATGGAAAACACTGCACTGGATTGGGTTAGAAGAGGCTGCAAGACGGCTGGGTCTCGGTTACATTAACTCCCAGAAACGTTGTTTGTGTGAATGCTCGTGTGCATATTTGATTGGCAATGGTGCACTGTTATAATGCTATTCGCCTGAAATTTACATTTTAAATCACTGCAAAAGTCTTCCTCACCTCAACAGAGAGTGACTGGAAGAGTCACAGAAAGCAACAAAAGGGAAATTTTCATGGATCACTTGTGATTTTAAAATGCCCCCGTAATGATTATAGTCCATTTTACGTTCATCCTGAAATGTCTCTAAAGCCCAATGTAATGTTTGTGATTAGCCTATGCATATAGAAATATCAGAATGTATTCTTTTTTTATGATTATTATTATTTTTTTTATATCATCGTCAACAGAGCTGAGCCTACAAGGAGAGATTACAAATTGATGGGGGATGCAAACCGGGGCTGTGCTCCTGGGACGAGCCTCTCCCAAAACTAGTTGCAGACACTGTATATGTCTACGCCATGGGAATAAAACATAAGCCAACCAAGTCAAGCCTCTTTTTCTGTAGTTCGGCGGTTTGTGGTGAGTTTGGCAATGATTTCAGACTTCTTTTATTCTTTTCCCTAAACAGAGTTCAATTTGTTGTTGATTGTGAGGTGAAAGCATGCCAAACACATCGTCAAACTCTGGAGTTTGTTGGATTTTTTGCAGATTCGGTCTTACATATCAAACATGGAGCTGGTCATCTTACTGTGGTAGCATCCTCCGACATTCAAAGGAGCGCCTCCGAACCCACCTCCCTCCCCCCCTCACTAAGGGGTAAGTGATTATGTGTTTTGCCAAAGTGGTAATCTTTTGATATGCACAAACACAGATACTAACATGCCGGCAAGAGCAGCGTTTTTCCTTTTTCTTTTCCTGGGTTGACGGCTGATTAGGATGCCAGATCATGGTCCCAGCTGGGCGCAGGGTACATCGCTCATTACACGTTTTCTAGAGGAGGAAGGCTAATTCACAACGCCGCACAGCATGGTAGGTGTAATCATATCATGCAAAATCAGCGGTCAGTTCAGCGCGGCTGGAGCCTGATTAAAGGCCGCCAAAGACAAAGTGACACGTCCTCAACCTCATAGGAGGAGACGTTAAGCAAAGCATCACTTAGCCGTCAAAGTGCAAGGCCAATTCCTTTTCGAAATTACTTTTTTTTTTTTTTTTTTTTTTAAACTCAGGGATCAACATGTATTTTTTATGAAGCCACATTGGCGGCCTACGCGCTCACATCTCTAGCAACTTGATTTAATTAGAGCTCAGCATTTTGGACATAAAATATCTGCTGTAATTAGGCAGCATTCTTCAGCCGAGCACGATGTGACAGTTTGAGTGAACGCAGTGTTAATATCATCAAGAAAAATCTGCGATGATTTGTTCACCCTTTGCCTGGACATTTCTGCAACATTGGGAAGAAAATTCATTTTCGCCCCCGCCTATTTTTATCATCTAAAAGGTGTTGTGTTCTCCCCCTTTTAACTTGCCGTGTGAGTGTTCCTTGTTTCTAGAGCTCTGAATGGACTGCGTTGTGTGCACCCTCCATGGAAATAGTTAATTATTCCATTGAGGACTTCCTGGTCCAACCTTACTCCTGCAGAAGGATGGATGTGGCCTTGCATGTATGTAATGTCTTTAAGGAAGCATTCCCTCCACACCCTGCAGGGATTAGGCCTAATGACAGAAGTTAATTATATTCAGAGTCATTTTCAAAAACAGTTCATGAACTGCAAATTACAGTTAAAGTTGCTCCTTAATGCTCTTAACTGTAATTAAATTGTCTAATATCTCAGGAAAATGAGCGTGTTGAGCAGCAGGGATGTCAGAGGGGAACTTTTACATGGTCAGTCGTTAACGAACCTCCGTTGGATTCACCGATCACTTTTATTCTCTGTCCACACATCCACAAATACTTTCTGTAGCTTACATGTTTTTCTTTGTCTACACTTAAATTGTATTCAGGAAAATTATGGCTCCTTTTTAAATGTAACATTGTAACATGGGCAGGCCACTTTGTGTTGAAAGCAATTGTCACTATCACTTTGTTGTTGTCACACATTTAAGGTTGGTTGTAAACTGTATGGTTCTCGTGATACAATTCCGTTTTTTTTGTTTTTTTCTCTCTTGAGTGGCACAATTCAGAATAAGTGTCACAATAGTTTTTCTTGGCTAATCTGGGCCACCACTGCAGCTCTGCTTACGTTCTGGCTTTGAAATTATATTACTTTAGCCGACCTAACAGCGTTTTTTTTTTTCTTTTGTTACTTAGCCACACTATTTTATAACTGCTATAAAATGCAGAGTGACATACTCACAGACACATGTTGAGCGATAGGCACATAACTAAAGTTTCCTTATTTTTTTCATTTCATGGTTGTTGCGTGAAAGAGCACTTCAGAAGTTAAATTTTCCATAAAATGTCCCTTTAAAACAACAGAAGGAAAAAGTCAGTCCAAGCCAATATCTGATTGTTGCAAGGAAAAAGTATGACTGCAACAATAAACCCCAGCGGTCAAGACGAAAGAGCATTTACTTTGCCATCTTACCTACCTGCCGCTTTGTAGCCTGAGACGTTCGTAAATCGAGGAAATGTTTTGTTTTGAAATAAATAGAATTCAATTAATCCATTCCAGCCAAAGGAAAATTCTGAGTTGTGTGTTTTTTTAATTATATCTTGTCATTTTAAAGATTAAAACAGTTATTTTAGTAATTTTTATAGTATATTCATTGCTTCGCTCACACTATCACCAATGGGCTCTTTCTATTTGTCATTCAAATTACATAAAGAGCAAAACAGGGGCCCATCAAGCACAAATCTTTGTGCTCTTCCGAACAAGCACTTAGTTTTTGCAAGAGCTATTCTGACTGTTTTTTGTGTAGTTTACTTGTACAGCAAAAGTTCAACGTGTCCACATGGGACCTACTTCCACATTCAATATGTCTTGAGAAATCCAATTTTCTGACCCCCATGTGGCACACGGAGCTCTGTTTGGAGGCGTCGCTCAGGCAGAAGGCAGCACTTCTTTGGTAGCTGCTTCTGGCATTTGTCATTGGCTGAATATATTCAATGTAGCTGCAACTTCTGCGTCTCGACAACAGGCATGGACGGCTATTTTGACGTGATTACACTGATATTAACTGGTTATTGGAGATGCTACAATACAATAAATTACATATCTACTGTGGACAGTATTTTCTGATGAAAATAGAATGACATGTTCCTTTTTCCGGTTGTTGCTGTCACTCAGAATTGCTACATCTATCACCACTGCTATCATTTGATGTTTATGCACCACCACTATGGGCCTGAGAGAGAGAGAAAGAGAGAGAGAGAGAGAGAGAGAGAGAGAGAGAGAGAGAGAGAGAGAGAGAGAGAGAGAGAGAGAGAGAGAGAGAGATGAAAAGTGTCATATTTAACCTAGCTTTCATGCCACAAACACTGTAGGGGATGACAAGCCACTCAGGAGCTCCTCGCAGAATTTGTAAAGATTCCCTAGTGCCGCCTGTCCTGGCAGGAATTAACTCTCCTCTTCCAGCCGGTGAAACCTTGACACCTCAAGTGAAAAGTGCTTGAGCTGTTGTACCCTATAATCCCCCGAATGGTTGACAACATTCTCTTTTGAGTACTAGCCGGAAGGGATGGGGAGAAAAAAAAGCGAGAATTATGTGCATTTGTCCACTGGTGATTAGATGACTTTTGACTCAACTCAACTGACTTTTTCCAGTGAGGACTTTTGAAGTGCGATGATGCTCCATTCGGACAATTTAAAGCACAGAATCCAGTATCGTTGGAGCCCTTAATCTAGCAACATTGGATCGGCCTTTTGCACATTAAAGACCTAAGCAAGAGTATAATATGGTCGCCGTGCTAAAGTCACAGAGTGCTATTGTTCAAGTTCTTCCTGGACACTTTTCACCTCCAGTGATGTCTGGAGACTTTCCGAGTCATGCCATTTGTGCAACTGCGCGTATTAAGTCGACTTGCTGGGCATGCATGTACTTGTGGCTGAAGTCTATGTGAGTGGCACACACACACGGGAGCAATATCATCCATTGCTGCCATGAAGCTAGACCCCCCTTTGCTTTTCGCACTTGTAATCATGTCCAAATTTGCACAAGGGGGGCTGGGTGGAGACAAGCAATGATGTCAACTTGTGTGGGTGTTTTCAGTTTTTTTTTTTTCAGTTGAAATACACACAACTCGGATGCCCAGGTTCCAAAGCAACTTCAGAGGCCCAAAGCTCAAAAACATTTTTCTCTCCTTCCTTTTTCAACTAAAAGTGCAGATTGACTCAATTCATTGGAGCCAGGCCATGTGCCATGTAACAAGCAATGATATGTTGGATCAAATGAGACTGTGAGATGTGACTGGCGACGAGCCTCAAAGGTAATTAGTAAACAAAAAGAACAACTTATATGGGTTCACAATGACCCTTAAGATGCACTTCAATGGCTCGAACGGCAGCCATATTTTTTGTACAGCACTGTATGCAGCGATGGCTGTTTGAAAGTGCTCTATAAATACAATTGAGTTGTGTTGAGTCTTTTTTGCCGATGCGCCTGCAATTTATCATATGGGCATGTCTTCGACAGTAAAGGTAGAAAAAAGTTCTCGAAGGTCGATGTTGGAGTCCAAGTTCGACTCAGCTAAGGGGAAAGTGTCATGACCCAGAGTTTTTTGTTGTGCTATTTTTCCTCCCTGCCTGAGGGTGGTGCTGCCACCCTCGGTCCATCATTTTGTACCTTTCAAGTGATGGCAGCTGATTGGTGGTAGACTATAAAATGGCCGCTGCGGGAGCTGTTCTTGTCTTCTGGCCGTCATCCCAACTGTACCTTGCAGCTGGTTTCTGTGGCGACTTAGTTGTTTTGCTCATGACCGCAGCTTAGTTTTGTGCCGTATATCAATCTGTTGGTCTTAAGAAAACAGTCGACGTAGGTGTAGGTGTGGGCAGCCATTTTGTTTTTCTCCTCTTTATATTTGTTGAGAGTTTGGTCAGAAATGTGTGTGATTTTCATTGTTTTTCCTTTGGAAAATGTAATTTGATATCATTAGCCATGTCCACCCTGATCCTATTGCTCAGTAGAAGGTACATCTACTTGGACAATATACATCAACTTACAAATGTATCTGGATCCAGGCGATTTTATTTGCAACCACTTGACAAATTCAAATTGAGTACATTCAACACACCATTTATTTCAGTGCAGGACCTGAGCCATTTAGAATGGTTTCATTTAAACCCGATCAAATTTCCAACCTTTTTGACAGTATATTTGGATAATTCAAATGCTGCAATGTGAGCAATATAATCAGAGTATGATATGTACCGTATATTAATACCTACAATATTGATGGTACATATACAATTTGTAGAACATTTATTGGGTTTTTTTTCCTCTCACAGTGGGAAGTTATTTAACTGACTAAATAGAGAAAAGTATGGTTTTTGGCAGCAAAGCAACGTAAACCAGTTGGGGAAACAACCACATGATAACAAAATTTGGACTTTGGGTTTCATCATATTTTTCTTAACTGTATTCGTCAGAGTTTTTAGGCAACTGTCCCCAAAAGTTCCAGTTCTGCCCGAATCCTTCACCGTTCTCATTTGCGTGATGCGGTCGAGCATCAATCTGCTGATGGCGATGAGGGTGCATGAAGGCTTTAATTAACTGCGTGGATCCAATCACTGTGTGTCAGGGTCTATTGGCCAAGGCGGACGGGATGATGGCAGTACAGTTGGACTGGGCAAAGTGGGTCAGGTCCGAAGTGAGTGGACATGGAAGTGACGCCGGCGTGTGATGTGACCCGTTCGCGGCCCTCGTCTTCTCTGCCTGGCCCAATGCAGGACGTCGCTTGCCACGGGGCAAACAAATCAGACCAAGTCACAGTGATGCTGGCTGAGAAGTTTGCCGCTCTGCACTTTGTGTCCACGCAACAAACTCTGCAACTACTTCCAGTAACTGATCTCATCTTGATGTCTTCATCCTACCCTTTAAGGTTCCTCTTATGTCCTTCCCTCTCCATCTCATTTCCTATCCTTTTAAGTTTCCTCATTTTATTTCTTCAGGTGCTTATTATTGTACTAATTTGCTTTCATATCTGCTTTTTCGACTGTTTCTTTTAAGTTTCCTCATTCACTTGCCATCCTTTTCAGTTTACTCATTCTTCTTTTGTTTCATTGTACTTTTCCTATTCTTATGACATTTCCTGATTCTCTTTCCATTCATTTTCTATTTTCTTTTCAATATCCACCTTTTCTTTGCTATCCTTCTTCATTATTCTTTCCACTTTACTTATTTCCCTTTTTTTGCTTTAGAGTTTGTTACTTTCCGACCTATGCTTTTTGTTTTCAATCTTTGCAACCCATAGAATTTCGCCGTGCTGCCGAATATGACTCACATCTGTGTCGGTCTGTGTGTTTTTAATTGAGGCGCAGTCGTGCGGCCTACTCGCCTCTGAGCCATAGTGCTTGAAGTCTTTGACCATGATATGAGCGGGTGTCTTCTTGTCTCTGCCTAAACAGGGCATGTGTAGCCATGGGGCAGCAGACTATCAGAGGTGATCAGCGTGACACACACACACACACACACACACACACACACACACACACACACACACACACACACACATATGCACCCACACACTGTGTTTGTTGCAGAGTCAGCCTCTATTAGAAATTTGCTCTGCATGTTCGGTCCAAATTTGTTTTCCATGCCTTTTATTAGCACCTCCTGGTACGTTTGTGTAAAAATGTTATCTCCGCTCAACTGAAACATTTTCATAACTCAACGTATCTGTTTGATTTTTTATTAAACTTTCAACTAAAGGAAGTCGTGTCCAGTTTTCACGTTTTTTTTTTTTCACAAGTATGTTTTCCCGATTAACTGCAAGGGTTAAAAAGCTCAACTTAAAAATTAAAGTAAGGAAGTCATGCCTAGACACCGAAACTAAAGTGTCCTCTGAACCAGCATCAAATGGAAACAGATTCCAATCTGCTGCATCTCTTATGGCCAAAAACTGTTTGTGATTGCAGTCAGAGTGGTGCGATGATTAGATTGCTTTGCCCAATTCTACCATCATGTCTCAGCCAGTCTTTAATATGCAAATTGTAGGTACGTAAAGCTCTGATGGTTTTATTTAAAAGACATATCCTCGGGCGATAGCGGTGGTCTTCCAGGAAGAGCGGTGTTCCAGCATGAAATAAATAGTTGTTAGAGGGATCACACAGGCTCTCATCGTGCAGGATAAAACATTAATTGATGTGAATAATTTATATTTGTTGCTTATCTTAAAGATATCACACAGGAGTGAAGACTTAAGACCTGAGTTGAAACATGGCGGCTGGTGTCTACCGGAGCTACCCAATTTTCAGGGGGAATTACATCCTTTAGATTACTTGTCATCCTTTCGACTCATAATGGCGTTTGTCCTGAGGTCACGCCACTGCAATTATCCAACATTACCAGAATGCTCGGAGGGATTAAGAATAATGATCTCGATATGAATTATTGTTGCTGCTGCTGAGCCCGAGGAAGGGGAAAGAAAGGGAAGCCACTGTTTTGTTTAAAGTGAGAAGGAAATTCACGTGCCAGTGTCCCTTTGAAGGAAAGGTCAAATTGAAATCATAAAAGTGTATGCTCTTGTTGAGGAATTTATATTATTCTGTGATTACTTTTCAGGTCTGTGCCATAAAATGTGACAGTATAGCGCACTCCTTCAGCCGCCTCCTACGGCAATTCCTTGCCAGCATAGTTGAAATTCAAATGGGCCTGCCGTAAACGGGATGAAGCTCCTTACGATATGCGCACCACAATGTCGTACATTGTTGTTGTGAACTTTGGGCTGCGGAGGCTGCGGAGGCCGCGTCAGCGTCTGCATTGTGGGCAGAAATTGTTGACATTTTTCTATGATGGCGCTCTCGTTACTACTTTTGTTTTCTACTGTAGGCTATTGCGCGTGTGTGCACTTGTGTGTGTATCTCCCGGGGCAACACAAAACTTGACGTGGCTGACAAACACTTTCTGTGACTGTGGCATCTTGGAACTCCACCCGCCTTGTTCTCAAGTGTTTGACATACTCTTGGTGTAAATTTATTCTGCTGGGACAAAGATACCATGCTTAGAGCATCTCTGAGAGTTTAACCCTGCATATCCTGTCGTCAAACAAATTCTTTTTGTCTTTTAATATGTTCTTCAGTTTAACCGAAAATGACTAACATAGAACACTGAGACATTTGCTAGCAATATTGTTTGTATTTTTTAAATTGTGTTGCCAAATTCAGCACATTTTCTCTGCAGCTCACAAAAACTTGCAATTTCATGTTAGTGGTGGCCTGACTTGAAAATCTTGTCGGAATCCACTTCTATTACTTTGAAAAAAGACATAATTGACCTTAACTGGAATACAACTCTGAAGCATACCTTTAGAGTTGGGCTCGTCAATAGGTGGCCCGCTGGCTGCCTGTTTGTGGCCCTCAAAACGTCCTCGAATTGTTTTGGGCCTTTCCCGAGACCAGGCGAGATCAGGCATTCTCAGCGTACTAATCTGGCCGTAAGCCACAATTGATTGGCACGCTTAAGTACGTAGTCGACTAACCCTTTTATTGTGCATGTAAGACTGGCAGCACAAGATGCCCTCCCTGCCACTTGGTGGGTGTGCCCAAATGAAAAAAAATGTCCATGACAACGACATGCAGACTGATAGTAGAAAAGGCCATGTCATTTGTTGTTCGGGAAAATATGTTAATTTCTATAATTTAGCAATCCTTACTTTTGCCTTCGTTAGTATATTTGTTATTGGAGCAATGCAGTTCAAAGGCTTGTGATGTCAAGGTGGCTCAAAACTGAGGGTGCGACTCAGTCCTTAACCTTTAATGGATTATAGATTTTGTTTGTTCGTGGTGTGCGTCAATGACAGAGTCTGCAAGTCTAAGTGAAGTGGCGCTGCGAGAGAATTCAACATCAACTAATGCATGGTGCTGTCGTTTTATGAAACGGCGCCATCTATCCATCCGGCGAGGATGACCATGGTGCAGCAACATCTGGCGGATTACAAGGAAAAGCTGACAATCTTCCACTCCCACTGCAGTAAAAAGTGTACAATTCTGCATTTAATAAAGACGCTTTCTTGGAGATTTTAATCCCTTGTTCTGCCGCTCTGCTTGCCTCACTTGGCTTCCATTACCAATTGTTCTCTCTCAACCAATTGCTAGTTTACCTGCTTGGGCTACGGCAAGTGATCAGGGACAAGCATACTTTGCATTTTGAAATACTCCTAAAAGAATGCCGGCAATCACACCCAGCCCAACAACAACACCAAGATAGACGAAGTGCCGCTCACTTTCAACACCGCGGTGAACCACACTGGAGAGAAGAATGGGAACAGCACGATAGTGATACGCACAATGGGGTGAGAGAAGTCGACTTTCACTGTTGTGCTGCCTAAAAGAAAAGTTTCTCGCCGAAACTCTATTTTGCACTGTTGTTCGAGCATTCTCAAAAGCCAGCATCATTTCTGAGGAGCCGCACGGCAACGAGACTGACTGACAATGACGCCAGGGAACCTGGCGTGTTTGATGGAGAACTTCCCCAGCTGTTCAATTCGGATTCAGAAGATGAAGACTTTGATGGATTTGTGAATGAGAATTGATTAAAAATTAACATGAGAACATCGGTAAATACTTCAATAAAGTACAACCAAACTCAGTTTTGGTCCCGCTGCCTTTGTAAAAACATACGCTGGCGTGCATGCATGCGCTACCGTATTTCGTAAACTAGCGTTAGCTTAGCCATTATTTAATCAGTGTGTTGTTTTTTTTTGTGTTGTGATGGATGTAAGTTCTACCACCATCATTTTTTTAAATCACTTATCCTGTTGAGGCTGGTGGGTGGGTGAGCTGAAACCCATCCGAGCTGAATTTTGGTGAGAATCAACACTGGACCTGGACTGATCAGCAATCCAAAAAGGCGCAACCAAGTCATTTACATTTACATACTTCGGAGGGCAATTTAGACACAACTTTGTCTGTTTGCAAAAAATTAACATGAAACTGGAATAAACTAGATACAAGCTAACTTTTCTTCAAATGCAAGTATTTAATTTAAATCTTGCTGATCTTTTAAAGCAGTCAGTCTGTTTAGTAGTCACTTTTTGTCAACAATGACTGAAAGTGAAGTGACCGTTTTTTGTTTTTGTGGTATTTTTTTTGTAGTTGTCATCCTATCACGCCCCACTGCCTTTTACTTGAAAACAAGCGCGGTCCTACTGCTTTGTGACACTGCGAGCACTCGATTAGCCTTATATTGAAGTAGTGCGAGGCACAAATGAAATCCAGCTCGGTAATATGAAGCAGGATATGTAACCTCACAGCCCCTGTGGTCCGAATAGCAAATGTTAAATGAGAGGAGAGCGTAGTGTTTGAATAAAGAAGTACATTCTTAGCAGGGAGGTGAGCGGCTGACAATGAAGCGTCGAGTCGAGTCTGCGAGAGGCCGACTTGTTCATCTCTTGTTATGCTGCTAATGTGTATGATTTAAGGGGGAATTATGCACATCTCAATGTGCCTATAAATGACATTATTCATGCACAGGTGCTGCACTAAGCAGCTCCTGAATGATAATTAAGATAATCTTTCCCTTTTTTCTTCCTTCACGCTTGCTCGCTCCCTTTTCTCACGGATCCACTTTGTTCAGGCAATATCTCCTGTGTCAATACCTCACTAGACTGCGGCCCCTCTCCCCTCAGCCATTGTATGATCTTTATTCAGCACTAACAAGTGCGACCACGTCTGTGTGTCTCCCCCGAGCCCGACGGTATTTCTGAGAAATAACGTGCCAAGTTGAATTAAAGCGAGAGAATTAAAAAAAGGAGAAAAAAAACTTTAGCGAGGCAGAAACTTGGCGTTCCCGAGGGAGTTCTCAGCGCAATGAATTTCTCAAACGAGAATATGAAGACATTGATGTGGAGCACTTTGCATATGATAAGCTCTTTTTCCATAAAGACCGATGATTAGTTTTGGAAATGTTGCTGTGGAAAGAGTGTCGCAGGCTCTCAGATACAATGCAGAAATTGTCACTTTGCATTACTTTGGCAGCAAATTGTGCTAAAATGACAATTTCTGATCAAGAAGAAGTGAATCACTGATGTGATTGGACAGCAGTGAAGGCCTTGTGCCGGGCCAGCTTTTCGACACACAGTACATCATCTCAGCCGTGCAGTTAGTGGATCCAGCTCGGTTTGCGTTCTTGAGGCCGTGTGGAGCTTGTCGTTCTGTTTTAGTAAACACTGAATGATGACTATCGCCGCTTTTCGAGCGGAGACGCAGCTGTATTGTTTTAGCACGGCTCTCTTATTTACATTAACATCTCTATTGTGGACGGCCCGGCTCGCTTCACTTGTCTCGTGTGCAAATCACTTCTCCTTGTGTTTGTGCTTTGTCGATGTGGCTCAGAGTTGGCGTTCTCTCCGGTTCAGCTCACGACAGCTGGCCTTCATTTGCGGGCCACACCCTCGCACCTCACATGTACATACAGTACTGTGGATGTGCACCGCAGTGGGGACAAGCAGGAGCTGCAAATAATTCATGGCGTTTGCTTTACGCTGCTGTCGGTGCCAGAGGGGGTGGAGTTTCACTCAGCACTCTCTCTATAGACCGCAGTTTCCCAAACTTACTTTCGGCTGAAGACCCAAATTAGAAGTGCGGTTCCTACCCTGGACCCAAACTGACAGAAATACTGCATACAGTTTGGTTCAGAAGTAAAGACTTTCAAGGATTTCTCCTGATACTACCAGCATGGATTTAAAATAAAACTAAATGTGAATGAGGTCTCAAGATTCAGATTTCACTTAAAGAGAGTTCACTAAAATGGGCTTCTTGGAATTAAATGATGGTCGTTCTATGTACACTATCTCCATTTTCAATAATGCAGTGGTGTTGGAACAACTGAGAGAATTTTTAAAATAACACATCTGAATAAAAATCAATTGCTATATATGACTGCTTGAAGTCTGCAGTACAGGAGCATCGCTAATTCTGAGTTTCCTTGACTTCAGTGGCTGCTTGTTTGTGGGTCTTGCTGCCCTCACTGCTAGATTCAGTCAGGGAAAAGCGTAAGGGAAAAGGCAGCTGACTTCACCATTCTTGAATATTCAATGTATTCGCCTTTAAAAGGTTTTGAGTCAAGTCAAATTTATTTGAATAGCCCTTAATCGCAACAAAATATATGCACTTTGTACTTTGTATCTCAGAGGGTTTCACAAGCCAGTTGACATACTGTATATTAGCAGCTTTAACAATACATCTGGATCCATAAGAGTTATCATATTATACATTACTTTTATTTACTTAACAAAAAAAAAGCTATATTGTGGATTTACCCCTTCAGATGACTCTTCTCATTTTAGAGTGGGTCCAACATACAAATTCAAAAAACATATAACACAAATACAACATATACACTGAAAAAAAACATTCTGTGTTGAATATACTCAATTTAATTTTGTCAAGTGGCCTCACACAATAGAATCATCTCGATTCAGATATTTGGATTAAGTAGATTTATAGTCTACTAAAACAGGAAAGGAGGTGGAGGAGGAGGAAAGTCATACTTTGATTTTGATCCCGGTTTTAAAAAATATGGTTCTGTATTGTATGTGCAAATAGAATATACCCGCCACATCAATTACTATTGTCACAGTTGAACTTTTCATGATCAACGTGAGCTTCCATTGCCTGCATTCTCTGGAGAAATATTAATACTGGACATTTTTGGGACAAACTACATTTCAGATAAAAGCAGGCAAATAAAAAAGTCTACAACATGCGTTTGAGGGTTCTTTCCACAAAATCAATCTGACACAAGGAAATAATGCTAAATAAGGCAAACACTTCCAGATATCAGAGGAATAAATACATCGCCTGACAGGTGAGACACCGGACAATATTAAGGAGCAACACTGTTCCTGTAAAGCTGGATCGGTCTTTTACAATTGAAAAGCAAACGTCCATCGGCCTCTACAAACTTTGCTACCAGGAGGATGTAGCAAGCCTTGTTCGTTCAGCTTTCTAGCGACAATATATTTTCTCACATTCAAGAAGTTAACTTTGCCTCACGTTGGCAGCAAAATGTTTGTATTTTGGTTAACCAGCTAACAACAGCAGAACATTTTTTGGAGATAATACTAATAATGGCTACTCTTCTTAATTTACAGTGGACAGAGTTATTTCTGTCAATAGACCACATTTAATGGTTAATTAAATATATTGGTTTCTTAATGTGTGAATACATTTAGATGTAAAATTCTAGAAGACTATTTACACAGGTCTGTTGAAAAAAAACAAAAAAACAATGCGGACACTATGAAAGAATGATCATTTGAGTTAGAATGGGAGAGTGGTTGTCTCCAAACCCAGAGGTTGAGGGTTCCTCGACCACTACGACATTTTTGAATTGACAGCACATTTACCCATTTACCGTTTGAGGTCATGTCCATTTATTTATCGGATTTAAAATTTGCAGCCAGTTTTATTCGTGGACAAATGTATTTCTGCACGTGTGAAGTCAATCTCAAAAATGTGTTGAATGCAAATAGATTGGGGCTCGGGGATTAAACAGGCGATCATCAGGCATTTCCTGCTCTTGCTTGTCATCAGAGGGCAAAAGCATGCGTCAGATAAGTTCGTAAGCTCACTCTCTCAGTGACTTTTAGTGCCTTGTCAGTATCACCAATGTCAAAAAGAAGAAATACTGTACTTAATAATTAATGATTACAATTCGGTTCCATACATATACCGGTAATTTATATCCACCTGAAGTGATCAAGACTGACAATCACCTCGGAATCATGATCTTCTGCATTCTGACGGTTGTTTGGTAAGTCCCACCGTGAATGTTTGTGAGCTCTCACACACACACACACACACACACACACACACACACACACACACACACACACACACACACACACACACACACACACACACCACAATCAAATACGCGTGTGGAGTGAAGCATCATTGTTCCCTCGGTCCGTCTTTGTTGAAGTGAACAGGATGTGCATGATGTTTCTTTGGCAGAGGGGAAGGTAAAAATACAGAAGATTCATCTGGTTTGAGTTCTGCAGCACCACAACACTTTGAGGTGGGGGTGCTTTCCCCCCACCGCTCTTTCTTGTGCAGCAGTCCTGGACCCTTTGTGTGATTGAAGCTCAAACGGAGCAGGAAATGCAAATAGTCCCAGCTCTGAAGACGTCTACTGACGTGATTGTTGGGACGGTTTGAGGAGGCCAGCTCGCCCGCCACATTAAAGGACAAAGCCAACAGAGTGGGTTAAGTTAAGCGAGAGGGGGGGAACTACAAAGACACAGTGGCTGGCCGGCCACACTGTTTGTGGCCAGAAATGTCTTTCATTATTGGTGGTTGATAGTTCCATTGTTCTAAGATGCAATACTAAAAAGGATACAAAACAACAACTGAGTCAAAACAGGAATGCCTTTTGTTTTGGCCTTTTTGAAACGCTTCGCATCATAACAACATTGTCAAAATGACAATTTGAGTTGATTCGCTGAGTTTAGTCATTTATTTGTCAGGGACTATGTATATAAAACAATTAAACCTACGAATCGGGATTCACTGTGCCACATTATGACTCTGTAGTTTATCTTCCATCTGCGGACCCTTTGGGAGGTAAGACAGAAAAGTAATGAGAGTACAATGGTTCCATAAAAAGAGATGAGGAGCATCACAACGCGCATGTGACGGCACCACGCCAGTAATTCATCATCAGAATTCTCATTATCATCATCATCATATAGATTTGACTCCACAGACAAGCGCAGGTGTTAGTGTAAATCACAGGTGGTTGTCGGCGCCTGGCCTGTGCTGCTGCAAAAGTCCACTGTTTTGTAAGCCTCTGACTGAATTAGCAGTTCACACTAAAATGATGAAGGCACTGGATCCACGCATCGACAACACAAACTGTCTGTCATAGAGAGGTTTAGTGATGTTTCGCTCAGCGGTTGTCATGAATTCCACCGGTCTTGATGCCATGTTTCGGACTATGTTTGCAACGTTCCTGCTTTGTGTGTAGACGCTTGCTGGCTCGCTCTGCTTTTTACTTGCATTCTTTTTGCTGATAAGCTCCTTTTTTTTTTTCTGCTGGTCTCTCCTGGATGAATTTAAATCTGTGGGGCTCTACTAGTTTTTATTTTTTTAGATACAGTCAGATGTATGAACCCTCAGTCTGAAATACTCAAACCGGACAGTAATCTGCTAAACACAGTCAACTCACTGAAAGTTGAATTTTTTTATCGGTGGGCTTTTACCGCCAGTTAGAGGAGGAGTTGAAAGTTTCAGCTGTCTGCTGGCACTGAACATGTGGCTTTCAATTGCCCAATTTTATGATGCAAAACAATCTCGTTAATGCATTTCAGTCTGGATTTTGACCACACCACAGTACTTATTAAAGTTTTAAATGACATTCATCTGAATATTGGCGCTTTCAAAACCACTGTCTTGGTATTGCTAGATCACCGTACTGCGTTTGACACGATTGAACATAATATACTGCTCGACAGGCTAGAACAGTGGGTGGGACTGGGGCTGTGTTAATTTGGTTCAAATTTTACTTGCAAGATAGGGACTTCCTTGTCTCAGTTGGTCATAATGAGTCTAACTGAGCAAAGATCACGTGAGGGGTTTCATAAGGGTCCATTCTTGGACCACTTCTATTTAATATCTACTGCCCCTTGCTCAGATTATGGAGCGTCACGACATCTCTTGTCATACTTATTGAGATGACATTCAACTTTACATTTCAGTGTCATCACGTGACTTATAGTCCCTTACTTTCATTCAAGTGTCTTTAGCAAATCATTGAGTGGATGGCCCAGAATTTTTTTCAATCCCAACCAACCTTTTTTTTTTTTTTTTTATGGCTAACAATAACTGCTCATGTTCCCAATTTAAAAGAAAAAATTGCCACAATACAATAATTACCATACATACTGCAGTGTAGACAGTATTTTGCCGAAACCCACAACCTGCGAACTTTGCCGCGCGAGTGTTGATCACTTTTTATTGGACAGTTGAGCATTCTGGATTCTGGAAAGCTGATGAAATTGTATTTTAATAATATTTGTATGAAGTTCTCTGTCCAAAAAGCAGGATGTGCATATCTATTCCACTGCTTGGTGGTTACTTTATCCCCTTTGACTCTTCCTCACAAAAAAACCTTGCTAATTATCCCAAAATAAGAAAGCAACCGTGGTCTTCATTGGCATCCAACACTGTGCAAAAGTGCATTAGACACTGTTTCATAGATGGCTGATTTGCATATTATGATGTAAGGACTGCCCATCATCGCCTCTCCTCATTAAACACCCGCTATCTCACGGTCCATTTTTAGAAAAAGACAAAAAAAGTGTTCAATTGCTTGTAATTTGCGTTCATGCAATTCCCCACAAATCCTTGTCAATCTCGAGCCAGTCCAGCATTTTATCAAGCACGCAGAAACAAATGGTGCTACTGTAAACATTCCATAATTGACTGTTCAGGAGCGCGATTATCAGTTTGAGTTTGATTTGAGGACGTAATCTGCTTTTTTTGTGCATGCCAGCCTATTCAAGCAAAATGGACGGGAGACTTAATGGTGCGCTAACCTCTGAGCCATTCATGCCAAATGGATGTACTTGATGATTAAGTTTGAAAGAGCTGTGTTTTATCGTCAGCCAGCACAAGAATTGACAATCTTAAGGCCTTCAACAAGAAATAATTAGGATCTATTTTAATGCTGAGTGTGGCACACAGTGCCGGGAGTTAAGCATGTTAACGACTGTGCTGGCAATTAAATGACTCGCACCAACCCGGCTTGTTTATGCCTTCTATCACCTGAAAATTGATTATGGTTGCCAGCACTGATCGTGCACAAAGTTTGAGAATCCCAACTGCACCCTCATGTTAAGTTGTTTTTCAAAAGACCGAACTTGTTTTTAGTTTCCACTTGAAAACTGGTTTAGGAAGAATCTGTGCTGCTTATTCCAATTTTAACACCCCAGCCACCCCCCTCCCCCCATTCTCCACATAGTTTAGCATTAAAAATCAGGTCAACCTTTAAGATCTATGAGCAGAGAGGAGGAAAAAATGAATTAATAGCATGCTATTTTTATTCAGTCACTCATCTGTTAATTTGGTATGACCTTAGTCAAAGGCAGCGCAATAACAAACTTCTTCTTAAGACCAAACCCCTGGTCTCCGATGTTGCTTTGGTGTGTATTTTAGAAGAGAAGGGCCTTCAAGTCTTATCTGCAAAACTCAACGTGCAGGATTTTCATTTGCGCGAGAAACTAATACTCTTTCATCTGGTTTCATAGCGTATTGTTTCACATTTATAGCTGCTTGAAGATGTTTTTGAAACAGCCAATCAAGCGGCTTCTGAGCCCGCTAACAAAATGAGTTCTGACAGCCAAATGATGCCGACGATGTCAAAGAACTGACCAAAAATGGCGGCTGTAGAAGCGTCTTTGTGCCCGCACTAAAGCAGAGGTACATCACTGCCTTTATTTTCCACCTTCCCGTGGCTCGTGAGTTCCCAGTGTGACTCCCCTCGTGACAGCATCCAAACTTTACTGCTGCAAAGTCCCAAGTGCTCGCTGCCCCCATTGAAGCATCCCTGCAGGGGTTTTCTTCACAGAGAGGCTCCAAGGGGAGGGGCCGATGGGGAAAGTTTGCCAGCGGGTGACAGATCTCCAACAGCGGCGGCCTTTGTTGCCAGGTTGCTCACGCTCGGCAACGTGGATGAGCCAGGTGGCCTCTGACCTGACCTCCACTTTGGAAGGACCGGTGGGCGCAGGAATGAAAAGGAAGCGGTAAACTTGCGTCGAAGAAAGGGATGGATGTGGAGGAAGGGGAGGCTTTCTAAATGGGCATGGAAAAAAAAGTGCTCAAAAATAGGTCAAGCAGTACCTCATTTTTCTTGCTAAGCTTGTAATAAGCCCTGACAGGAATACTGCGGAACACTGTGGAAGCGGCTATTCAACGTTTAGGTACGTAGCCGAACCATCATGGAGAAGATTGACCTTTGTTCTTTTGTTTTGCTGCAGCTGTGCTTGTTACCTGTGTCCGTCTAGAATAATGAACCAATGTTTTTTTAGGCACTTCTTCTTGCAAAAAGCCAAGTGGATATCTCTGCAACATCATTTCCATTTTATTTTTTAAGTTTCACATCACCCAAAAGCAACGGTTTGGATTTGAAAACCAAGCATGCGCTCGTTCTCATCGAGCCGTATCTTCTCTTGATCTAGTCATGCTGTTTGTTTATGATCAATGTTTTTCCCAGAAAAGGAACAAACCCAGGCCTCCACCAAGGCAAGTCCATTACTTCAGAGCGCCAACATCCCCATGATGGTTTGACCCATGTAATATGATTTCTTGACCCAAGCCTTGATATCATTATCAGTTCCCAGCCTACTCTTGTGGATGAGCCAGTGAACCAGCAAGGCTATTTGCATTATTTGCAGCAGGAAAATTTGGCAGGAACAATAAAATGGCCGACCTGATGGATCACAGGATACCTCCGATGTAGCGTTAATTTCATGCCGTCTGTCTAAAAAGCCAATTGGAAACAGTAATTGGCATGATATTGTTGAGTTGCCCCGTCCCTCCTTTGTCCCTTCCTTGTGTGCATTGTGTGTTGTACCAGATGTGCATGAAGACTTTAAAACAGTAAATAAACTACATTTACTAAAAAAACAGCTCTAAATATGAAAAGCAATGGATTTCTTGCTTGCTTGACTTACATTATTTTCATTGGAGAGCAAATATATCCATCTTTCCATTTTTTATACATTAGGGTCACCGGCGAGCTGCAAACTCCGACGCCGACTCACTCTACACAACCAACAATTCACATTCATGCCTATTGACAATTTAGAGTCTGTAATTGACCTAGCATGCGTGTTTCTTGGAATGGAGAAGGATGACAGAGCACCAGGGAAAAATAAACACCCCACGTGCTGTGTCGTCCATCAAACAACATCCGAAACAGAGTGGCGCAGTCCATACAGCTCAGGATCATGTGTGCGCAGCATTTAATCAAACGGGCATTAGTTTGACACTGTAGCTTAAACTTCGCTTGCCTCCCAATCCCAGCTGTGATCCTCATATTGTTGCCGAATTCAACCATAGACTCAGCAACTAAATGGATAAGATGAGCTTAAAGTTGAGGCCTTTTTTTTTTGAGGGGGGATGGGGGGGGGAGGCAAACCTGGCTATTCATTCACTCTGGTACACTCATCACCTGCCTGAGAGTCCAAGAAGCTTCTGTCCGCTGTAAACGCTCAATTACTGACTTGAAACTAGGACTTTGTATCGCTGTACTAAAACCACAATTGCTGAACAAACCATCACGAGTCTGCCAGCTCATACGCTCAGTCTGAGAGGAATTTATGACATTGTCCAATCTTTTCAAATGAAAGTGAGACGGTATGTTCTCTGCGATATTCTAAGAACAATGCAATAAGAGCAGAGTTCAGCGGTTTCTCTCACAGTGCCTATTGGACTCATTTGATGACTTTAATGCCTCCTCCGTCAATATCAGCCTCTCCCGGTCGCCATTGATCTCACTATAGATAATGTTTCCGAAATGTCTTCAAACTATCAGCAGTCAGGAAATAAAGCCAAGGTGGCACACGATTGGCTGAGAACCAATTAGAGCGGGAAGCAGCGGTGAGACAGCAAATCAGATGTGAGAGTGCACGGTGTCCCTACAGCCATTTGAGACGCGGCGGAGGGGAGGCTGCTTTGCATGTTTGCCCCTGCCAGTGTGTATGCGTTTGCGTGTGTGCGCGCGAGTGCTTACGTATCCTTGATAATATTACTAAGAATCATGATGCAAGCTTTTTGCCTAGAGTGTTTTTCAGCTCATTTTCAAATGGTAATTTGCCTTATCCGAAGCAAACTCACTGAGTGTAAGTAAGTGATTATTTGCATGGCTGACAATCACTCGGCACGCCTGCGGTCTTTTTCCAAACTGCTCTAGTTTGTCCGGTCTTTGAGTGAGGAAAGTGTTGAGAGAAGCCGCTTCCCTTTGAAACATCCTTTCATTTACCTTATCGTTGGACACAAACACGGCAGAGTTAACAGCCGCTAAGAAAAGAGACGGGGCCTAGTCGCAAGTTTTCAAATGCATGGCTGTCGAATAAAAACACAATCGCCGCAAACATTTCTTTGGAGAGAAGTTTGACCACCTCAGTGCTGATTTTTAATTGGTTATTACCTCCTTAGGCAATGCGCTAAAGTGCAGCGATGACGGGTCGCAGTGACAGCGAGAACAATGCGGTGATTTATTCTATCTGCTCTCACACTCAATTGCGTTCAAATATCATGTGCAGACTCATCAATGCCCCCCAACCCTGAGCACACCCTTGAGACAAGCACGCACGCACATGAGTACACACTGGCCCGGCATCACAGCTTTTAGGGACGACTGCGCAGCCACGCTTGGAGGAGGATGAGACGGGAACTTAATTCCATTCACTCATTTCACTGGTGGCCGATGAGCGCAACTTTGTTGACCCGGTTTATGGTAAGGCTCAGTGGGTTCAGGAAGGCGATCCACCAAGGCCAGATTTGTCTCGAAGACAGGATGTGGACTCGGACTCTGGAAATTCAACGAGGTGAACTTTTGATTGCAGGAAATGCTCTACGGCAGCAGCAGTGAAATGTCACCTTGGCGAGTGCGAAACATCATTCGAGAAAATTCAACATTATCCAAACTGGCGAGAAGAATTCAAGAAGGCGGCCACCGGCCCGGGTTCAATACACATCAATAACAATGCGGTGGAGGCCTCCCCTCACTATGAGAAAATTATGGCGGAGGGGGGAGCAAAAGTCATAGCAGCCCTTGGTTTGCCATGCTCATCCATCAATCAGTATTTAGGACATTGACAAGTGGTAATTTAATAAGCAGTGACCTGCGCTGGCAGGAAGCCAGCCTGACAGACAATACAAACTCATTTATCACCAGGGAGCGAGAGCCCAGCCGCTCCCTCTGATCCACAGACTGCCGCTGCACCATTTACCCCCGGTGCTGCGTTGAGGGCTTAGCATGCCCCGAGCTCATAATGCAATTAAGTTCAGCTGCACACATAGAGAAGATGCTGCAAGAACACATCCCTGTTCCCCTTACCCCAAAGTTTTACCTCACAAGTTCTGAACATTATGATGTTGATGACAAGTGAAATGTGTCAACCCAAGACCATCGTGCGTTTCGTGGTTGTGCTGTGACATCACACGGGAAATTTTCTTGGAATGTCTTGTGTATCTTTTCTTAACGTATTTGCACCAAAGTGACATGTTTGGTATCTATGGAAACTTTGGTTGCTCAAATCAAAGGAGAGTGCATTTGTTATGTTGTAACACGGCCAAGAACACTCCCGCGTATTTATATTTTCACTCTTATGAGTTGTCAAAGAACTGCGGCAATGCATTCCTACGTTTGTTTGTCTCAAGAACAAGGCAATATGTTTGATTGGGAACAGGGTGGTATTAATCAAAAGACTGAAACTGTTTTAATTCTGTCAGGGGTCAGAAAGGACTCAAATCAATACGGATACATTTATAAATCAATTAGATAATTGATTGTTCCTTGATAATTTGGGCGAATGTGTGGTATTTTAATCGTCTTTTTGTTTTAATAAAGCTATCATGTGCAGCCAGCTCCAGTGCTTAACAGTAACGTATTTCCCCACTGTGCCACCATGTAACAGTATTGTTCAGAGACAATTCAGCCTTACAAAATACTTTAATGCAGACTGTTTCTATTTTAGTCTGTCGTTGATATTTTAAATATTTGAGCAGGGGCAAATAATTGCAAATTGAAATTATCTTATGACACACAATTTTGAGGGAGCTTCTCTGAAATCAGAAATCAAGTCAGCACAATATAACACAGATTTTGTGTGCGTGCGTGCGTGCGTGTGTGTGTGTGTGTGTGTGTGTGTGTGTGTGTGTGTGTGTGTGTGTGTGTTCTGGAATACGACTAACTATGTGTGTGTGTGTGTGTGTGTGTGTGTGTGTGTGTGTGTTCTGGAATACGACTAACTATAACTACAGTTGGACATATTAATTAATAAATGAGAATGTGAGACAGGGTAAAATCCCGCATAGGATTTCATGACGATTTTGAGCAACATTTTTAGTGCTGTAAAAGCAGAAGCAAGATTCTGCCATTTCATTCATTTTACCACTTCTTGTTGTTTGTTGCTTTTGCTTTTTGAACTTTTGCACCCCGGATTTTTGATTTGCCAAATGTTTGCCCTTCTTGAGTACTTCCATTAGTTTGTTCTTTTAGTTTTCTAGCCTTGTGTATTCTTGATCGTATTTCTATACTTCTTAATCAGCCTCATCCTACAGCTATGGCACCGTCCACCTCTTTGTGTGTAATGGTTTTCTTGTTTGTTTGCATCAACCTCGGTGTTTTATTTGTTTCAGACGTCATTGTCCTCTTTTATGTGAATAACCTTTGTTAACCTACTCTACTTAGTAAGTCTGCTTTGGCGTCAAATATTCGGCGGTCAACATGGTCTCCACATCATTCAAATAGATGCTGTGGCTCTAATGACGTTATTTCTCAATTCTGTGATCTCACCTTTGTGTGGAGAAAAGCTGTGGCATAGCGTGGGTATTTGTGCCCCCTAATGCATGGACCTGAAGCAGTCCTTGGATGTCTTCCAGCAGTCCAGTATTGAGCCTTTTTGACCCTTTAGCAACTGTACTTCTCCTGTTTGGCAGTGCAAGTGAGCCAAACAAGTCCCAGTTGGCTTGTTTAACAAGCTACATTATGTTTGTTTGCAGCTCCATCAGCCCCCTCAAGGTTCACAAGGAACAAGCCATACATTTTATTCTTTGAATTCCATTGAAAAGGTGCAAGTTTTTATCGACAAAAGATTGCAAAGTATGCAGATTTTTTTTCACCCTGAACATTCACACAGTAAATAAACACAAGGTGGATTAAAGGCTTGAATTATAAGTTGTAGTTTTTTTTTCAATGACTTCATTTGAGGAGCAACTTTCTAATTTTGTGGAGCAATTTTTGTGGGACATGAAGCAAGTTTTAAAAAATATATATTTTACCAAACAATGAAACTATGACAATTATATTTTTATTTTAATTAATTTTGTTAATTAATAATTAATGTAATTTTTTTGAGAGCATTTATTGTCTTTTGTGTCCTAAAATGTCGAAATGAAAACTCAGGACTCCATTGCGAAAATAAAAGACAGATTGATTTTAGAATAATTTGATTCTAAATTAAGATACTTTTCACCTTATAGACCACTCCTGGCTCACCTACACCAAAAGGCTGGGTACACACTTTATGATTTTTCAAATCTTATTTGATTTTATCATGATTGGTGTACCCCACAAAAAAAAAAAAAAAAAAAAAAAAAAAAAATCAGGTGTTCACAGATTTTGGTCGTATTATGTTTGGGGTGTTCCGATAAACGACAGGCGTCAAACTCACCCACATCATAGCTATGGTGTCCATCAGAGTGCCATAGAAATGTTTATTTGCTATATATTATCACATATACGCAACAAATTGATGGATAACTATTTTTTAAATCAGACACCAGTAAATAATTGTTCAGCAATTTTTCAATTTACTTTTAAGTAACAATTAGGAACAATTGCATGCACTAATATCACAGTGTTGTTAAAAATGAAGACAATTCTTCAGGAACATAAAGATGACCAAATGATGTTGCGGGCCACATCTAGGCACCCGGTGCTTGAGTTTGACACATTTGAGCTAACACTAAACCTTCCACCACTGACCGAGCCCTTGCATGGTCAAACATGATCCCACAAACACAAAAATTAGCAAACACTTCTGGTTGATGGGCAGATGTTGCCAAATGTTTCTGAAGAGGACCAGAGGCGATATTGGATCGGCCACCTGCTATAATTGTTTGATTTACCTCTGTTTCCTTGTTCAGCAGTCGGAGTGCTTCTTTGATTCTCTGTATTTCGTTCGCATCACAGTCCATGGAGTCAAATAGCTCGAGAGTAGGTGGCCGCCTACACATATAAGGAGTGACTCCGCAACATGTTACACCACAGCAGTAGCCAGTTTAAACTCGTTGCTGACTAGCTGCTGTGGCACAAGTAGCACCAAGCGTAGAGCTTGCTTCAATTGCCCACGTTTCGGTGGTTGATTCTCATTTTTGCTATTCACTACATTTTGCCTCACAAACTGCGATGCAAAACCACTTATTTCGAGCCTTGGGTGGATTATTATTTGCTTTAAACTTCCCTCATATATAGGAAGCTGTCTTCATTCACAAACGTGCCTTTCAGCAGAGATGCTAAGTTATGGCATGGAGATGACTGGTGAGCCAGGGTCAGTTCAGGAGAGACGCCTCATCTTGTCACGCCAATGTTCAGACGCAGCATCTCAGTATCTTCTTGAGTTTCTGATAGCCGCTGCTACGCCGGCATCCACACGACCTGCCATTGGCCACAAGATGACAAGCTAGTGGGCTGGCCCGTGACTCAGCCACCACGTCTGACTTCTGAGGAGGCAGTAAAAGCGATAATGTGGATTTTAATGTGCTCTAATGATGTCTTATTTGTCATGTTGGACGCCTTCATTCTGGACGTTTCACTTGCCGTGTGCTTCACCTGTGAAGGAGATCAGGTTAATGAGGATCCTGATGAAGGGAAGGAGTGACACACCATTGCACCATGATGACCTGGCTAACCTCATTTTATTTACTAGTTAGAGCATAAATTATAGTTGCATATTTAATTAACGTGTGTGTGTGTGTGTGTGTGTGTGTGTGTGTGTGTGTGTGTGTGTGTGTGTGTGTGTGTTTGTTTTATCTTTTGTAGTGTCATGTCAAATGTCATATTGTCCTTCCAAGGGGCTTTTTGGACCCGAGCTTCTTTGGTTTGGAACACATTGTAGAATGTTCACTTTTAATACAAAGTATCATACATCCATACATTATCTACAGCTCCCTCTACTCTTGGTCATTGGTTTTCTGGAGCCCATCCTGATTGACTTTGCGCAAGAGGAAGGGTCAATTTTGTTTGATTGACCCCCCCATGCATTTCATGTGCCCCTTTAATGCTGGGCCCTGGTGACGGGTCTGGGCGGTGTACACCCTGGACTGGTCACTAGTCAATCCCAGGACTATGAAATGCCAGTTAGCTCTTGTATATTTTGTCACATGAACAAACCATAAAAGCTCCAAAAACATGTTCATCTCATCTCTACTTTATCTCACTTAAAAGTGTGTTTGTGCACAGCTGCACATAGTTGTCATTCCCCAGCCTTTTTAAACAATCGCAAGTGAATATTTGTGAAGCAGCAGCCGGGAAAGCTCAGGCTTGCCAGGGCTCTCGTTCAGCAGTGCGGCAGTCCACCGGCCAGTGAAGACCAATGGAAAAAATCAATGTGACTGTGATTAAGTGAGGCCAAAGGCGGTCTCCTGATTATGACCAATAAAGGGAATTAGATCAATGTTTATTTTTCTCTTTATTTAGGCGACTTCTAACACGGCAACCCGATCATATTTAACATCAAGTTATCAAAGGAATTGCTGTTGATTTATAAATAAGAAAATTGGGGTGTACGGCTGCTCTTGCTCACGCCGGCACTCTTGTGGCAGTGAAACAATTTTATTGCTTAGTCAAACTACCTCCGTCCATTTTACAATTGCCTGTTCAGTAGATATTCCTGTGGACATATATGGGCCAGTGTCAATGTCCCCTGTCTGCCACGCATTAGTTTTTTGACAGCGAAGAGCATTCTGTGCAATTTATTTGTCAAAAGACACCAATGTGTAGCCACTCGGTAATCACCTCAAGGCACATAAAATCAGTTGCAGGTCTGAAATAAATGTAGAATATGAGCTAAGCGGATGTTTGGACAGACAAGGCAGGTAGGTGCGATTGCTCGCAGCATTGCAGCCTCAACTGACAAAAAAGTGTTGTCATTTTACATTTAATTTTCAAAGGCAGCAACACACATTTCAACACTTGTCAGAAGAAAAAAGTCAATTCTACACATCTCTTAGCAGGTGATAATTCTGTCTGGGAGTCTGTGTTTTGACGGATCATTACCTCAGACGGTCGCTCTTGTCAAAGAATTTGATCTTATTAGAAACGTCTAAATGCGACACATGCTTGGCATTCACTGCTCGAGCTCATACAATCGGGAAGCTTATGAATGCAATGTGAGACATCTCAACGATTATATTCCTCCACAAAAGGAAATACAGCATTCATATCGTCCTCCTATTCTAGTTTGCTCTCCATCTGATGCAAAAGTTCAGTCGTGAAAATGAGCTAATCCGAACCCATTTCACTTTCCCTGAGAAGCAGTCCAAAGTAATTGTTGAAACACTTTCACACCAACTAAAATGCCGTCATATAACTTTATTTTCAGGCTCCATTGCGATTCCATTGAGTTTCATTCTATGTTGGAGCAGTGTTTTTTTTTTGCCTCCTGAAGTGTTCTGCCTGCAGTCATCGGCAACGGCCCAGTTTTGCTCGTCATCCTTATCCACTTGGGGGCTCGTGTCATCGCTCTAACAGTTGAGAGCCTGACTCCCTGCTGGGCTTTGTGTGAGTAAGTCACCTGAAAAGCGCATGTAGCTGAGGTAACAGCAGTTCGCAGCTCTTCTTGGGAACCAAAGAGAGGGCACTGACACGATACATTCTGGCGGCTCAGATGGGATTACAGGTTGCTAACATCCGATCGCACAAACTGGTTCCAAAATCTTAACCAGCAGGCTGCCCTCTCGCTTACATGTTCAACAAAGTCTCAGAAATTGAGCCCACACATGTTCGGTTTTCAGCTGTGGTGACCAAACTACATTTTTCAGTGGCCCTTCAGTTCCCATACAATTTACATTTGACCCACGTTGTTTGCAAAACACAATTTTCATGTTATTTATTGATTAAATGTGATGCCTTGAAGCATGAGGTTAATTTATTCCAATACAGAAAATAAGGTGAATAGCGATGGGTTTTTTTTCTGATCTTCCTGATCCTTGTCAAGGTAAGATTAGTTTAGATTTCAGGGTCGAAGAGTTGCCCAGAATCTTAAAAAAAGTCCTAGCTATGAACAAAAATATAATTTTTGCCGATCATATCTATGCCTACATTGATTGATTGGTTTGAGTGTGGCACTGCAAATAAAGTAAAGGTGAAGAATGTCAAAGTGGCTGTTGCATCCTTCCATTTTCTTGGATGCGTCCTTAGGAAGAAAACTTTTGGATACCCCTGACCACACATAAACAAGGACAAACCATTATATCCAGAATTAGTAGAAGGTCTCAAGATGGATAAAGAACTCTATAGTTCCACTTTTTATTCATAAAGTTATCCAAGTGATAAGGACCTGCCCTCACCTCAATAGCACTGACACTACAGGCCTTACTCACAGGCGGGAATTAATCTTCTTCACCGCTGTTCCTACTGTTTCGTCTTTTAGCCCAACGTTGCATAATGAAGGAATCATTATTACCTGAATGCCCCCCTTCATTAGCCCCCCAACAATTCTCATACTCCTGCCCGACCCCCCTTGCAGACGGCACTTTGAACAAGTACCATATCTCCAAGGCCTAATTAGAAGGACGAATCTGCTCTTTCAGAATTGTCAACTCCCACCTCCAGCCTGGAAAACTTTGACTATTCAAGCAACGATGCATGAAATAATGCAGATTTCTGACTGGGATCGTCCTTTCGTTCAGTAAACATCACACCCTTGTTCATAGTGGCTAAGGTGGGGACGGTTTGTTTTTACACTTAAAGACGACATGAAGTAGAGTGTTCTTAACTTAATCACCACCTTGTTTCACCACATTTGCATATATTTACATATTAATTGGACCCGCGATTAAAAGTGGTTTTGTAATTTTAATTAAGTGTCCACAAAGGTATATGATTAACGCTGTTTAAAATACAGCCTGACATAACAAGAAGCAAAAAAGGCTCTTTGCTGCAGATTCCTCATAACACCTCTCCTCTCCCCAACTCCCTCCCCCCGCTTTCAAAAAGGAGGGGATTACTTACAGGGAAAGCCTGTTTCATGATAACAATGTTTTAATCTGCACAAGATTAGGCAGCTAAGGAGAGGGAAGAGCGGGTGGTGGCGGGGGGCAGAGCCTCCAAATCAGTTTCTCAAGCTTCATATTCTGTAACCATGTTTAAGGGCCATGAGTCGATGTATCAGCCAAAATTAACACAAGACACATGGTGACCGTCTATTCACTGGGGAGGACCAGCTAAAATGACCATGAGGTTGTCTTTGTTGTAGCAAACTTTGTTTTCCAGAACCAAAGATATAGAAAATACCTTATATCTTAGCATCTACATGCTTAAACGATAAATAACTTGCATGAGATATATTGGGGTTTGCATGTCCCAATAATGCAAGGAGCTAAATTGTCTGGCAGGATCAAACAGGTCCAAGATGAGGGACCAAGCGTGTCTTAAAGATCCCGATGACACCTACAAAGATTGGAATACGTTTTCCCCTGCCCAGATGTGGGTCACCGGGGCCCCTCAATGCAGCCAGAAACTGAGGTGGGGCTCGAAGATGCACGCCGAGTTGCCGGGCCTTCATTCAGCGCCTAGTGGCCCAGCCTTCATCCACGGGACCTCGCCAGAAATAGCCCGAAAGGGTAATGTGGGTCCTCCTTCCCATGGGCTCACCACCGATAAGAAGGGCCTGTTGAAAGATGGATAGAATACTTTATTGTCTGTCCCCCATGGTAACAGAAATGATTCCTTGACATGGCTCACAAACACCTTCACACATTCCCATCAAGACACATTTTACACTATAAAAATGAATTTAGAATTCAATACATTTTAAAAAAATAAGTCCTTAGATTCCTCAGTCGGTGGAGGCGCTGTTGTGCTTTCTTGTATATGGAGTCTGTGTGCTGTGTGTAGGAAAAACAGGTGTCAATCTCAGTCCCCAGGTATTTAAAGGGCTGGACCTGCTCTCCAACCTGCAATGTCCAAATGTTTTGTGACGGTGTCTAAAAGTGTGAGACTTGCATCCTCTCCAACCACGTCTTGCTCTATGGTGGGTCAAGTTTGTTGGACAGCATGTCAGACAGCTGGTCTCCCACCGCTCTCTCAATGCACTTGCAAAGCACTGAGGTCAGAGCCACCAGTCTGTAGTCCTTCATATCCTTGGAATGTGCTTTTTTTTTGTGATGGGAATGATTGTGGACTCCTTCCACTGTTTGGGGATGCAGCCAGAATTCAGGAGAAGCTGAAACAACCTGGTGAGAACCCCACCTGAGTGGAGCAGTCGTTGAGCATCCTGCCTCTGAGCCAGGGAATTTATGTGGGGTGACTTTGTGCAGGATGGATGTCACCAGTTGCAATGTGAGCTGGACGGTGGCCGAAAGCAGGAACCTCGGAGGTCCGATACCCAGTTACAGAAGCTAGCTCTTGGGACGTGGAATGTCACCTCTCTTGCAGGGAGTGAGCACGAGGTTGAGAAGTTCATTGGACTTATGGCCGCATGTGTTGGACACTGGAGTGAGAATGAGGCGAAGCTGTCAACTGATCACCACCTGCTCACGTGGTGTTCATTCCATGGGCTGCATCTGGATGAACCGCTAAATATAAAATCATATCACTCCACATGTTCCACAATCAGGCACTTGATTGGCAGCACGTGAGTTATTGAAAGCGCAGAGCAAGAATCATCAAAAGCTGAAATTTGACATGGACTCCACCACGGTTGGTAAAAACATTCAATGGAAAGTAGCACTGACTTACAACAAAAGTGAAACAAAATGGAAAAAAAAAAGCCAAACTTCTTTTTGTTTGTACAATCAGGATTCAAATAATAAAAATTGGAGTCAGGCTGTACCTCTTATAAGGAGCTCTTTTTTTTTTTTTTGAAAGAAATAATGCGCACTCTCATTTAGGAGCTGTGAGGCGATGCTGTGATTGCAGCATGCATAGTCGAGCTGATGTGTTTTTATGTGCAAGTTTCTTCCTCTGTTGCAGAAAAACAGGAGCCAACAGCACCCAGGATGATTTCTTTTGATATTGTGCGTCGGCATGTTGTGCTGGCCTCTACGTGCACAACGCCCTGGGCCGGCAAAACACTGTAAAGTTTTTTTTTTTTTCTCCCACACGCTTAATGAGCTCAGCTTTCGCCAAGTCCAATGGCCTGACATGTAACGCAGCGAGACTCGTGCAGCGTTTTTTTTCTGATGCAATTACACCAAAGTCAGGGTATCATCGTGGGGACTTTTCAGAAATGTAATATTACCTCATTTGCTCTTTGGTGTGGTCTGGAAGGTTTCTCAGAGACATTTGGAAGCATTTTACTCATAAAATACTTAACCATTTAAGTGATAGGATACAGTTTCCTGCATGGTTTGGTTGCTGCTGCCAACCACAGAAGAGGGAAAAATTACTGTAGGTTGGTCCATTCTCTCCCTTCATCTGTGGGGCAACAAAGAATTTGCCGGGCTTCAACCACAAGAAGTCATTTGGAAAGGACAGTGCTACAGTGCCAAATATGCATTTCAGGATGGCTTTTTTTTTTCATTTCGACCGGTGCCGATGACGCTTTTTAAATAGACAAAAGGGGCCACCTCCTCCTTTTCCGGGTGCAATCTGTCCACGATCATGCCTGGCATGACGCGCGTCCTCTCATTAGCAGCACTCCCAGCCACCTCTGTGATGACGAGTCTCGCTGTCATCCAGTCCAATCCTCAAAGCTGTCTTTTGGGAGCCCTCGGAGTTATGGCATTAGCTGAGCTTTCTTCCTCAATCCCGCCTCCGCCCTCGTTCTTAAATTGCTGCTTCTTGAGTTACAAAGCTGTTTTAATAGGTACAACCTGTGCTGTCTCACTGCCCTCAGATAGGAGGTACCTCACTGAGTTGCTCTTTTGTGCACCACCCCACGATGCATCTTGTCACACGCAATGCCTGGCCCCGGTGATCCTTGGCTCCCGAGCGCCGTTCTGAGTGCCAGAGATCTAAATGTGTTTTCTATTTCTTTTTTTTTCTGTTGACATCACAGGAATTCCAACCTCAGCATTGTGTGCCTGTCGTGCACATACACGGAACACACCACAGCAAATTAATTTATATATTTACAGCATGTGGTGTCATCCTCTTGAACATGATGTCAACAAAGACGACGCCATTCGTGGCATGACTTTTTTTTCTTCAAGTTAAACACTATACAAGATGTAAGGACATTTAAATTGAATCTATTCTGAAAATTGTTAATTGTATTCAAAAAGATGGATCTATAAAAAAAAAAAATAGAACACTGCAACCACTAACACCATTACTGTACTTTAAATAACACAAAATAAATAAATACAATAAATCAAATCCAGCAAACCTTTAAAAAAAAAAAAAAAAAACTGCCGGCTGGGCGGCTGCATGCTCTCACTCCTGTGGTGGCACATCAACACTTGATGATCTGAATTAAAGCCACCTTTTGTGCCCTAATAGAATTTGTCAACATAAAAGCAAGTGAAATGGAGCTCCGCAACTCGGCTCGCCTTTGCTGACACTGCGCCAAACACTTATCCGCTCTCTAGTGTGTGTTTAAGAGCCACTCCTGGGAATCACACAGACATAATGAAATTACTTGGGCACAAACAAATCGGGTCAAACTCTCAAGGAGACGAGCATTATATGCCCTTTTTGCCAATTACTCACTAACTGCCCTGGATAGGCGGGATCTACATTACGTCTCTGTGTCCATTCCGGTGTGAACGGCATGATAAGAGTGCATTAAAAAGGAGTTAGCATGCATACTGATTAGCAAGGTGGAGATGAGACATCGATCAGAATCAATACGAAATCCCAGGAATCTACTGGACACCAAGTCACCTCATGGTTCCTCTGATTGTGTTTAATACGTTTGGTAGTTTGTCAAAGATTTTACAGCAGTTTGTCTCGCCAAGCAGCAAGGAAACCCATTTTGAAAAGCTCAGCGTTAACGTTAGCCATCAAGCAGGCTTATTTAAAGTCTTTATTCAGATAAAGGTAGATAAAGATAAAAATTCCAAAATGAAAATGATAAAGCATAACCTGTGGTCTAAAATACAATAAAAAATATTTCAATAATCCTTTATTGATTTCCAGAACCTAAATTCAAGGCTCAAACAATACTTGAAAGATGTACCCCCCCCCCCCCCCC
>NW_017805983.1:7986182-7996182 GCF_001891065.2 Hippocampus comes
AAACAAACCCTAAAAAATCCCCCCCCCCCCCCCCCGAGTGAGACAGGACTCTTCTTCTGAATGGTGCAAAGCTCAAATTTGCAATATTATTGCACACACCAGCATTTGTTGACAGAAAATATACGTCCCATCAGCAGAAATACCCAAGGCCACTCCCCTACATTTGTCAATGTTCCGCACTCCGGCCTCTCCGGCAGAAAACAAAGCTTAATGCAGAAAGATCTCAGGAAATCAGACCACCATTGCCGCCACCGCCTTTGTCCTCTACCTATTCTGGTTAAAAGCTTGCTGGTAATCTCGCTCTTCTTCCCGTGCCTGGAATGCTCAAATGGAGGCTGGATTACGCCTGCTACATGCTCAGAGTTTGGGATTTATTCAGAGGTAAATTGAGATCGAAGGCAAACGCGCTCAGGCCCGGTAATCCCTGCATCTTATCCGTGTGTGTGGTAAACATGCAAAATGGCGGCGAGCGAACCGAGGAATGATGCAACCGAGGCTGAGAGGAAATAATCTCTGGGAAAAAAAAAACATTTTTTTTATGTTGGTTATCTAATGGAACCGCACATGGAGCGGAATGTAGACAGCAAAGGTCAAAGCTCACAGCGGATGAGTTCCCTGGTCAGAAGGTTTGCCTGTCTCCCTCTCACTCGCCTTTCTGAAGTTCATCCTCCAGTTTGCGAGTCATCCTCGTGGCCTTGGGCTTTTGCTGATGCTCCAGCCTGTGGGATGAAAAATGGCGTGCACTGATTCCCGTTGAACTCATCCCAAAGATTCAAGTTGGCAACAATCCAACCGGCCGGGTAGCTCATCTGGCCTCCGGCCCACCGTCTGCTTGCTGCTGCTAACAGGTATCGACAGAGCTGATGGGGCGAATCATCATCTAAGGGTTTTTTTTTTTTTTTTTTTTAGTCTTGCATCGCTTGCTTTTACTCCCAAGGCGCTCAAATTCTTGGTCAGGCGGGCCCCAGATGTAGAGATTCTACTACCTGAAGGGATTTTCAAATGTCCAACACAAGACAAAATAACCTCCACCTAACACAATAAAGCCTCCAACCACCTTCGCCTGACAACACACTAAGAAGAAAGCAACACGGACTAACTGGCAGTGAAGGCAATTTGTCGCTGGAGCTCATTCCCCCCTTCTTTTCTCCTGCACCATCCACATTTCCCATAAGGAACGTGCTTTGGTGTAATTCATCACCGGGCCCTCTCGGCAAACCGCTCGTTCTGGCTGTGAAATATGAGGTGGGGTGGTATTTTCACACGCTAGCTGCGCTGAATGAGGGTCTATTTTGGCAGGCTCCCACCAGAGCTTTCTTTTTTTATGCTGCTGTTACAACATGCCGCTGATCAAGCTGCGAACAATAATAAACTCGCTTTGATTCCCGGCATATTACAGGATGGCGTTACAAGGTGCTGCTCTCGCGTGGCTCCTTTTGTACCTGTTCTCAATGGAATGAAGGGTATTGTAATACACATTTTTTAAACGTTTTCTCCTTGGGCCTGGATCAGAGCACATTTTTTGCATTCAAGATTAATAGGCCCAAAGACAGAGGTCGTCATGCATCCGTTTTGCGTTCTGGATGACAGTCTTGCTACTAGGACATAGTTGTCAAACAAAAGTTAAGGTTTCCCTTTGTGTGACCGTGATAATCTTATAATTGTATAAGCACCTCGTGATATTACATATACACAATTGGCAGTGTAATTTATTGTTTTTTTGGAGCGACGCGTTTAATTGGAAATCAGAAGTCACGGAAAACAGTGACAAGAAGAAGTTGCACCAAAAGTGTCCTGATAATGTTCACTGAATATTGAGAGGGGATTTGGTGAATAATATGCTTGAACTCTGTAAAAATTGAAGGAAAAGGAATTAGGGTTTGGGATCTTGAGTTGAATTTGATCCCTGTGACAGTATAAGGTTCGGGAATTTGGGGGAATTTAGTTGAATTTGTCACCTGTGACATTATGCATCTTGTAGGAAGGTCTGGTGTACGTTTTTCAGTGTTACATGAGCGTCAACCAACCATCCCGCCGACTTCTCATGAATTAAGAAAAAGCGAGCTCTCTGATTGGACTCACTGGTGTCAGCAGTCTTTACTTTGCTAATTATATTTACCCAATATTTACACACATATAACATTTAGGCGGTGCAGAGTGGTTGTAGTGGGGGTGGGCATATACAAGAGGACCGCTTAATTCACAGTAAACAACTAAAGCACTTCAGGCCTTTAAATCCTGACAGGGAGAGGGGGAAAGAGGGAGGGAAAGTCAGCTAGAAAGAGATGTGATGATTCGGAGGGGCCAAGAGAGTCTCTTCCCCAGTGGGAGATGACAAATACCATATGTCCTGAGCACAGCGCTTGTGTTAATCCTCGCCGGGTCCCGGCAGGCCTACATCCAACTCTGCGACCTCTGCAAGCCCCTCGGCTCTATCACCACTTTTCCTTCTTCGATTGCATCCATTGCAGGAAAACCATAGTTATGGTGATTGTTGGTAAAGTTTATAGTACTCCATTATTTTGACATACTGTAAAAAACAAGGCACATTCTCTGAGGGGCAAAATATGGATATTCATGGCGTGTATGTGTGACTTATTTCAAAGAAGTTTGAACCTTTGAGTGCTGTGATTATCAGTGTTGTTGGCGATTTTTAAAATTTTTTTTTTTTATCAGTGATTCATGAAAATGACAATACAGTATAGCAAAGCCTTAGGTGAATAGGCAACCTGAATATATTATTATTATACCACTCCAGCTTTGTGTGATGGCTAAAGGCGTGAATAGTGAGGTGAAAAATGGAAATTAATCCGTTGTGGGTGGCACCTGAGAGACATGCCCCAACCAACATTAAGAGGCTAATTTTCCAAATCTAGGAATCAGTCAAATTCCCAAGTTGCCGAGGGGAGTGGTTCAAAAGGTAAGGAGAGACAGTAGCGGGGGTGTGAAAGGGAATAGGCAAGGTAATTCCACCCTCCTTATTTAGCCCTATACATCATCCAGATGGTCTCTTCAGACACAAGTGAAGGTGGGACTCAAATTAGACCAGTATGTATTCATGATACTGAATGAGCATTTGCTCGTTCTGTGTGTGTGCGTGTGTGTGCATGTGTGTGTGTGTGTGTGTGTGTGTGTGTGTGTGTGTGTGTGTGTGTGTGTTTGTGTGCGCGTATTTCTGTTAACCGGCGTATAACCAATGGAAATACAGTGTTTGATAATAGTCAATCAGTTAATACATTTTACTTTGGAGTGTAAACAGCATTGACGGGAAATGAAGGAGGCATAGGCAGGGGGAAGCGTTTAATGCCCACTTTACCTACATTGGATTCAGGCTGGGGCGTCTGATCGCTGTCTGTTGAACAGAGGAGGACGGGGGTGGGGGGAGCAGTATGGGGGAGAGGTACAGGCAAAGGGGTGAGGAAAAGGAAAAGTCTTAATACTATTGTGTGCCTATAACCATCTGTCACAGCTCGCCTGGAGATGAGGCTGAGATTAGGAGGAATAAACGTTGGGGCTGCGGAGCATCGGTAAAGCCTGCAGGGCAACAGAAAAAAAAAAGAAAAAAAAACATGAAGAAGAGGAGGAAGATTGGGCCGCGTAGGAAGAGAAACGATCCGAAAAATAAAACGAGCAGGGGCTATTCTTATTCCGAGGCATTCATGGATTACAGATTGTAACCTGCATTGATAACCCGGGGGTAAATGACGGTAAATATTGGAGCATCTATGGTGATGATGATGACGATGATAGTGGCGATGATGATGGCTGTAATGAGGACAGTTGCTTGACTTCATCAAACTGAAATGAAGGACAGAATAAAGGGTGGAAGTAAGGAAAGGGTGATGAAAAGAAATATGGTCCTCTTTTGCCTCCCTAACGTCCTCCTTAGTCCTCTCCCTCCTCGAGAGCTTATGGAAAGGCATTTGGTGGCTCCTGAGGCATCCGCGGATCTCCCCTCCTTAAATTTACCGTGAAGGATCTTGGAGTCCCATTCAGACGGGATATTCTCCTTTATTGCTTTTAGAAGACCAAGCTCACAAAGTACAGTGTCATTGCTTCTGGAGAGCACAACACCGAGACTTTTTTTCTGCCGCCGGGATTTATTATGTACCATGTTGCACAGAAAGCAGCCAAGCCTCATTCTCAAAGGTTTCTTAAGTTGCTTTGCTCTGTTTTGTAGAAGTGAATAAATGTTGTCATCTCAAAATATTTGCTCCACTCGCTGGGACTGCATGAAAACAGAGCATGTAATCAATGTGCTTTTAGTGTATTTCACTTTTGAATTGAATTTTTTGTCAACCTCAACAGAAAATGTCTGCAGCATGAAAATTATGCATAAAAACATATGATCGGAATTATCCAAGCAGTTTATGCCACTAGAATGGCATCCTATGTGACTATTAGCAATGGTGCATGTTGGAGTTGGGTTTCTACATCCATTTGATAATTTATCATTTTCTTTCCAAGATGCTCAAAGATGCTTCAATAATGTGCCATTCATTTTAGCGTGTATATTGTCATCATGTACTTCCCAAAGTAAAAGAAAACGTGTTTTTACGACATCCTTTTCGAGTGTAAACATCCCCTAACTTCCCCATCGGTGCGAAGTGAGTGTTAGGCATTGTGTATTGTGTGAACTCAAGAATAGAATGAAAGTGGGTGCAGAACATAACGAAGCTTGTTTATGTTTGAATGGAGTAATCAGAAGCGGATGTTTCACACCTGCAGCATGTCACCTCTTCTGCCAGTTAGCATTAAAATAAAAGCTTGCTCGAAGTGATGACCTGCCAACACCTTGAGGATGACTCCAGAGTGATGAAGATATTTTGTGGCTCTGCATGAGTCAAGTGGCTAGAAGGGCACGCAAACAGTTTGGTCGGAATATCCCATAGGTTTACATTTGCGTTCAGCCGCCTGCTCTCAGAAGTTACATTTTGACGCTTTTCCAACCATGGCAAAGTGTGCACACGCAAGTGTGTATGTGTGTCCTTCCCTCTGCCCTTGTCATATTGGTCCCGATGCTGCGGGGCTGGATGCCGGGTGGACAGCTCGGGTCAAGGTCTCCCCTTCCCTTCTCTGACCGACGGGCTGTCACGTCAACGGGTGGAGCAGGCTCAGTCCGTAGGCTTTTCCTCGTGCACGAGCGAGGGCGTGCGTGCACGTCAACAATCGCACGCTGTCTGCGTGTTAAGCCTGCGCTCTCCGGCACACGAGCCCCCGCCCTCTTGTAGATTGACAGCGAGCTTTATTGCTGCTAATGCTTGCAGCTGTAGAGGCTGAGTGGCAGCATCCTAATGGGAAATGGACTCATTTCCGAACACAATGAGGGTGCGGCACACGCCCACATTTGGTCAACCATAATCTGCCATCGCTGTCTGTCCTCGGCAATCTGGTATTTCTTTTGAGTGATTCTGCTGTGGAAGCACTAATTTGATGGGACTAAACAGAGGCAAGAGAGAGCGCCTCCCTCAGCAGCCCCAGAAAGTGCAAATAAACTGCATTGCATTCATTTTTATGACTTTCTTGATGTTGGAGTCTTGTTCCGTTGCGTAACATTTCAATAATCAAAAGCGTTAAATGTTCATTAAATCGCATTACAATTTACTGATGACCGCTTTGACTTTTGGGCATATAACAATGAAAGCTCAGCATGAAGGCCTCGGTGGTGAATGAATCTATTTTGGACTTTTCTTCATGAAAGCCATTAGTGTTTCATGAGGCGCAGCATCCTTGTGCTAATTGGGTGTCTATATTTCTATATCTCGTTATTGGATTTATTTTATAGTGTGCTTAATAGTAAATAGTGTTTGAATTTTAAAACATACCTCTTGGGTGCAACATAAAGGGGAATTTTTAATCACATTGTCTGGAAATGAAAGGACCCAGCTTGCCTTCTTTTCTCTTTGGTATATGTAATTTTCCCAAATTTGTCCTAATGAGTTTGCAGGTTTACACACTGTAACACACTAAGACCCACACACCCCAAATACATACGTATAAAACGTTTTTTTTTTTTTTTTAATTGTAGATATCCTACCTTGCTTGTTACAGTAGGAGAATGTCAGGATGTGGGGGGGGGGGTCGTGGTGGGGCCATTAGATGTGAACTGATCATCACAAGAAGAGGAAGAGTAACATAGTTGATGATGGCTGGCCGTCAGTTGCCCCGGCAACCTCTGTATTTATGAAATATATTTTCTTCATCATCGAGTCCTGGGGTCCTGGTAGCGAGGCGCGCTAATGTAGCGAGCCTTCTCTACCTGCTGATGGGTGAGGGCCCGCCTTTAAGCCTGGCTTGACAATTAAGACCTGGGCGACTGTAGCCAGGGGTTAATACCGCTCATTAAAAGAACTAGGTCATTAGCAAAGAATCAAGGCTCTTAAGGCGGCAGGGGATGCAGGGTTTGAGATGTTCGGGAGGGAAGGGGGTGATGGAGAGGAGAAGGAGGGGTGGCAGTGGCAGCGTAGTAAACTGAATCTCTGTGAACACGCGGCCCCTTACATTAATTAACCTCCCTTTTTCCATGTTGGGGAGGTGCGGTTCGGGGGAAGGGGGTGTACTGTTTCAGGAAGAAATCTTCTATTATCGTATAAGCACATGGCCGTACATCAATTAATTGCAAAGCAGCGGGGAAAAGGGAAACGAGAGCTAGTTTACAGTCCTCCGTGTGGTCGCCTCTTGTTCCTGTTTGAGACCGACGTCCATTATTTTGCAGATGAAGAACAAAGGAGGTGGGGTGTAAAAAGCATATTAAAATTAAGGAGGGAATCATGGCAGAAATCAGCCCTGGAGTTACCACGAGGGAAAGAAGCAAATAAAATCCACGGAAATGAAAATAAATAAGCTGCGCTAATACCTCACCTTAAGGAGCCATGGCCAAACCCCTTGGTGGCTGTTTGCCGACTTTCTTATTAAGCTGTTACACATGCCGTTTGACCTTCAGCCAGGAGGATAAATGTTCTCCAAAACATAATGGACTCTTGGATTGTTAGGTGACTGTCCTCCCTGCTTTGTTATGATGACTCTTGTTGACATCAGGCCTGTCCGTTGTCTGCAGCATTTATGGACTGAGTCAGTGGAATATTTGAGTTTGAACCAGAAAATAATTGGGCGGCAGACCTGCTGTGAGCTTTGACTGTATTTACTGACATTCTAACCTGCCCTAAATTTGAAATGATAACAAATGACTTCATGACTTCATTTAAATTTCATTTGCCCACGTTTTAGGATGTGTGAGGAGAGAGGTGATTTTAGGTATTTTATGAACCGAGAGCCAAAAAGGATCAATTGAAGAAGGTTGGCCGATTTCACTTAAACTTCAACCTCATGTGACAGTGTTTTTAATGCTGTAATTTCTCAAGCATCATAATGAGGAGCGATTTGAATTTAAATGATGAGATACTGGAGATAGCCCTAATTCACCCATACATATTTAATCTGACATATTATCTTGCTCCTGCGATGGGCTGATGTGATATGACAGCCCGTCTGCCTCGACTCCGTCTTCTCCAACACTCACGCTTCAAGAGTGCATTGTCAAAGAATAAAGGTGGCGGATAATTCAGCACAATCGGAGACTCTTTGTGGACCAAGCGGGCTTTTTGTCCGCTTTCTTTGAGAACGGGGGCCTGCTGGTAATGCTGCGGCATGTTTGGATACTTTCAGCTTTCTGTTTTTGCTTGAGCGGCTTGATGTTTAGGGAGGTGGAGACCTTTTTCATGCCCCAGGGAGGGATCACATCTACCGTGTTTGCTCAGCTCAGATGTGCGACAGTTGAGGATGGCACCTGAGCGTGTTACATTCTCAGTGTTTGTCTGCACATAACATGGCCGATTACCCTCCGGCGTCTGTCTCATCCGCTACCTGGCACACAGCAGCGCGTAGCGTGCCGCCATGTTGCTTTTAATTGCTCTCCGGGCGTTAATATGCACTCATGTTTCGAGTGTTTCATTTTCATGCGCCTGGTGAAATGGTGACAAAGGCTGCAGCCAGCTGCCAGGTGGGAGCAGTCGAAACAAAACTTTCCGCAATAGTCTAGAATCAGCAGGCGAACATGCTGTGATGCTTGCGGGGAAGACTCACAAATGACCGGAAGTGGGTAGGATAAAAACAAATTTTACTCAAGTAAAAGTGCTTTTACTTTAGACAATATGACTCAAGTAAAAGTGAAAAGTCGTCCTCCAAATAAATACTTGAGTAAGAATAAAAAAGTACTGAGTAACTAGTGAGTAACTTCCGATTTGTTTTTTAATCAGTGCATGAATGTAACCCCCCCCCCGCCCCCAAAATCCTGAATCTGCAACTTCAGCTAATACAAAACAATAATATATCAAATCTTCATGAAATGAAAAACGATATACAAAATTAAAAACTTCATCCGTGCCTTTATATTGTCATTTTACGCCAGGAGTGGCCATGGCAATCTCTGAAAAAAAGATCAAAATCATTACTTTCCCACCATGACAAGCATACAATATGGATGAGAAGTCATTGTTTATCATACCACCCGCAGTCATGCTTTCATGAAAAATGCACACATATACCAATCATACCCATATTCATAATACCAGTAGGAACAAACCTATGTAAAAAAGGAATATTTGGAATTTTGAGAAATGAAGAGATTTTTGTGTCATGGTGATTTTTAGATATGATTTGCATGAGTGGGCATTCAATTGCAGTATGGGGAATTGTGACGGCCATCAGTGACAATTGCTACCTCTGATTGGCTGTTGGCTAGCAAATCACTGCATGGGATAGAAATAGATGATAAATGATATGATTAACAATGACTTCTCTGTTACCGAGGGGGTTTTGAGCGCACGAATGTGCATGCACTTATGGACGCCCCTCAGTCAGATGTTGCACGCTGCTCAAAATTTCTGGCCGTGCCCAAGCTGTGTGACGACATCGGTGTATGTCTCGAAACCATTTTTGACCTGCGTGCATCAGTCCGACTCAGTCAAAGGTAACAACGATCAACGCTTGTCTCGACAGCTTTGCGAATCTCCATCCATCTGCGAAACAAAGTGAATGTGGGAGTCTGGCAAGATAAGATTGTTGTAATAGTATTTACAATTATCTTCAAGTCAAAATGCTGTCAGTGAATTTTAGGTTATTATCAAATCAACTAGAAATGTATTTTTTGGTCAAAAGTTGTTCCTGAATAAGTTTAAGTTTATATGTTTGCGACCATAGCTGAGATCGCGCCATCACAAGCAGTAATTTATGCTGGCAACAATGCCTCCAAAGTTGGTTTAGCAGATGTCAGTTTTGGTGTTTCTTCTCGGCGCCCACGCATGGATCTTCTATCAGGAAGGCTTATCGGCATCAAGTGCTTAAAAGCTTTTCAGATGCCTGGTGATCAGAACAATTTTTGGCTTGATCTGCAGACTAAACAAACTGTAATGATGCAAGCTTGTGTAAAGATGCGCACGGCAAACAACAAATGCCCGCGCTTGATGTTTTTATTAATGTTCCCTCCTCCGGCTTCTCATCAGCCCTTCTCATATGGATCCAAACACAAGGGCAACTTTGTTTTTGCTCCTGCAGAGCTGCAAAGGAAAATTCCGGCACCGCAACGTATCATCTGCTGTTTCTGTCTCAGCCTTGCAAATTTCCCCGGGGATGGTTGAGCGGATTGTGCTACTGTGTGCTACATTCTGTGCGAGATGTAATCAGAAACGTTCAAACGTTGCCACAGTCACCGCGAGAATGCTGCGGGATAGGTGTACTCTTCAGGAGTGCTACAACAAACCGGCTCATGTCGTCGTTAAGTCAAAGCAGCCGGCGCATTAACTTTTAACTGTGCTCTCTATTTTGCAACAAGGTTGGATGTGGAACAAAGTTAGCAGACATCCTCTCAAGACCTGGCGCTCTCATTTCCATGCAGAAGCAGGAGCGCCGGGGCTCCCCTCAAGTCACAACTTCTGGCTGACACGATACCAAGGAGCCGCTCACTACAGCCAATCAAAAGACCTGAATTCTATTTGGTTTTTTT
>NW_017805983.1:7997830-8009366 GCF_001891065.2 Hippocampus comes
CACCCGCCCCCCCACCAAATACAGTCTGTCATTAGAAATCCTGACTGTCACGGTGATGCCGTTCTTGGTGGGCAGTGTTTGTTGCCTCATTTCTTTTAATTTTATCTCCATTAGCTTAATTCTTTTTTAATATTTCCATCTAACGAACTTTACAGCCCATTTTGTCTCAGTGTCTTGCTAAGCGAGTTTTATGAAGCAGGCAGTTCCATCTGAGGGGGAGGGGTGCCATGATGGTGGGCAACGGTGCTATTGTCAGCTGATTTTTTAACATCCTCGCTCACAGTTTTGCTTCTTCGTCTAACACAAACAAACAAAACAACTGCACATAGTGTTCATTAACCAGGGCAGCTAATTAAGCTTGAGCTGATTGAGCTCTGAAAGGTTTACCTTCGCTGTCATTTCGCGCACCTCCTTTGCTCCTCACCAGAGACCCATTAGGCTCAACCTGTCTCAATTGAGACATGTAATGGAGGTCAGCACAGCCATCGGAAAACTTAGCTGCAGTCGATTTATCAATGCATGATTGTATTGATCATTACACACCGCGATGTTCTCATGAATTTGCTTTTCAGCACATAAATTAGTACAAAAAAATAAAAAATAATCAACATTTCTTGACCGACTCTTTTGTCAATGTGACGTCATCTGTATGTCAGATGGAGAACAGAAACGTTTCTATATCTTAGGTGATGTTTTGGCTCTGCTTCCTACTCTTGACTGTGAAGTGTCAGTGTGAATCCACTTGTCTATGAGCAAAATGGACCTTGGCCCCTCCCTAATGTCACTTATTTAATTGCAGTGCATGAGTATACAGGGGTGCAAAGCCAGTTTCGGCTGCTCATGTCGTTGTAGGATCAGCAACATGACTAACGGCCATTGGAAGACCCGGGAGCACCTGCAAAGGTTAAAGGTCACTTCCTACCTGGAGATGGAGTTTGGCACCAACGTTTGATTCCATCAGAGACTCCTGAGCTCTAGGCTGGTCTTTAACCTTCAGGCTAGGCTAGCCTCCCTTTTCTCCTTCATCTCCTCCTCCTCATCTTAGCAGTTACTCTTCCTCACCCCAGGGAGCGACAAGCTGTGTCTTCCTGCTGCGCAGACCTCTCCACTTTGGTGTTTAATTATCAGGGAGCCTGAGAACTTGCCTCTACTGTATGATGAGCTTGAGCGTTTAGAAGGCCTCACCTTTAAACTCTGCAAGTTCAGAAAGCCTTTGGAAGAAGGGGCTGGTCACCATATTTAAGAAAATGAGCAGATAGAACTGTAAGTACTCAATTGTCTCAGACGTTTTGCTATTAGTGTTGACTTCTAAACGGAATCGAATGGTTACTGCACGTACTTTTCCGAGATAAAGATGTCATAGTCCGACAAATACTAAATCCATTTGGATCAAAATGGTACTTGGAGAGTAATTATTTAGCACTTTACCTTCGAAAGGTATCACCAGTATGGTGTCCGTGGTCACCAAGTTGCCTGTTCTAAAAATAGCTCACCTCATGGTTTATTTTGAACTGGATCCCTTGCTGTGCCGTGGATAACCGTGCTGTTTGGTACTTTAACTAGCCTACTCACTGGCCAGCGCAATCTTCCTCCTTTATATTGTAGTTAGCATTTAGCCGGCTAGCTCTCGTCATTAAATGGTTTCCTTGAAGCTAAACTGCACACATGCACAGAAGGATGCCTAATTCATACGAGAGTGCAACAATAATTTGGATTTCTAAATTTGTTGCTGGTCAGGGGTCCACATCCCACAGTATATATATTCAATACTGAAAGAACACATGCAAATTCATAAGCAACCCTGTTGATGTGTTTCTGCAAGAACAGGAAAGCCTGACCAAATGCTCCCCGTGTTGGCGTCTGCTCTGAGGTAGCAACACTCAGAAGTTCAGTTCAAAGCTGCTCTAGAAATGAGAACTTGGCCATGATCAAAAGCAACAAAACCTGAGCACAGTTTGAGGACAGCACGACATAAGAGCCGTCAGAACGGCGATATGAATCTGCTCTGTAATTCGGAGAAAAAGATTAGAAGAAGATAATGGTCTCATATCTCAAAAGTTAACAGTGAGGCCGGCGTGAACTGTGAATAATCTTATAATTACTGATCTAATGCCATTAGGCCTGACAGAAATAGAGAAAGCAACGCATGGGTGGGGTGCCGTTAATCACCGAGCGCTGCTCGTCGGATCATCAGTACCGGGGTGCGTGCTGGGGCCACGACTGATGATAGGTATATGTTTAAATGACATCTTAAAGGAACATTACGCCGCACTCATATTTGGTTAACATCCCCTGCCAAATGGTTCAAATGTGGCACTTTCCTAATGCGCCTCCATTTGCAGCCTCCGCCTTTTCCTTGCAGGGCAATCCAGACTTTTTGTCACTGTTTGCCCGCTTAAATGATTACCAATCTTTGAAAGAATTTGGTTGACCTGGGAAGAAACGAATTCCTAAGAAATATTCCTCATATTTGTATCCAGCATTTTATGCTTAGGTCAAGAGAGAGAGAGGAAACTTAGAAGTGAATGGATGGATGTGGGTGTCAATACTGCTTGATGTGCTTTTGTCACATCAATAGATATTTAAAGAGAGTGACACAAACACTTTTTTACATTTCCAGATTTGTTGATGTGGCATCTATCTATCTATCTATCTATCTATCTATCTATCTATCTATCTATCTATCTATCTATCTATCTATCTATCTATCTATCTATCTATCTATCTATCTGTCTGTCTGTCTCTCTCTCTTTCTCTATCTCTCTCTCAATCTATCTCTCGGTCACTCTCTCTTTCTCTCTCAGCCTCTATAACATGCAGAGCTAGCACACATGAGAACAACGCAGGACTTTGACGCTAATGGTCCCTCCCTAGATGAAGTTCCGAACTATTCCGTTTTCATTTAGTTACATTTTTGGGCCCCCAGAGCCAAACTTTTGATTACACAACCTGCCATCTCTGCTGGATGTTGGTCTTTTAGGGAAAAAACACAGCTCATAATTAGGGAAACATGCAGATGGACTGAGTGAGGGGCGATAGCGGCGGCCTCGCTGGACTGCTGTCTGGGCAGGGAAGGCCCATAATGAAGCGGGGGGGAGGAGTGGGGGAGGTTTGGGGGCTTTCCACATCTTTTGGTAGGTTTCTAACTTGACTTCTAGCCTGTTAGCTTTGTTCTGTATCAAGGGAGAAATACTTGCCGTGTGTGTGTATGTGTGTGTCTGCGTGCTGGCATGCTAAGGTGACAACAGCTGTAATGGCAAGCGAAATGTTGTTCCTGGGCCTTCAATGTGGGCTTGATTGTGTCTGTATCTGGCTGGTTGAGGTTAATTAAATAGATAACATGTTGTGCAGGTACCATCATCAAAAAAAGGACAAAAACACGCTATTCTGGCTCCACCCACTCACTTTTTACAGGCGAACTCAGATGGCTTCTCTTTCTGCTGCAGCTCTGGTTAACTCTGGGTTCTTTGCTTGTCATTTTTATGTACTTGTTATGTTTTTGTTTCAATTACATTTGCTTTTGTTCCCTCATGTGCCCTTTTTGTCTCCACCTGTTGTCATCATCCGTGTCCCTTGTGTTTGACCAATCAGCTCCCTCAACCCTTTGTGTCTTGTCCAGGTGTTTCTCATTGTCTCATCTCTTTGCTTCTATTTAGTTCCCTGGGTTCTGTCAGTCTTTGTTGGATTTGTTGGATCATTGTGTGTGTCTGTGTGCTCCTGTCATGTTTTGTTTGTGGCGTAGGTTGTTGTTACTTTGGTTTCCTGTGGTTTTTAGGACTTTGTATACTTCAGTTATTTTTTTTCCAGTGTACTCCTATTTGTACTTGTTTTCAACACATTTTGCTCAGTCCACCCAAACCTCCTGCTTTTTGGGGTCCTCCACCTACCACCTCGCAAAACGTGACAGTACTTTGCTTTTTTTTTTTTTTTTTTTAATCATTTCATCTGACCCTAAAACAGATAAGATAAAAAGATGAAAAAAAATGAATGGATGAATTTCGATCAGTTTACGTTATTCATCTATTTCTGGACAGTTTCATGGAATATTTGGAGTTTTCGAAAGAAAGCTTATTGCACTCCAGTGGGACAAATGAATGATTCATTTCTGATATTGGGAAGTGGAAATAGCATTTGCTGAATTTGGAGAAAATTACATGTTAATGTAAGAAGTGGAAGTTATTAGTATATTGATACTGTACGTAGAAGGGTGGTACTTATAATGTGGACATATTTTTTGTGTACAGTATAAGTTCTTTTGCAACCTGGATAATGAAGTGCGAAAAATGAATGAACATTTTATTTTCATGACAAAAATGATGTTAGTTCAAAATATTATCTAGTAAAAGAAGCCCAAAAATATTTCCCATTACAGAGTGTGGTCGAAAATGGCCACAAACAAGCTGAAAGGCTTGTAAAATCACGCCTGGGTGCCGTAGAAAAAAAATGAAACAGAAACAAGTTAGCTCAGCAATGGAAAGTAGTGCAAGTATTTTGTGGTGTTCATGGTTGTCTTGTCAAAGCACGTCACTGTGACATCCGGTGGCGATGACACATTTCATTCAAATGTGAAGTTTCACTGGGTACATACGGGCTGCTAGGGTGACACACTCGCAAATTTACAACTCGCTAGTGTCGCTTGACTATGTGTGTGCGTGTGTGTGTGTGTGTGTGTGTGTGTGTGTGTGTGTGTGTGTGTGTGTACTTGCTTGCAAGTGTGCGCGTATTTTGAGTGGAAACAACGCCGCAGCAGCCAGCGATCCCTCGAGAGCCTCCATGTCATGTCGAAAATACCATAACATGTGCATTACACTTAAGCGATTCCTCTTCCATCTGCTAAGTATGACAGCATTAGCATAGCCGTTTAATTAGTAGCGTGCTTCAAGCGTCCCCCCCACCCGCCCCCTTTTAATCACCTCACTGTATTTACTCAGGCGCCGACAGCAGACGGACTAATTTAGACACCAAACAAGAACGTAAGTGCTTTCTAAAAGCCATAATGGCAGTTACTTTTCAATATTGTTAAATAATCTATGACAATTATGTAACGGATGAAAACCGTTTGCGTTTTTTGGGGGGCCTGGGATCGTCTTAATTTGGGGCCTAAGAATGTGCGTTTTATTATTATTGATGACTCTGCGGGCAAAGGGTGTCTTTGTTTCGGCCGTCATCCTCTGATCTCTTTCTCCTTTCAAAATCAGGCCATCACGAGCGTTGTGCACGGCCGCTTGACTAATGGCCATTCTGTGTGAATTGCTCACATTTACATTAATGGACTTGATGTGAATGGAGGTTCATATCAAGCCTCATAGATTCTGTGCTGTGATTTTATTAATTGCAACAGAGACAGCGTTGTTTGTCGTCCTGACGCCAATTCAATTAAAATCCCATTTAGGGGGTAATAGATTAGATGGCGTAAACTTTATGTGCAAGACGCCTTGTGACTAATATGATGGCGCTACACGACTGACTGCTGTGTGTTTTTACATCAACCTACTGTGTATGAGCACAGCTCATTTCATTCCAAATTGTTTGTCGAGATTTTTCAAAGCCGATGTCATTTAAACAACAAAAGAAAAATTGCAGTGTAATGGTTCAGCAGGAAAGCGGACTCGAGTAAAGTGTGTGTCGTGACCACAGTTCCTCGCTGCTCCATCATGAGGGGATGATGGTCCTGTGCAAAATTCCGCAATAAGGCCGCCATGCGCACGAGGCACCTGCGACGCCGTCCTTGCCGACAAAAATTCGCAGTGTTGTTCACCGCCGCTACATGTCTGCTAATTCACCCGCAGGAGCACAGCGACGTGCACGGCGCCGTTCTCAGGGAGTGTTTTGCATTAAAAATCCTTTTGAGCCGATGTAAGTTTGAGAAGAAGAGGAATCCAGCTTTAATAATGCAACGCGCGAGACGGCGCAGCGCAATATACATTTTTAATTACTAAAGTGGCTAATATCTAGGTTTGGCTTTGAGGTTTTGTTCCATGAAATATTCATCCCTATTTTGTTCCCCGTAGCTCAGTCGGATACGCACACCTGAGTTGAGCGGAGGACGCAGAGGAGTGAGTGGCTTGGCGCATGCCAGCTTCAGGTGACAGATGCTGAATGAAACTTTTTGGGGAAACTTTTCCGTACAGTAAACTCACAAGTGATTTATTTTTATAGTTTACAGTTTTTCAGAATTTCGCCACATGACACAACACTCAATTTGTAAATGTAAAAAGGAAGTCAGAGGACATATTCCCCATGGCCCCATACTTTTAACAAACCGAAGCAAATTATTTGTGCCTTCAATCAAGCGCATTGACAAAAAAATAACAATCAGTGCAAATATACAAGCTATTTAAATATCTTCGAATGATTTAAGTCAAATCAAGGCAAAGTGCATTTCAAAGAGGAGAGTTTAGCACTACTGTGTTGCCCTGCAAAGATTGCACATACAACAGATTTTCACGCCCTTCTCGGAATTTGTGGAGGTGATGTAGAGTGCTTTTGCACTTGGGGGGCGTGGGAGGGAAAAAAGGGAATTTTTATGTGTGCAAAAGTTGTATTTCTTCAGTTTGTCTGTGCATTAATTGAGAGCCTTTCCTTTTTAGACAGAGTGCATTATTTATGACGGCCTCAAAGTCTAAAGGCTGACGCGCACGCGCACCAGCCAGCCTCAGCTCTCCTGACACCAACCTCGTCTCCTGAGTGCGCCAGCGAGTGCCGATCCCGCCTTACCTTAGCGTTCCCTCATAAATTAAATTTAGATGAACACCACTGGAAGCCGAGCATAAAGTAGCTGCGGCCTTAAAGTGGAAAAGTAAGTCATTAATCAATCATGTGTCTCCACCCACATCCCTGTTTTAAAAAAACCAATGTCCAAGGGAGAGCTACTAGTAACCGCAGTTTTACGTCCCACCTCTCCTTTCCCGGCGCTGTTTTACAAAGACCTACGTTGAGCCCAGAAGAGAGAGTCAACCTACCTAATTCCAGTCAGTTTTGATAACGTATTCCATTTTACAGCGCTCTCTCTTCTCATTCTGATGGCAAACACTTACATTCTCCTTTCTGGTTTGAGACGCGCGCGCATTACCGCAAGCGGTGCTCCTCTCTGAGCTGGAATTGTGAGACGACAGAACACGGCGGTTCCCTCATGCGTCCTGACGAAAGTTTACCACATTTTCAAAGTTCAGCCCGCACAACGTGATGTCAATTAAAGGTGACAAAAACTTGACTGCTTCCATATGGCTTGCAAACCACACAACTATGAGCGTCTTTTTTTTTTTTTTTTTTTCCCACACGAATGCTTCAGAAGAAGCCATTCCGACTCTGGATAAAATGCAGGTAGGGGATTTAGTCATGGTCCTCCATCAGTCTCCAGAAAGCAGCTTGCTAACAATAAATTGACAAACAATTACCGGTACTACTGCCCCACAATTACTCACTTTTGCTCAAGGATTTTACCCTACGACACTTGGTAGCATCTTCTCAGAGCGCACCCGGCAAATAAAAACTTCCTTTGGCCCCAGCGGGGTCCGACAAACAAACACATGAGGCGCTCCACTTCTTTTTGGGGAAGTAAAGAAGCAGCCCATCTCAACCAAGATACACAAATAACAAGAATAATCCTGTCTCTATGCGAGAAGCATTGACAATCCATTTTAAAGTATATGAGGAGTTGTGCCCCTGGGCTGAAGCAACAGGTCTTAGATTTGGTGGGCAACAGCTTAAGCTGCCTTTTAACATTGGTATGTATGTTCCTGTTGGTTGTTCAACGCCAAAGATGCCTTGGACTATGACCTTACTTCTGCCACTTATAGTTTTTCATATTTGTAGCTGAGTGGCGGTGCTCATTGAGCATGCTCATTGAGCTCATTCAACAAGAAATAGCAGTTAGAGGAATCCAACCAGAAAGCATCAACTCAGCATTTCCTCAAAAGCTCACTTAACTTGTGTCGCGCGGGCCGATCTGAAGACCACCTTTTACTTAGCGAGTGTTAACTTTACCTCACTCAGTTAATTTTGATGTGGGTCACATAACTCTGTTACATTTTTTAACAGATTCAAACGATAGAGTAATCCCTTTTTTTAATCTAATCAAAGCGATGATTCAGCGTCTGGCAAGAATGTTCTGAATTTCCTCCTGAGATGTTGTACCGTTGCCACAGGCGCTCCGTTGGTTGTCTGCATGTGCAACGCAGGTGAATCGTGGACAGACAGTGTCACGTATCAGACTGTAAGCCCTTAAATTAATCATCACCTCACATCCGTACCTCTCGGCGGCATGCTCCCTCTTGGCTGCCGAAGGCACTGAAGATCTGTCACACGTGGTAGAGAATCACAAAACTCATAGCCTAAGGGTAAGATTCATCCCACAGAACTTTCCACATATTTACCTGATCAGAGTGATGTGTGTGTGTGTGTGTAGTGTGTGTGTGTGTGTGTGTGTGTGTGTGTGTGTGTGTGTGTGTGTGTGTGTGTGTGTGTGTGTGTGTGTGTGTGTACACACAAACACTCCTGATGCAAGGCCCATCTGTCGCAAACCTGTAGCGCCCGCAAATCCTCCCCCCACCCTGCTCTTACACATATATATCCCCTCGGTCTTCTTGGTCCCCCACCCGCAAAATGAAACCCAGATTGATAGCACCGTCGTGCCGGCTGCACGCCGAGAGCACCACGTACCTTCAAACACACTGAGCCTTTGAAAACCAATACTCATAAAGAAGATTTGATGTGTCCCATATGTGATGCCACATTTGATTTCCGGTTCACACTCTCTTTGTTTGGACTCCCTTTTCCTACTGGAATTATCTGGACAGCTTTCTTTTAACAACTCAATCACAACAGAGTGCTCCGAATGACCACGCGACTGAATAATCTGTTCAGTATTATGACTGTTGATTGCAGAATTACACCGCTGGGTTTCGAGAAGACCACCCATATGCTGGACGTTCTTGGAAGTTTCACATGATGAAGTTCGCATTGCTAAAGTGCACATATGATGCTGCTAGGTTGTTGTTGTTTTTTTTTTTCACAGGTAAACACCCAAATAATTGTGAATTTATTTGTGATTATTTTATTGTGCTTGCAGCACACAAACACAGTATAGAATTTGACTTTTGTCATCCACAGCCAATGGGATTATTTGGACTCCGCAACTCTCCCCCGAGGGTCATTGTAGATTGTGGATGGATCCTTTTGAAAGCTGAAGGTTGTCTCTTCAGGTAGCTGAGGTCAAAGGTCATGTTTGCAGTCTGACACCTTAGTGATAGCTTGTCATGGACAATAGAGTTAAACAACCAATTCCGATGCATTGGTTGTTCCTCTGGTTGCGACACAGGCAACGGATTTTGATCATTTCTTCATGTACGTAGGACAGTTTAAAGACATAAGAAAATATCCACCCTATATTTAAGAGCTATAAAAATTGTCAGGAGCGAAAATCAATATTCTTTATTGGTAACCTTAAATCTGAATACAGGATGGGAACACATGACATCAAACAACAAAATGGAGCACATTTACAAATTTTGTTTTATTCATATATGTCTACACATATATATAAATATTCATTCCTTTTTCATGTCGCCTCAACTTTTCCTGGAAATCAAATTGCATTTGCAATTATAAAAAAAAAAAAAACACGCAATCCCACAGGGCATTTTTTGCTATAACTTTTCTTTATGTGTGTGATTGCATGTAAATCCCCCTCAGCAGAATAATGTTGACCCTTGACCCTGAGGGACGAGCCAAGCAGCCATCCCACACAACCGAGTAAGAAGTTAGTTTCAGGCTGCCTTGTTTCGAGCCACCCAGTGCATTGTGGGTAATCACGCGAAAACCGACGTGACAATCAAGTGTTTTTGTTTTCTGTGTTCTGACACCCACACAATAATTGACAATTTTAACACGAGTACTTGTCTGCTACTTCATTTAATTGGCGTTAGCCATTAATGTGTCTCAAAAAGTTTGTTTTTCTCACCCTTGTGGACGTTGAAATGTACACAAAAATGTAACTGATGATGCATGTTAGAGAAGGAAATAACACACCTGACTTGACTTTATTAAAACTTTGTGGAACACTAATTATTCTTAGAAAAGCAAAATGTAGCCAGATGAACTTTCTTCCCATTATCTCACTTGAATGTGGATTGGCTTCAAAGTTCCAATCTTTTTTTCTTTTTTTGTTTTACTTAACAATGCCTCACAAAGTCTGCGGGTGAAGGAAGTCATATCTCAGGTCATGCTCAGCTCCTTAATCAGCTCGAATTACAGTTTTCCACTTTTAGGCGAAGGGAGGGTTTTCCAGTGTTTTCTTGGATGGAAGCCACCACAGAGGCTGATAATCAAAAATCAAGAAACTGGACTTTTTCAAGGCTGGAGGGAGGCCAAATTCATCAGCAATGAAAACAAAAGGCATATTCTGTAAACTTAGGGCAAATATTTCTCACATGTTTTTCTTTAAAGATATACGTATTCGGCATATAGTCTATAGACGCTGTTGCCTAGTAGTTAGCACATCTGTTTCGCAGCTCTGAGGTTTAGAATTTTAATCTGTCGGTTTTCTCCAGGTGCTCCGGTTTTAAACAGGCCTTAAGTTAGTGGAAGACTCAAAAATGTTCCAAGCCATCTCTGATTGTCAAGTCCTCTTAATTTTCTTGTTTTAATCTTGCAATGGCATCTTAATTATTTCATTATTAGGATTTGTGACTTGTCAGCAAGTCGTTTTACGATGCCCTTGAATCCACTGACCACCACACGTGGACAGAGAGGAAGGAAAGCTGCAACGGGTTGATGAGGATGTGGCGGACATGTTGGCAGTCACGCTCTACTGTCGCCTTCTTTTTGACCGGAACTCATCCTCCCCTGGCGAGTGTCTCCCATCTGTTCCACCTCTGAGTGACCTGCTCCATGCCACCAAGCTAACAGTATCGTCCCAATAAATGAGTGGCATCTGCATCATCCAATTGCAATGTGGCTGGTTCTCTTGCTTTTGTGCCATCTAAGTGAAAACATCTCGGCGACGGAAGGTCTTTAAATTCTAATTACAAAGCAGCTTTACGATACCTCAGAGGAGTGAGACTAAGTGTTTGATCTTCAATGCGTCTGCTGGGGCTTCATCGCCTTCTCCACTCCTGGCGCTTCACCTCTCGTTTTTATTATTATTTTTTTTTTTGCTCAATCACTATCCTTCCCATTGTGTCTCCTCTCTGACGTCTTTCGCTGTCCTGACTTCCATTACATCCTCAACAACTTTCTTGTTCTGCAAAGTTGATTGATCCACATAACAATGTACAGTATGTTCCATGGCTGCAGTTTCATCATGTGCCCATGAGGAATCTAACGTATACATGTGTGACACAGGCCAGGAAGTAAGCTTCATCAACCTGTTTTTACTTCTCCTTTTTTTGCCGTTCTTCATATTACCCTGTCCTCCCCCTCCTCTCACTGCCTCTGCCGTCTCCTTGGTTTTTAAACCGTTGTTTAAGGATGCGAGGAGCGTGTGTGTGTGTGTGTGTGTGTGTGTGTGTGTGTGTGCGTGTGTGGGTGTGTGTGC
>NW_017805983.1:8009708-8030663 GCF_001891065.2 Hippocampus comes
TTGCTTGGGCGGGCGAGGGAAGAGAGAGAGAGAGAGAGAGAGAGAGAGGGGGGAGGGGGGGAGAAAGAGAATGAGAGATAAATTGTTAAGCGTCAAGATCACTCACATGTACCTTCACAACTTATTACTGTACAAAAGTAAAGTATCATCTCAAGGGCTCCAAGTGAATCATGGCCATTCCGGAATCTTGATAAATTTAAGGACATGCCTTAACCAATGTTTGACTTATTATTTAGCATTATAGTGAATATGAACTATAAATGGGCACTGTGTGCGTGCTTGTGTGTGTGCGTGTGTGTGTGTGTGTGTGTGTGTGTGTGTGTGTGTGTGTGTGTGTGTTTGTGTGTACACCTGCCCAGCTAGAGTGTGTGGAGTGGATAAGTCATAGCGTACCTCGCCACCTTTCTGACTTAATAACAGCGTGTCTCGCCACACCCCCGCGCACACATACTGCCATGCAGAACAAATTACATTTAATGGGGTTTCTTTGCCCCCACAGTCATTTTTACTGTTCACTTCAAAATTTCAATTTTGTGCTTAATGCTAAGGTTTTCTTCAATGAGAGCAACATTAGAGCAATTACGGCGCCCGTGAACATTAAATTAAATACATTAGCGCCATTTTTGACAGAAACATTTAGAAGCCAGGCAGGCTGCACAAAATGAGCTATGAAACCATAGCAAAGAGCCCTGAATCATTTGATTTTAATGCGCCATGATAACCATTGAACCTGCACAATTTTTAGTTGGGTGTATGTCAAATGAAATCTCACTTTACAGATCACGGTTACAAATAGTACAATGTGAGAAAAATGCTTTCAGTGGAATCCAGCTATGAAAGTTACAAGAAATGCAAAGTTTAAAAATCTGCAACAATCTTACCACTATTTCCACATTTATGTCGTGTGTCTTGCAATTTTCAACGCGGTGCTCATATTGCTGTGAACAATCAGTCAGTCTGGTCTGAAAGCCTGATGACTCGAGGAAAGTTGCTACTCTATTCCGCCTTATTTGTATGTATTGAAATGTTAGATCCAGAATATCTTGCCGTCGGTGTTGCTTGAGTCCACACTCGCCTCCTGCGAGACTTCCAGCAAATCCATTGGGTTGTGTTATTTTACTCTATGCTTTTCCATAAGCGACAAGTTGTGACCTCCCGGGGAGATGACCGAGCGAGTTACGTCAGTAGGTAACTGAGGAAAGAGAAAGGAACCCCAGATGGCTGGACCGGAACCAAACACAGATGGGTCACGTGACGGGCGCTTTGCCACGGAACTTCCTGCGCACTCTCCCTCTCTGTCGCAGCAGTTGGTGTCACTATTGGCGCCGTCTGCGTGAATTCAAGGCCCTGACTGAACAGATTGGCCAGTCGGCGAAGATCATTTGCAGAAAACTGTTAATCTCCCACCGGCTGCCTGAAATGCACTTGGGCGCACCGTCTTGCTTTCTTCTTCATTTAAAGTGGGCCTGAGGAGGCCACAGGAGTGTCAATGTAAAACATTCACACGAAGGAATATGCCATGGCTAATTTAAAAAAAAAGGTGATGAAATCCTGTTCCGTTTGACGGAATGGGACAACTACATGTATACAGGGTGCACACTTTGTTGCTCAAAAAAAGTCTCTGGTCCAATGGGTTAGAATGTAGCGGATTGAACATGGCATGTAATGTTGGATGCCATTTAAGATTTCATTTTTCACTTTCGTAGCCTACTTCACTTTGGTATGGTACTTGCAAATATCATTTAGTATGGCACAATAAAAAGCGCTTTGACTAAAAAGTCAAACATTTCATCTCATAGTGTCAGGTTATGAGAATGTTCATTACGGTGGAGTGCAGACAAAAAGCCAGATGGACCCATGCGTAGGGGTGCAGGTAAGGAAGGAAGGAATTGAATAAAATATTATATTAGAAAATGACAAACCATGGAAACTAAAAAAAATACAACTAAAACAGGGAACAAACAGGGTCAAAAAAAAAAAATGGAAATCATCCCCACAGGCAACTAGTACAATGAACTGAGACTGAATGATCAGAAACCAAGAACTAATTAAAAACAGACAGTTGAGAAAGTGAGGCACAACTGGGCAAGATCGAAGTGGCTACAGAGAGCTGATTGGTTGACTGCGGAGCGGGTTGAAAAGAACAGGTGACCACAGGTGGAATAAGCAGACGAGGAAGCCATGAAAAGGCGCAGCAAAACACGGATCCAAATTAAATTGGATTCAAACAAACTGGAAACGGTCAACACAAGCATGAATAATGACACATAATTTTTGTGTTTGTGGTTCACAACCAAGCTAAAACATGGGCGAAAAGAACTCTCAGGCCATCACATCAACCTGCTTTCATCCACCAACTCTCAGACCGGCACGTCAACCTGCTTGCACCCACCAAAGAGATAAGTGTGTGTTAGAGTCCATCATGCACCTCCCTCCCGTCAGATTTAATAAAATCCTCTCCAAAGTCGTCTTTATCGGGCACGCTTTCTACCTCTCGGCTGTGGTGGCGACTTGCTCCCTAAGTCCATGAAATGTGTGCAATGTGGCGAGGAGGAGCAGCGTGGACCACCAGGTGCTGCCTCTCCACCTCCAGCCGGCCGAGCTGCACCATTCCTCTCCAATAAGCCAAAGGGTTGAGATCGGGCTCGCCAAAAGACACTCGGAGCGTGTACTTCAAAGCGGCGTGGGATTATGCTTCTCCATCCTGAAGGGTTTCCTTTGAAGGGAAACTTAGTGCAGAGCCGCCGGTGGCCACTCAGTGTGCACGATTGTGTGTTTGTTTAAACCCATTTACTCACCGCTTTTGCCACCAGGATGCAGGGTGTGTGTGTGTATGTGTGTGTGGATGCATGTGCATAAGTTTCCTCAACTTCAATTTAAAGGGTGCAAATGCAATGTAAATAGATTGACGGCCACAATATTTTTTTTTAAAAAGAAGTGTTGCATGCACACAACTCAAAAAGAGGCGACGTTCTTTATGTTTGCTAACTACAACATTTTCATTTGAAATAAGAGATCAACAGTTCATCTTTTTTTTTTTTCCTGGCTCTTACATTTTGATCTGATCCACAACTGAGCATTACTTTCAACACAACACCACATTTCGGACAGATAAGCTTTAACATGTCATTCCAAAATCCGCATCATACCTGTGGCCCGCTAACATTAGCAAACACCTGCATTCGTCTTTTGCGATTCTCTTCCAGACTTAAATATTTTGGTTTTGTGGTGATCAATTACTGGCAATTTGAAGTTGCTGGTACATTAGTCTTATCAGCCAGATGTGTTTGTGGTGAGGCCCTCCAATAAGTGTGAAAAACTAAACTAAAATAAATGGGACTGTGAAGCAGTAACTCCGGCGGGGTTCAAGCTGACCTGAGAGGCTGCGCCCTGGTGGGTGTTCACAGTGGCCAAGGGGCCCTGGTGGGGTGCCAGCTTCCGCCTAAGATGAGGACTGACACCGAGGTTCAGGGGTTAATTTGTGTAACAAGCCAATTTGCATACAAATGAAAAATGACAGAATTCTCAGTTCTCTGCAACTTTCAATGTCATCCCCATCAAACCAACTCTATCTGCTGCCACCCCCCCCCACACCCATCCCTCGCTTACCCATTCCTCCCCCCACCGCATGCCGTTTGAAGAATATTCATTACTTGTGAAGCTGGGGCACCTTGTTTGCTATTAATCTCCACCGCAGGTCAATGACTTAATTTGCTCAACTTTATCAGCGGTGCCATTCACTTTTCCTTTCTTCCGAGGCCCAGCCGCTGCCTTTGTAGCTGTGTGGAAAGTGCTCGTCTCCTCACAGAAGCTGCCGGAGCTTTTTACAGCACAACAAAGACTCAGTTACTCTGTGCACTCAAAGACTTTCAAACACATAAATGAATTACTGGAGAGGGAAATATACTCCTGCAACTGCCTCTCACTTCGTCTTGCTCTCGATTGTTTCAGACTAATCCAGCGGAAATGACTTCCCTAAAGAGGGTCACAGAATTGCACGGAAAATTGTGAAATATTCTTTCTATGTGATCTTTACATGCATTTTCAGACTTGACATTAGATCGTCTTGAAGCACCCGCGGCACAGTTTGTGGATTGTAATGTAGGCGCATTGCACCGTTTTGGAGATGGATGGGAGCTGGCGAGGACCAAAGTTGAGAGCGCTTGTAAAAGGAAGAGAGAAATGACTCGGGGAAACATTGTTTGGATCTTTATGCTAAAATCTTCTTTGTGTTTAACACTCTTGATCCTTCATTGGCAAAGGAGGGAAGCATATTGATCTGCGCTTGAAAGGCTGCGGCCCTTTCATCACGCTTACTCCTCACCTTAGACGGCTTTGCGCGGGCTCCTCCAGGATCGCGGCAGCCTCGGCCAGCACCAGGCAAAGATTAGGCCGGCGATAACCCGCTCAACCCAATAGGTAGTGAGTGAAAGGCGAGGCTGTCTAATTAGCGCTGATCAAAGCGGCCAACTTTATCCCTAAAACAAACCTGCACATTTGAATGTGCTGCGGAATGGGAAGGAGAGGCAAAGAGCAGGCGGAGGGGAGAAGTTTTTGAACTTCCCCGATGATGAAATTCACAGCAGCAGAGTGCCTCCCTTTCGCTGCATGCAGATGAAGCAGCTTTATCTGCATGAGGATAAAGCAGAGCGGCATGGAGGTCATACTGAGGTGCATGTTTAATTTCTTCATACCTGCTCACTTCGAGCTGCGGCTGTTAGTTCTCTTTTCTGGTCCATCTCATCAGAATGTCTTACTGACCTTTGGTGACCTCTGAAATATGCATTTTCATTTGCTTCATAACCCGCCACAGTTGCGCCAGCCAAAAGAAATTGCCAAGAGTGAGAACGTATTTGAAATTTGATCACATTTCATACCCACAGTCTGCTTCGCCGCTGCTCCTCCCCACCCACTCCTCTTAATGACTTCCTGATAAAAGCAAGTTTATTTTCCTGTATATTTATGCATTCTGTTCAATTCCAATTTCACATCATGTGAGATGAATTTGTGTGTATGAACATGTGCCTGTCGTGATCTTTAAGGACGACGAGCATCGCCTCCTGGTTTTGCATACATTTTCAAAATTAGGAGACGTGACCGTTAGGCTCCGTGCAAAGTTCTGACTTTTAAAAAAAAAAGTTCAATATCTTAACACTTCGATCTTCTTTTCAAATGTACATTGTGCCACTCACAAAGTTCATCACAGAATTAAACAAATGTATCTGATGTATAACATACACTCCTGTTCGCAGCAGTTTAATGTGGTGATGTTGGATTTTTAAACCTTTTTGGGGTATTTCAATAAAATCTGATTGAGTATCATCTTCAGGGGAAATTAGGAATTTCACACCCTGTGCGGCCTCGAGCAGCCATGTGTGCCATCTATCGATGGATGTATTTAGGTGTGTGTGTGTGTGTGTGTGTGTGTGTGTGTGTGTGTCTGTGTGTGTGTGTGTGTGTGTGTGTGCGTGCGTGCGTGTGTGTGTGTGCGTGCGTGCGTGTGTGTGTGTGTGTGTGTGTGTGTGTGTGTGTGTGCGTTTATTGTGGGAGGGCTTAGGGCTTGTGTGTTTGCAAGCATAAAGCTTCATCCAATGCCACAGGCGTGACCCAAATATGGCTGAAAGACAACATGTGACCTGCTTAGTGCCTCCCCCCACCACCACCGCCCACCCCGCGGCACCACTGCTCCAGGGTGTGTTGGTGGTCATGCGTGCGTGTGTGTGTGTGTGTGTGTGTGTGCAGCTGGCCAAAGTATAGACAATATAGACACCAACAGATGCCCATAATATTGTCTGCAACCTTAACACTCTCCGCTTCACCAATCGGTGAAGCATATTAATTTAAGAAAGCAAACTGTTTGGTAGACAATGTTTTTTTCAGGAATATCTTTTGCTTATGGAGGACACAAATCAAAGTGTGCTGATGTACGCTAAACAGAAAAGATGAAGAGAGAAATAGTCACTTTGGCAATATTTCCATATGTTGACAAAAACAGCAAAAATAAGCAGTTAGTTCCCAATCGTTTAGGCTGTACATTTGTGAAAAAATATCCATCCATCTATCCATTTTCTGAACCACTTTGTCCTCACAAGTGTCGCGGGGGGTGCTGAAGCCTATCCCAGCTATCTTCGGGCAGTAGGCGAGGGACATCCAGAACCGGTTTCCAGCAAATCGCAGGGCACACAGAGACGAACAACCATCCATGCTCACACTCACACGTAGGTTACAATTTAGAGTGTTCAATCAGCCTGCCACGCATGTTTTTGTAATATGGGAGGAAACCGAGTACCCGGAGAAAACCCACGCAGGCCTGGGGGAGAACATGCAAACTCGAACCCAGAATCGAACCCATGACCTCTGCACTGTGAGGTTGATGCGCAAACCACTGGACCAGCGGGCCACCCTGTTAAAAATATATAAATTAATAATATAATAATAATAATAATAATAATATATTTTTAATTATAATAAGAATATTTTCGGTCAACTTTTCTTCCTGTTGTTATTGTTATTTTGCTCTCTTTTTACCATCGAGTGACATCTTGAACATTTTGGTAGACGCTCAGCTTTGCAATAAAACTACCCAAAGGAAGTCAAAAATTGTTAGGTTGGGAAAAGATTTTCAAGCTTTCAGCTCACCGCAATAAGTTGAGCGGCTTTACATCACTTCATGGCAGTCATACTGCCCCACTTTAGCAAATTAGCCGGAGATCATTCTCAGTTGTTGTCTTATGTAATTTGCATGGCTTTCAAATTGACGTGTCTGAAATAACTGCATTCATTACAATACAATGATTTATCCCACATTGAATATAATCAACCCTGGCCAGCAGACCTTATTTTGGCTTCAAGATGCCGTGAATCAGCATGGATAGTGTGACACAAAACAATTATGACATAATGTAACACACCAATTCATTCAACAAAGAGGAGAATTGTAAACAAAACAAAAACACGATGGAGAACAATTTTGGTTCATTCCTTTCGGCATTTTGCTGTTTAATTCAGGGAATGGACCACATTTATTTGAGGAAAAACTCATGTCTGTATGATATCAATCAGTAATTAAATTAGACTTAAACAGTGATGATTTAATGTAAAAGAATATGGGTTATTTTGAAAAAAAAAAAAAAACCAGCCATAAAATATTCGATCCTCCTCGGTGCTAAAGCTTCAATTCATCCGCGCCCATGAAACTGTCACCGCTCTCCTCAAACAAGCATCCATGCAAATGTGACTGTTGGCTATGAAAAAGCTGTCTGTACTCATTTGTAGCGTCCGGCCCGGGGACACGTGGGAGATGCCTTCCCGCGCCCGCCTCTCATTTGCCAACTCAAGGCTACTGGCCACACGAGGGCCCAGGTAGTGCCGGAAGGTTCCTCGTCTCGTCGGCGGGCTGCAGATGTTGCTTTGGATGGGGCATCGTGTCCCCCAAACCTCGATTTGCAAGGCAAGCAGACAGCAAAGGCAGGTCAATTCTGGTTGTTATTTGTCAGGCAAGTATTTGTATTGTTTATGCTCCTCTACCACAGGTTGTCACCGGCATTTATTAACCAAATGCATTTGTATGCATTCTGAATGGACCTGCAACAGTCTGCAGACATTGACGTAAACAAGGTTGATGCTTGCCGCCACGCAGTCGTCAGGCAGTTCAAAGCAGCTCCGCATTACAGGCGGAACAAGCCCGTGGCCCAACCACAGATGAATATACATTAACTGGAGCAAACACCCCCTCCCGATCCCCTTCCTTTTGACATGCCAGAATTCATTTGCCAATAATGGGAATGACAGTAACTCACAATGGACACCAGAGCGGCCTCACAAAACAACTTCTTCATATGATCAGTTGTGCTGATTTTCTGAATGATAATGATTCATCAAACGATGTTGCATGGCCACAAAAGGCCTCCTGTCATTAATAAAAGAATAGAGTCAAAGCACCTTGGGGATCGTCCTCCCATCTTCCCTCCGCCAGCGTCCAGACCGCCTTATCATTAAAGCGGCTGCTACATCTCAATGAAGTCTCATTGTTGCACTTCAACATGTGAATAAGACTCACTTTTCATATTAGGCCCTATTAGCATCACTGAGAGTTGTAAGATTCGGGTGACCTTTATGTCCCAGACAACTGCATCTTAGAAGTTTGCCGCCCTTTGAAGGGAAGGTCTTTCCTCTTTTAGTGGCTTTCATGCAGGACAGCGACAAAGTCTGTGTCTCCCCTTCCTGACGTTTGTCCTCAGAGGGTCAGTGTGTCGGCAGAACGGAGCCCTTGGCCAGCCATCCGTCCATCCTGGTTCTGGGCCGTGAATATTATAAATTGTTACGGTAATTTTCGGACTGCACATTGCGCCTGATTAAAAGCCACAACAGCTACACGTTTTCATTTCAATGGTGGGTGTGGACCTTCAATGAACCCCGTCACATTAAAAACCGAAGGGTTCAAAGGGTGGGAAAATAGTTGCATCTTATGGTTCGGAAATTCCGGTATTTCGATTTTACATGGAGCCGCTGACTATTTAACAGTGAAGCTCGGTCTTTGGTCTGTCATCTAAACCTAAAGTAACACAGACAACATATTTCTTTAATTACTAATTTGTTAAGGAAGGAAAGTATGCTCTTTTGAAGAAAATTGCAATGTACAAAGGTAGCATTCACTGCACAAGGTGTGTTCCCACTAATTCTACATCATGAGACGTTTATTATCATCACAGCCATCACTCTATGTTATATGTGTGTACATTTTAAGGTTATGAATCACAACTCATAACTTCCATGCAGTATTGCCTCTCTATGACAAACTAATGTCGAATGGCATGCGCCTTCCTCAGTAACTTGTCCAACAAAATAAAACATTGATGTTTCCAGATGTCATCAAATCCCCACATTGCACTCGATGCATCAACCAGACTCATGCTTTGTTCAAAACTTTGTGTTTGTCATCCAAGATTGTCAACACATTCCTCTTTAGCAGACCCAAGAGACATTCTATTTCATAATAGGTTTAGGACCGTAGTGATGTCCCACTCTCCAGGTTCCACTGAAATAAAGATTTTCACTCCAGATTTGTCATACTTGTAAATGGAGTTTAGGCTGACGCAATGGAACTCCTCTTCGACAGACATCAAGCAGAAGCAATCTACGTTGAAAATGAATCTACGTTATTTATTTGTTGATTTGTTTTGGGGAATAAATGCTCATGGTTGAATGCATTGCAGGGAGAAATTAAGAAGCAGAAAACGATGGGCGGGGGTGACAGTGCTGGGGAGGTTTCTAGGTCGGATCAATACACAGCACATCGATTTCCCTACTGCATCATTTACCCCCCTACGCACGCATACACACACACACACACACACACACACACACACACACATACTGTACATCGGTTTATGATACTCTTTGTTAAGATACTCCATTCTGTGGAAACAGCACCCTCCTCGTGACGCAGTCCTTCCTAGCATCTTTCTGTCACAGACCAGGCTTGGTGCATTTGAGGTGATGCAGAAGCTGTAATCACAAACTGCAAAGCCCAAATTCTCAGCACGAAACAACACATTGTGGCCATTATTAGTGGCCGGAAATGACAAAATCAAAGCATCATCACTGAGACAAACGCTCCTAAAGACTATGACAGAAAATAGCTTTGTTTTGCTATCGCAAAGTCCTGAGCTTATTTTTCCTCTGTGTTTTCATCCTCAAGTGTTTTTAATCCATTTGAACCTTAACTGGCCTTTTTCTTTACTGTGAAGTCATTTCATCCCGCAGGAATATGAAATGAGCGGTTGGTGAGGGGAGTGGCATTCCCGAGCATGCGGGCAGTGCTTCTCATCTGAAACCCGTCATTAAAAATATTCAGTCGGCGATACTTTGTTGCTACCCTTTTTTCCTCTGTCTCCGACACCTTGAAATGGTTGAGGATGCTATGGTCAAAAGGTCAAACGAGTGTGTTTACTGTAGATGCGCTACCAGATGCAATTCTTAATGATTAACATGAGAATCATCGATTGGCTTTGAACAATGATCAAAACAAAATGGCTGACGTAGCAGGGGGGAAATGCAACAGCAGTACGAATTGCTTGACAGACTGAAAAAAAAAAGGCAAACGATTGTACCCAAAAAGGCAAAATGGCATTTGATTACGTTGGAACCCACAGAGGTTCCGTGTTGCACCCATGAGACTTGATTTTTACAGCTTGGGATAATATGAGGACAGTTTTGGCCCCAATATATTAGGCTCTAAACACAGTACGAAAACGTCATACCATCAAAGACAGAAATAGACCCCTCGAGATGGAGGGAGGGAAAGAGGTGCAGTGGGGGATAGATAGATAGATAGATAGATAGATAGATAGATAGATAGATAGATAGATAGATAGATAGATAGATAGATAGATAGATAGATAGATAGAAACATGGACATAAGATAGATAGATAGATAGATAGATAGATAGATGGATAGATAGATAGAACAAAACATTCTTTCCGCCATGTTGATTGGAAAATATTAATTCAAATATGCAGCTTGCCAAACATTTAGGCAGTGCTTCTCCAATGCCGTAAGATCCATTTTGGTGGTTTGTTTGTTACAAGCTGGCTTATTTACTCACCGATTTATTTTTTAATGAGCTGAGTATTCACTCGAGACTGCCGCCAATGAAACTTTAAAACGTGTACAGTTGCAAAGAGAGGAAAATATTTACATTGAGGTCGGCCACATTCTCCAAAGATGTTTCGATGTAGGTTAGAACTGCAGAGCCGATGTGCAAATAGAATCTTGGGATAATAACCATCAACTTGATTGATTCAATTTGGTTCTTTTATCTTCCAAATGCCTAATTAAAAGTCACTCACACAAAAGACCAACTTTATGTCTCGCAACGTTAAAGTTTATCCTACTTTTCTGAGATTCCTTGGTACAACGGCTGCCGTTTCAGTTGGCCACCATTTTCATACCAGGTTTAAGTGCCTAATCTTGGAAACAAAGCCAAACGATTGCCAAACAACTGATTGACAACTACACTCCAGTACAGAGCCTGTTTACAGGACAAGTCATCGGTCACTATGTTTTTCTTGTCATATATTACAATCGTATTCCCATCACATAAGATGATTCATACCAGGGGATATCGCAGTCATTGGCTTCTTCCTGATTTGCACCGAAACACCGAACAAAACATGTCGAAACGGTCATCGAAGTCTAAAATAAAATTTATTTTGAAAATCAGGTCAAGCAGCCTGTGCCTATGTCAAAATACTAACCTTGGTCACGTGATATGGTAAATAGTCAGCTGTTTTTTGTATTCTGTCAAGGCTATCTACGGATAAAAAGATACAACATTAGGCAGTTTTGGTTTGCGGCTACGGCAGGCTTGAATGACGCATGCACACTTGCAGAATTTGGCTTTCTACACCCTCCCGATCCACGCGAGCCGTATCAGACCGCAGTAGAACGCAACACAATGCACATATCTCTTCGGGTGAGTAAACAAACCATCACACACCAGGCTGCAACACGAATGAACGTGACGGAATGATTATCATACACCTTAGCTTGGTTTGAGAACCGCTACAAAAGGTGCAGCAAATGCACAGAAAACTTGGCGGAATGTGACAAAGCTTGAAAGCATCCTGAGATCCCAGGGAAATACATATGCTTCCAAGACCACCTCCAAGTTTTGTCATGCCCTATTACGTTTTGTTGCACTCGTCCCATTTTATTATGGCCGGCAAGCTTTCACATCTGCACCATGACAGTTTGAAAATTTGGCCAGGCATCCACGGCAATCACTGCTTGTCACGTTTGCCCATTGTTGTCTCACGTCAAAGCCATTTTGTCCACGATGGCGTGAAACGTGATTGTCGTGACTGACGGCAACATGGTGTAAACGTAACATCGTCGTGTGGCTGGTACAGGTGGACAGGTGGTTATAGTGGGTGGCAAGACAGGTGCAGCTGGCAATGTGTTCGTGCAGACGGATGCTTAGACCTTCAAACGTGTCAGTGACCAGACACGAGAGCAAAAGAAGGGCTCGGCCGGGATAGAAGTGATGCGATGAGGCGGCACTGCCAAGGCCCCCCTTAACAAAACAAGCTTCCTGTCGTATGTGCGTCTGTCTCACGGCGTCAAGCCGTTTTGATCTCATCCACTTGGACACTTTGAGGGAATATTTTGCTCCTCGCCTTCCCACAGCAATCTGAATAATTTTCAACTGCATATTTTAACTCCATCTATCTTTGATGTCTTATTTGTGTGATTATATTTCCCTGCTTGTGAAAAAAAAACAAGCAGTGTGCATGACTGTCATGCACTCATGGCACTTTGCACAGTTGGGACTGTTTTTAATTTGTTGTGCAAAGGATCAAAGCGAATCCCCGGTGCTTGCCTCCATTCATGTAAACACCAAAAAGCAAGGAAACTTTGGCAAAGGGCGTCCTGTTGATTCACAGCTTCTCCTGAGGACCATTGTCTTTAAAGGAGATGAAACTTTTATTTTTCGGGGTTGGTGAGCGTGAGCGACCGTCTTAACCTGAGCAATTAAAGATGACACGAAGCGCCGAGACTGCAGAAAGCGGTGGTGCCACCTCCAATTATTGACTGGGCCCCGTCTTGGTAGCGAGGAAACCTTCATTCTTCTTCTTGCTGTGCTAATTTGTATTTGCCTGGCATTCATTACGTGTTGGTATAACCTTTAATTCGTCTGCTGTTTGCACTTTTGTCTGCTGACGTCAGGTGACGCGCTTTCCTGAAAACTGTAAATTGGTCAAGCAACTTTAGGCTCGGTCCTATCGCTCATCAGTCAGACTTGGGAAATTAGTGTGAGAATTAAATTTGTTTTCAGGACTTAAATTATCACTCAGCAAATGGGAAGTCAAGAAAGTCAAGCTGGCCAGTTTGTTGTGCATATTTGACATTTATTCCCCCATATATATATATATAAATTTCCCCCAACAGCATGCTCACTCACAAATTTTGTGTTATCTAAGTTCCAGATCACAATTTTCTGTTTTGTTAATTTGTATCTCTTTGACCATAGCACATAGTTTTTCCAGGTGAAGTTGCCATGAAACTTCCATATATTCACCATGCCTTCATTTCTGACTCATCAGGTTACAGCACCACCATCATTTTCAGGTCTCACCGAGCTGTGTCAACAGTGTCCTGGAAGAATAATAACGTCTCATCCCAACATCAAAGCTGCAGCTGGGATTCCTGCAGCTCGTATCTGAAGAGCACACCACTTGGATGAACACGTCAGCAACATCCTGACCCAAGAACTCTCTCTCTCTCTCTCTCTCTCTCTCTCTCTATCTATATATATATATATATATATACACACACACACACACACACTTTTACAAACCTACAGAAAGCAGGACATACATACATCTTCTTAACAGTGTATTTTCATTAGGGTGGTGGATGAACTGGAGCCTATCCCAGCTGACATATAGATTGACAATCATTTACACCCACATTTGCATTTCAGGACAACGTTGAGTCTTCTATTAATTGACATTTTGAAATGTGGGAGGAAGTCGGAGTATCCAGAGAAAATCCACGTAAGCACAAGGAGAGCATGCAAACGCCCAACCTCAGAGCTGTGAGGCAGATGTGCTAACCACTTGTCTGCCTTGCCACCAAAAAGCAGGCCAGTGTGCAGGATCTTGAAAACACAGTGGTGTTGCTCAATTTTGTACACACACACACACACGCACGCACGCACGCACGCACGCACGCACGCACGCACGCACGCACGCACACACACACACACACACACACACACACACACACACACACACACAGGCACACACAAACTTCTACATACACTTGCACACACGCACACACACTAACACCACATAAATGAACAAATGAGGCCTCTGTTTACAGTCAGTGCTGTTTTATTGATCTTTAATAATCCACATTCAAGTAACATATAACCTCAATTCATAACCTCAAGATCAGATCAATATGTGTTTGCAGTTCTGCTGGGTAACGTGTGAATTTCAACGTAAGATGCAGGCTGTTGCTCCTTAAATTGAAAAGAGATGTGAGAATTTTCTGGAGTCAAGTTTTGCTTTGAAGCAAAGTTTTTGTCAGAACTCAATATTCCCCGTGTGTGATTACGGCCACACAATGCCTGTCTGAACGTGCGCGCCAGCCACTTGCTAATCATACGGCGCACACATGGCAACAAACTTTAGAAGGATAATGATGCAATCCCCATGTCAACTGGCCCCTCAAGTGCAAAGACGGGAAGAAAATACAGTGGCTGCAAAGGAGAGGTGTGTCTCTCCGTATGAAAATCCAATGCAAATAAGCTTTGGCCCCCGTGGTACTTGAACTGTTTTCTCTTTGATAACCCAATTATTGTCTCAAGAGCTGCGTCAATTGCTCCAGCGATCTCTTCTTGAACACATCACTCCTCTAACCTCAAGCACTTTCCATTTGATTCTGCCATTTTTTGACAGTTCAAAGTAATCAGAGGAGGCCTCGGCCGAGGATGAGGATTGATTTTGTGCTCCCGCTTATCATGCTAATTCCCTGAAAATCAGCCGTTTTCATCCCCCTTGCCTGATTACCACTCTTGGAAAAAAGGCCCCTGAACTACGCCACGCTCCCCAGTGCTCTGTGTCATACAACCCCCACAATCCTCTGTTTTTGTCGCCGTGCCTCCACCATCGCTGCTCCAACTTCTCATTGTCTTTTCTCCCAAATCATCTCATTATGTGATTGGTGAAGATATCAGCTGACTGCAAAACTGTGCATCAAATACCTTCATTTTACATTTGATGAACTGAAGTTTTAATTGATACACCAGTGTGAGTGTGCCAGTGTTTTATCAAATTGTTGGCACCCTTTTGTGAAAGAAAGAAAATCCCACAATGGTCACTGAAATAACTTCGAATGATGAGCCACATAGCTCCTGGGAAAATCTCTTTTGGACTGCCACTCTTTGAGAATTCACATTTACTCTACATTTCCTGATGCAAAAAAAAAAAATGAATTAAGCAAAGAAAGGCGCACTGTACCTACTGTGAAATATGGGTGAAATATGCTTTTGGGGTGCTGCTAATTTACAGGTATGAAGCATAAAATGAAATCTCATGACTGTTAGGGCATTCCTAAGCCAAATGGACTCAGCCACAGGTCCTGTCTCCTCCAACAGAATAATGACCAAAAACACACAACTTCACGAACCCCAATAGAGAGCAAAGCACCAAACAATACTGAAGAGCCCTGATCTAGATCCAGTTGAATACTGTATATGGGGAAGGAGAAAGATGCAGTCCAGAGAAAGCCCGCTCCGAAACTGAGGAGAGCTGCACTCGGTTGCTTTTGAAGACTGAGCCAAAACACCTGTTGTTAGCTATAAGAGCAAGTATCCTCTGAGATGCTTTCCTTGCTGAAAAACTACAAAATTCATTCTTTTACCATTGATTTATAGCTAACAGAAATACTTCTGCATGAACCAAGGTAAAAAAAACAAACAAACAAACAAAAAAAACATGCCCTCAATTGGAAAGTAGTCAAATATATCCTGACAAGTTTTGACAACAAAATACCATTGGTTTACATTCACTAAATGAAAAAACAGAAAAAAATGAAGTAAACTTGTAGCTTCCCATACTTAACACTGCAAGTACGTTTTACAAAGAATTCACAAGCGTAAGAGAGAGCGCTGGGATTTCCCTTTTTATGAAAAAACAGGTTACAGAATAATCCATGTGTATGTGTGTGTGGGTGTGGGTGTTTGCAATTGTGCATGCATGCATGCATTCGTGTGCACAGTAATCAGCGAGGATCATATTGATGGGGGTAGACTTACATAGTATATACATTGGGAAAATCGTAATGACATTTCTTGTGAAGAGAGTTGAGTCGTCTTCAGAGTGCTGGAATTTGACCCCAGACATCACCAGTCCCAAGGAGAGCATGACACGTAGCATCCTCCAAAGCAGTGCCCCCCCCCCGTCACGATGGAAATGTTCCTCTTCAACACAATGGCATTAATTATTTCTTTGATGCGGGTGTGTTTGTTATGGAAATGTGCGTCCGTGTAATGCGTGCGGGATGAAAACACCTTCACGATCGCATACCCCACGTCTGAGCCTTCTTGCGCACGTCGACAGCAGCCGCCGCACCTTTCATGGCAAGCGCTTTCAATTTTTGCTCTTTGTTTTCATCTTCTGGAATATAAATAATTGCTGTAGAAACTCAAAACCTTATCTGCAATTAAATAATTAAAAATGCAGATTTAGGTGGGAATAATGGATCTCAGGAGAGAAGAAGGGGGAGTTGTGTGAATGGTTCTCTGCTTAATTAAAGTTTACAGACGGCTGTGACGGGACAAGACCGACTGTTTGGTGAAAATATTTGCCGAGCGTGTTTCAATCCCTTTGTAAACACTGAACCATCTTAATCAACTCATTAATCAAGCAAATTGCAATCATAAGGTCCAATTTGTTTGTGATGGATACATAAGTGCATAAACAGTTGCTTTTTAATTGAAACAGTCTGGCGCCGCATGGTGAGGATCCTGAAACTTCTGCTTCAACGTTTGATTCGATGTTATGCCAAAGGCGTTTCGATGTAAAAATGTTGTTTCTTCCAGTTCCACGTAGCAGCGCTTGGGTCAAGGACGTAACCATCTTGGAGGACATCGCATTATCTTGATGAGGAGGTTCCTTGCACTGACAGTGGCAATTTGCACTTCTGAATATACTGCACTCAAGGATCACATTTTGACCTCGTACATCCACTACCCCAGCCATGCAGCATTCCTTTCCATTGCACTTGTTTTCACATCATTCCTGTATTCATTCGGTCTGTGGCGAGGGGGGCAGTATGATGTCCCAATTTGCGGTGCTGACCAGATGAAGCAATTTGCTGGTGGTATTGTGCTAGAAGCTCTGCATCTTCTATGGCAACCCTAAGTGGGCTATTTTCGCTTGGTTTGTCTCATGGCACGGACATGTAAATGCTGGACTCGCCATGCTGCTTATTCGCCATAGCGAGAAGTGAGGCCCATGTCGGCCATCTTGCGTTGCCATTTGCTAAGCAAACCCAATTTGAATACATTAATTTTTCTGGGGGGTTTACACTTCATTTTGTGTCTTCACAGCAAAAATGCCACAGTATGTGACCTACGGTTGTAACGAGAAGTCTGGGAGAAGCGCTTCATGCACATTTGATTGGTAAGAATTGGAATTTAACATTTTCTCTTTTAAGGTATAGCTTGAGTGCTACACAAAGACTTTTCCGCATCATATTGTTATAACCATGAAGAATGAAATAAAAGCAAAGCCCATCAGAAAAAGGATCCTGCAAAATGTAAAAACCTGCCATCTGTAAGTCACGATACTGAGATAAAAACAGTGAAATTTGTTCTTTGAGAGGCTCTCTTTCCTCCATACAAGGTTCCGAGCATAAAACACGCACCGATAGAATTTTTTTCAGCTACGAGGAAAAAAAAAAAGCTAAAAAACTGACATAACAGTGGCAACGCAGGTCCATGCCTTGTGGCCAAATCCATCCAGCAGCCCTTGGGTCGTTTCACATCAACAAGAAATGAAACTAGGAGAAGTCACAATCCAATTGTGTTTTTATGGAGAACAGACGGTATAAATCTCCTGCATCTTGAACCCTAACACATCTAATCTCCTAGTTAAATCCTGCCAGTGACTTCACAAGAATTCTCACTTTTAAAAAAATTACACTGTCAGAAAGCTGAGGCCCAATGACCCCGAACAAATTAAATTACTGTTACGTAACGCTTGCCGCCAACTGACGCTATTTCTGTCACTGATATTTGAACCAACAAAACACCATCAATTGAACTTGAAGGGCGTCTGGTTTTTTTTTCAGCCTTATTTGCTTCATGTAAAAAAAAAATTTAAATCCTTGGTAAATGTCATTTTTGGAATTTAAAAGCCCCAAATTGACAAAAGTAAGCTTCCCTGAGGCAACTTCTTGCAGAGTGCAAGACCGATGGTTCCTTCCATCACTGTACCACCTTGCTGTTGCTCTCTCCTCATATAGACCACGTTTTGGGCATTCCGACAAGTGAAGTGCACCTTACCATCTTGTTTCAGTGATGTACAATCTTTACTAGATGACGACAAGATCCTGGAGAGTAGCACTCAAGTGATTGGCTGCTAAAATGCACAGGGGCATGCTATTTCTCATTCTGCACTTGCTGAACATAATTTCTGAACTGATTTCAGGCTCACCTCGAGTGCCGACACTTGTTGCGGTGCTGTTAATGTTAAACCATGGCTGACACACAAAAAGAAAAAAAAATAACAGCACAAACTACAATTTCAAAGCTGCTGCCTTAATTTACTTCCGCTGAAGGAGGCGACAATAATGGCAGAGCCGCAGTTTCAGAAAGCTATTGAATGGATGAATCGGACCATCACAGGTGCTTTGAAAGTGCAGTGACCTCGGAAGTGTAAACATCACATTTCACACACTGAATGACGAAGGTTAATTTTGCATAATATTTGCTGCACAATGACAGGTTGCCGGCTCAGCGGCGGCCCCTTGATTGACAGTCTCTCGGGTCCACGCCATTTAACCACCACGACCTTCCACACATCACGGCCCTTGTGAAAAGGTCACCCTTGTTTTGCTAATGAGTCATCTGATCTCAGGAGTTGTGTTGAGCAGGACCCGAAAGTGTTCCATATTTTTACTACATGTGTTTGCGACTGTGCTACATGGCACACTGTACGGACACATTGTCGTTCTTGCGGCCCATTGTACTCGGCAACTGTGCTTTGGGTCTTTTACCCCGCTATGTCATAAAAGGAAACATGAATTGTGACCTTGAATACCTTACAAATAATGGGATAGCAGAACCTGCCTGCATCCTCCTGGAGGAGCAACTCCAGGAAATTGGCCTTATTCCCTACACACTGGGAGGCAAGTGGCAATTAGGACGCTGATTAAGGCAAGGCGCTCTCAAACACAAATTCATAAAAGAGGAGATCATATTGAAATGTCCTGACCTTGTGCTTATTATCCGCAGCTAATCACTGCTGGCCTCCTGATAGAGCTGCAACCTGGTCAAACTGTTTGATTAATTTTCTTTCGTTCTAGTTTGCATTGGTTGTGTGTAACTGGGGGATATTAAAGGACTCCTCTGAGGTTTTAACCTCATTTGTTTGGTGCATTTTATCCGTCTAATTTTTTTCCTGAATGGAATCACTTTTTTTTTTCCCGGCATGATTGAAAAGACGAGTGCGACGCCGTCATACAGTTAGATTTTTGACATGGCTAATGCAGTGTAAGAGGGTAGTCTTTAGGTTCACTTGCTGGGTCCTCACGTCAATGAAAACGGTTCACACTACACACCTATGCTATGGAAACTGCACTAAGGCAGGCAGGAAGAGGTTGCAGAAGCTTATAAAGGGAGCAGAAAAGATTGTGGGATGCCTCAACACTTCCCGCTGCCTCAGTAGAAAAAAATGACATCGTCGAGGATTGCTCTCATTCTGGTTTTCCTTTGTTTCACCTGTTGCCCTCTGGCAAACACACAATTAGATTAAAAAACAGTTTGTTTCCGAGAGCCCTAAGTACTCTAAACTGTCTCATGCAATTAACTTCCATCACAGTCGCGAGCAATGTATTTTTAAAATATTTTTACAATGTTGCTGTCATTTCTATTGTGTTTTTATCTGCACTGTACCTTGAAATGAACAGCTCTCTTAATCTTGTCAGATGCTGTAGGCAAAGCAAGGCAAGTTTATTTGTATAGCACATTTCAAGACAATTCAGAGTGCTTTGCAAGAAACTTTCAAATCATTACAGAAAGCGAAATAAACTATTAAGTCATGACAAAAATCCCAATAAAAGGAGTTTGATGGAGAACTTTGGAGAACGTGAAAAGAAGCGGCATTGCGTCTTTGTCGTCTTCGTATCCGCAGAGGAGCTGTGGGACTACGTGAGGAAGTCTGGCGTGACAGAAAAGTATATTAAAATAGTCCAGGACATGTTTGCACTTGAATAGCAGTGAGCTGTGCTGTCGGATTGACCGAGGAGTCGAAGGTAGAGGTGGGTATGCATCAGGGATCAGCTCTGATCCCCATCCACTTGCCAGTGGTGATGGACAGGCTGACAGACTAGGTTAGACTGGAAAACGCCGTGGACCATGATGCTTGTAGATGACATTTTGATGTGCGGTGAAAACAGGGACAAGGTGGAGGAACGTTTAGAAAGGTGGAGGTATGCTCTGCAAACTCGAGGAATGAAGGTTTGCTGAAATAAAAAAAGTGTAACAGCACTTTCTACAAAAAAAAAAAAAAATGTTACTTGAGATCTTGTTGAACCAGGAAAATATCATTCATGAAAGGTGGGAGTGTTTACATTACCCCCAGAGGCAACACTTCATCGGATTTTTCAAATCATTTCTTGCAATGACTTTCTCTTTCAAAAATACAATTGCTCTATGACGCATCATTCAGCCTGGTTAACTATTGTTATTGATCCATAATCAGATCCGATCTACTCCGGTCATGAGCAGCTGAGGGCCTGTTCAGCTCTATCATATTAAGCTCACCGTAACAGTCAAAGCTCGCCATAACCCCGGGGGGGAAAGTTCTGAATCCAGCCGGCTGCAGGAACCAGTGGCGGCCTCCATGACTCTGTTTCATCCTAGGCTGATTAATACGCCAAATAGGAGGCGACACACATCACGAAAGATGCCAATGGTAATTAATTAGCATCTCATTTTGAGCATGGCACAACAGGACGCAGAGCTTGCTTCTCTATGCCATCTCCCCCAAGGCTTTGTATTATCAGGGTCAAAATCCTAACTATGAGGGCCGCTTAATAAATTGAGAAGGGCACGTTGACAGTCAAATGTTCATGGCATGTCCCCGTCTCGCCGTTGGCTACAAAAAAACGGTTTCAGCATCGTCCAGCGCAGCACAAGAGATCATAAGGGTGGGGGG
>NW_017805983.1:8030693-8118609 GCF_001891065.2 Hippocampus comes
TGTGTGGGGGCGGGGGGGGGTGATAAGATTGCTTCTCACTAAGTGGAAATGTCGCCAACATTTGGCCTCTGGCTGAAAGTTTTGCCTAGAAATGTGAAGTTTGAATGTAATTTACCACACAAAAACATTTGCATTCATATTGCTTATTTTGTTTGTGGCATAAATTATTTAAAAAACAAACTGAAGTTAAACTGGTTTGATAGCAAAACTTCACCAAAGGACAACCGTTCTGTGGGTCATTGACCCTTTTGGCCGCAATGCATGATGACGGTGAGCGTAAATATAAATATATACAAAGTATTTTTTTTTTTGCATAATGCAATTCATTAACTACAATTGACAAACATTGACAAACAAATCCTGTAAGATAGTTAGTAGGTCGTAGTAAAAACAGGCTGCATGCAATTGGACGTAGCCGTACGTAAACGCGGCAATGTGAGAAAAGTGAGAGAGTGAGAGATACTTTGCAGTGTAAAGGTGAATAACAGGCTCATTTGCATGTTTTGGTACATTTACGTGAATTTATTCGTTGACCAAACTTAATATTATGAAACATTTATTGATTGGCAGTCAAGCTGATGCTGCCTCTGGAGCCGGTCACAGCAGGGGGTCTTCATTCGACTCTTCCAGTGCATCAAATTGTTTCCCAGCTGCCCGGCATCCACATTTCAAAAGCCTTATCAGATCATGTTATAAACGTGACGGCCGACATCAAAACGTGACGGGGTGAGATGGAACATATTGGAATCTGTGGTGAACCAAATTTTTTGGTGCTAAGCAGCCCCGTCCACCCATCACCTGTGATGGTTACCGCGACAGACAGAAAGAAAACTTAGCAAGACTGGAATAGGGAGGGAAAATCAAAATCTTACGGCCCACTGCGTTTCGGGCAAATGGGGTTGCCGTGGCCCCCTGGAAACATCGTGTAAACGTAGCCTAAAGTAAGTTAGTCATTATCAAGAGGAGAGGGGCGGACCTTAAATTTAACTCTAATATTCATCTGTCATAATTACTTGTGTCACTAGGACATGTTTGAGCCCAGAAGAAGATGTGTATGACGCACACACACACACACACACACACACACACACACACACACACACACACACACACACACACACACACACACACACACACACACACACACACACACACAAGCCAGAAGAATAGCGCTGCTGTATTGTTCACAAAAGGCCCCATGACAGATTCTGATCTCATTGAGCTTGGGTTGCAACGATTCTCCTGTTTCCAGTCCTGAATACAACTTTACACAAAATAAATCTGCACGGACGGTTTGAGATCAGGTATGCGGACAAAAACAGCCAAATTGCCCTTGTCGGCATTTTCCATGACAGCAGAGATCTAATACTCGCTATTTTTTTTCTTCTTTAGGCTTAACGTGTTTTTGTACATCCCTCTCCGTTCGTGTTTCAACTGCACTATTTGGAGCCATCATACAGGTTGGGGAGGCACATCGTAGCATTGGAGCTAATATAAACTTGAAGGTAACATGGCGTGAGAACATAGAGCTGATGTGTTTGATCATCAGGAGTGTTGTTCGGACCAAAATCCCCTTGAAACCACACTAATACGGCTCATCAGGCATACTGTTTACCTGCAGGCGATGACCTAGTCTAATGTTTGGCATTTTCACGCCACAAGGACTCTGCTATGTGTTGTGAATTAGGCAGAACCACCTGGGCTGCAGCTTAAAGAGCGACGGGGGAGCAATAGGTGGATAGAAGCGACCCGCCTCTGCCAACCGCACGGCCAGATTGAGATACTGCACATTATTGGATCCAGCCTTGGCGAAGGGGTGAAGCGGCATGGCTGGCCCGCCCAGTGAAACCACAACAGAAGGCATGAAAACAAACTTCTCAGAATAGCAGTCCTCTCTGCAGTTTGGCTGCCTCTTCAAAGATTTGTGGGGAGATGTTTGATCTGGGTTCAACAATCTGCAGCGACTGTACACTCTAGCGGCATTACACGGTGGCAAGCAGAATCTGCCTCTGCTCAGAGGTGCAACATATCGTCTCAAGCCGACGGCCAGGTAGCTTTTTATCGTTCGTTCCTGGCCATGCTCCATTGTTAACAGACGGAGAGACTGTCCGCAAATGTCTGCGACACATTTACTCTGCATTTCGATGGTATTTGGTGTCGCTAGCCAGAAGTTCACCAAGGGTTTCCCTCTGTTACCAGTTAAACTCTTTTTTCATCCAAATACCAATGTTCTTTTCAAGCCCAGATTGACAGTTTGTGATTGCGCAACAAACTGCGCCATGTTGAAAAAGTGCTGATTGTTTTTCAGTCAAAGTTGAGCTGTTGCCTTAGAAGGCTTATGGTGGCCTTCATTTTGTGGCTTGAAATGGCAAGGTATCAAAGAGTGTGAGAGGACAATGTGAACAGACAATAAGGCCGGAAAAAAAAAAATGAGACAGAACGGTGATGCACATGATGACAACGTGACTGCATAATAAGCGCCAGCAATTAGCCCGGCCCAGCCACTGGCAGATTGTAATTAATGCGCTGCCGGTCCATAGAATCAGTCAAGCTAATTTGGTTGTGGGTGGGGCAGGGGTGCAGATCAGATCCGAGGATAATTGCGGGTGACTTGGGTCGCTTGCAGTCCGTAGCTTGGGTCTCCTGAGGACGTTAAGCAATTGTAAATCCCCCCCTTCATCATCTAAACATGTGCCCTGCAGAGCTTGCTGGAGGTACACACACTAGTACAACAAGCAACATTGGGGTGGGCGGCTGCTCGGGTGCGGGGCTTGTCAGTTGCATTCACAGATGATCCTAATTTGGTGTTGTATGGAGCGTAATATTGATCAAACACAGCTATGTAAATGAGTCCGTTTTTTTCATAATTAGGTATAGGGCTGGGGAAGATCTTGGAACACTACTAGGTGTGGTGCTGCGGCCCTTCATCCGCTCGTGGCCGTATTCTTCTGTCTCTGCATTCAGAGTGGAGGAGTTGAGATGGAGAGGGGCGGCAATGAAGGGCGGTGTGGGTAGATGTGGGGTGTACAGGTGTAAATTTCAGGTAAAAGCAGCCTTCTGCCTGCACGCAGAAACAAAAAGAGTGAGTTCACTTCGAACTAATTTGGATGGTCTTTTTCCATTGACGGACTCACCAAGTTGTTCATGTTGCGTCCACATTCGGAAATGGCGCTCTGCCAACATGCACACATGTGCGCGCACACGCGGATTACCACAATCAAACATTTAGCGGTTGCGAAGGTGTTTGCCTCAGCTCTTACTAATGCCGATTTGGGATGCAATTAAGAAACAAAAGGTGGGAGTGAATCAGTAACTGAATCATGTTCGGTAAAAAAATTAAATAAAATACTCGCATATCTTGGACCCATTTTGGAAATTGGATTTGGATTGCAGCGACTCTCACCTGACCTTTCATGATGCACTGTGCTACACTGATTGGCAAACGTTTCTTTTCATCATGGAGTGTTCAAAGTCGCAAACGGCCGCAAAAATGTTCGCCAACAATTTTAATGGTCTCAGCAGTTTTACTTAACGCAAAGACATTTTGAACACGTTCAAAATTTGATGGCAACAAGAAAAACAAAACCGAAAAACAACATTCACTCGGTGGGCACACTTTTGCAAACCTTCTCCGCTCAGTAACATGCACGCTTCGATAAGTGCCCCATCAGCCTGTGCCACACTTGAACAGTTTCAAGAGAGTGTCCTCCAACAAAATCCTGTGAGCAAGCATATTTGCTTTGCATGAATCAGTGCCCGAGAAGTAGGTTTCGGTTTTAAAAAGGTTGGTGATGTATCCCAAAATGCAGCGGAAAAATAACGAACAACCGATGGTTTTCTGGAAAACCACTATATCCCATTGTGCATTGCTTCAATAACAAAAAGGATTATCTGCGTCTGAGGTATTTTTGTGACAAATTCATGAGTTGTACAATGAAAATATCTTTAATGTGATCAACACATCCCATTCTGGAGAGATATCATGTGTTTTAACAATATGATGTTATTTCTTTATCACTCTGTCCCTTTCCTCATGAACGTCGCAGGTGAGCTGGAGCTCATCACTGAGCTGACTTTCGCCGGCCAATCATAGTGCAACTTATTCATTTGTTGAATATTTATTACGGGAGTTCCACATGCTGACGTTGAACCGGTACCTTGTAATTATGCGACAGCAATGATGTGATTCACTGCCCCTGTGTAGTATTCACAAACTATTTTTAATTTGAGTAATGAATGCTCTACACAGTCTCGTCCACAGCATTAAAAAATTCCGATTTACTTTAATCATTAGGGAAAAGGGAATAATTCAAAACAGTTGTGTCGGTAGCAAAGAAGTCTAAAATCATTTTCAATCAAAATCAAGATTTCTAAAATCATATTCAAGCTTCTTCCTCTTGTTTGCTCAATTGCCGTACTTTGGTTTAATTACATAGAAGGGTTTGTTAACTAGTGGTGCAAGTTTTTCCCACCTAGAAGTACGTGTTACATCATGGTGAAGAGGTCTGTAGTGGAGAGTCTTGGGTTTGACCAAACGTTGCTTCTAATTAGCAAAGTTTTCATGCCAGAGATTTTTTTTTAGGGTAGGGGGGGGGCTAAACGTTGACGGTAACGAGACAAGCTGAAGGATCTCCTCTGTGCTGTGTGATGATGTGTCTTCACGGTGGCAAGATGGTGCACACGGCATCTCTGCGTGAAGCAGGTAGCCTTTTGAAATCTCATTTAAACATCCTGCTCAATCCTTCCAGTGAATTGTTCATTTCATCTCTAATTTCCAACAGCAGGTTCAATAAAATGACACCTTTTCTATTGAAATTCACTTGAGAATATAAAAGACGTTATTGGATAACTGAAGACATCTGCTGCTAAATTAGTGAAGTTTTTGAGGACTCCCTTGTTCATCGAAAAAGTTCAAGTCCCCTCCATTGCCCAGAATGGACTTGTTTTTTTTTTTTTTTAATGAAACCCTTCAAGTTATATGCTGAAAATGAGCTGTCATTAAAACAAAGGACTTCTAAATGAGGCTGGCGGACACCAGCCTGCTGTGTGTGCGTTCTAATTAATTGGAACCTCTCAGAGCTGCTTCCTCACACTGTAAATTACACTTGAGTAACTGTAAGTCGACTTTGCATGTTTTTTAGTGGACATCAAAAAGGTCATGACACAGCGATGAGTTTGGATTCACAACAAACTTTGCAGGTGCAGCCAAATTCCTTTTTTGTTCTATGGTGCTAAAAGCGCTTTTTGTCATTTGTCTGCAGGCACAAGGGTTCGGGTTATCTTGTTCGGATAGGACAGGAAAAGAAATATCCTAGTCAAAAAAAGAGTGTTGAAAGAGGCCCCATGTGTTTAATCGTAGTCCAAATGTCTTGGCTAACAAAAGGCTTATTCGCCATTGGCCCAGCAGTATGTCTCTCTTTGTGAGCTCTGTCTCAGTCCTTCAAAACAGGAGAATGTGAAATTAGAACTAAGCTGTGTAGTGTGTGCTGTGTCATGGAAATTGATTATTGTGTTAATATAGTCATGATTCTATTTATTTTTAGTGATTTCCTATTATGTTTGATTTCAGTGTTTTTAAGGGTCACTGTCCTGTATGTAGTTTGGACTCAAGAATCACACAGACTCGGGTGTCGGGTTGTTATGTCAGCGCATAGCTTTGGGAGGAATTGAGGGTTAGTGCGCAGATTTAATATGACTCACATAATCTATTATGCTTCTGTCAATTTCTGAGTTTTTGTTGATTTAGTTTTAATTATATTTAGTTTAGTTCTCCCTGTGTCCCGTTTGTATCTCGTTAGGTTTTTGTGCCCACCTGTGCTTGTGTTGACCAATCAGCTCCCTCAGTCACTTGTATCTTGTCCAGGTGTTTCTCGTGGTCTCATCAGCTGCTTGTATTTAAGCTTTCTGGTTTCTTTCGGTCTTTGTTGGGTCATTGTTTGTGGTTGCAGTTCTTATCCAAGTCCAGCCATGCTGTATTTTCTTCCCCTTGTGTTTGTTTTCTTACTTTGTTTGGACTTTATTTTCTTTAGTTTTGATCATCCAAAAGTGCTTTATTTTTTATTTCTAGAATCAAATACTTTAATGCTTAATGTTGAATTAATTAATGTTGAAGTTTCCTTGCCTCTGTGCTTAAAACATTTAGTAAGCATTTGTTGAGTACTCTTTAAACCTGTTTTTGTATGTTTCTTTGTTTTTTTTTTGTTTTTTTTAAATCCAAACAAGAATATATTAAAAATGGCAGCCATGGACGAACCAATGTCACTATGTGAATCTTTCTTAGCCAAAATCCACCATGTCCACGACCCCCCTCATTCATCCTCCCTTGCAGAGAAACCTGAGGCTGGCACAGAATAGACGGGCTGCCAAACTCAGCACATGGCTCCTGATCTAGGGACAACAGAAGTGAGGTCCCTGCAGGGCCCTTCCGCTCTTACAAATCCCCACCACCACCGAACATACACACACGCATACACCGCTCTCCTCGGGCAGAGGGGGAGTACACAGTAGCCACCCTGGGAGAAATGAGACAACGGGGACTATGATTCCTTACAGCAACACTCCTCTTTCCACCTCGTCCTCCTCGCTGCTGCAGGCTGCGTCCTGCACATGTGATCCAGAGCAGGGTCTCATGCTGCATTAGCCATACACCTCTGTGTCCTTGTGCACGTCGCTCGCAGCTATGTGCACTCATGTGACATCAAAAGTGGGACACAAGCATCACACTCACAGGCAGGAAGGATGGAAAGTAGTGCAAAATGTTCCTGCTTTTTTTTTTGTACCACAATCACAGAACAACACCATCATCAGTTATTATGTTCTGAAGATGAGTCTAAGGGCCGCTGCACACCCACCCAATTGGCTGATTGCGAGTGAACTGTGCGCAGGCTCTTGTAACTACAGTACATAGCCCAATTCCACTAAAGTTAGGATGTGGCGTAAAACATAGATGAAATGTGAATAAAATTATTTGCAAATCATTTTCAACTTAATACACTGGAAAGACAAGGTATTCTGTAGGCCAAAGCTTATCTGAGATGAATTGACAGAAAGTGAAAAAGTGTGTTGTGGTCTGACGAGTCTACATTTCAAATTGTTTTATGTGCGAGGAGTTATTTGTTTGTTTATATGTGGTCTTCAACTAAGTGGAAAGTGAGACGCTGAGAGTGGCATATTGTCAGAGGTCAAGAGACACATTCCTTGCACTACTTGATGATCAGTGAAGTGTATGAGGCCAGCTTTGGTGACATCACCTTTGTGTGTCGTCCTTCCCAGTAGAGTCACGTTTGTCTTCTTTTATCAGAAACTTTCCTTCCCAACTCTTCCATCAGCACACTTTGTAATGGCTTTGGAAAGAGTTACCTGATGTTCATTTTCACTGCCTCCCTCTCCTGACACATCACGAAGATCTGCTGCTATCAGGAGGCCACATCATTATGAATTATTGTTTGTGGTCCATGTAGAAAATTGTACTTTGTGGCTCAGTTTCCCCCGTGATAAATCAACCCGTCATTTCTCACATCTTGGACCCTCAAAGCTGCTGAGCCAGGGCCATGAGCTCCACCCCCACCAACAACCCATTTACTACACCGCTCCCCCTCTCCCGTCACCACAGTGACAAAACTTCCTGCAGGTTGTTTGCTTTTGCTTTTCTCCCATTTGTCAGCTGCAGTTCTTTTCTGATTAGTAGCACCAAACGGAGCTGCTACACAGAAAAGAAGAAAAAGCATTAGCTGCTATCTGATTGCTGCTTGCTTAGTTGACCGGTAGGTGAAGCAACTCTATCCAACTGCATCCGTCCCTGCTAAAGTAATCCTGTGTGGCAGCAGCAGCAACAAGATAAGAACCTCCAACAAGTTGAGAAGTTGCTGACCATCGCTCACAGATAGAAGACCAGCATGCATCACAGGCGGGTCTGCCACCCTGACCAAGCCTGATGGGGGTGAGAGGATGGATGCAAGACAAGAGGAGAACAAGCAGGAGGGAACATGGAATCATCTTTGGCGACAGTAATTAATTGTAACAAAAAGCCGCTTCCTATTCACCTGCTTCAAATAGACGGCCGCAGGTTATTGCGAGGCATTACCTTGATATGCGCGCTCGCCCGGCGAGTCACTTAGCTCTAGCGTCAAGTGCATACTGATCACTGGGCCGCCCTCCAACTTGCTCAGACTGATGAATATTAATAACTTGGCAGATTGGTGCGCTGATCTGAGCTGTCTGCTTACTGCTTCCCAGCGTGGAGCCGCACCTTGCTGTAGGTGACTGTCTGCTTTGATTAGTGGCAGATTAAGGGCTCTTTTTTTCTGTACTGTGGCTCTCTATTCTCACATAGCCTGTGTTACAAATGTTATGCATGTAGACTTAATATAAAACAAACATTGCTGAATATACCATTGACACTCTGTGGGAGAACGTCTATTTTTGTTGCCAGTTGTTTAGTATTTAACCTTTAAACAGGTAAGGAAGGACACTCAGAACAGATTCTTATTTTCAATGTCGGTGAGACTTTGACATTCTTCACCTTCAGTTTATTTAATATGCTTAAACCAAACCGTCAGTGTAGCATCTACATCAATAGTACATTTCTGTATATACTGCCGGTGGCAAAAAAAAAAAAAAAAAGACAGTAGGCAGAAAAAATGGCGCCTAGGCTGTAATTTGAACATCACTGCTGTGGACCATCCTTCATAATCAACAGCAACTCTGGGATTAAATTCTTGCATCCTCAAATTAGATAGAGGGAGAGAGTCTACGGACTCCTAAATTCAACGATGAACCGATTTTTAAAGGGTTCATTTGGATTCACTTCAACCCAAATGAGCATCATTGCTGGGTTCAAGAGAGCCATTATAACATGGTTCCTTTTCTGAGAGGCTTCAACCCAGTAATTACAACAAAGGTCTCTGTTACCCATGTACCATCAAGCCCACCTCAGGTGACATCCAATCAGGTGTCAGATTACTTGCTGGAGTAAGGCTGAGCTAACATGGCGACCAGCCTCTGCCTCATCTGTCTTGGTCTTTGTGGGACTATGGGGGGTTGCTTGGTTGACTGACCCTTGACCCCGCAGAAAGGCACATCATCCATCACATCACATTAGGTAATGTGGTTAACTGTCTACTTCCTGAGAGAATCAGCACTGCTTAAGGGGAATTGTGAGTCAATTTATCTCCAGGTGGATGGGCCAAAGGGGATGATCCTTCATCTTGTTGCCTCTGAAACGTGATGAAGTCGTTATGTGGTGGATGCAGGTGAAAAACGAGCACAGTCCATCATTGAGCACTTGCTGTCTGATTATCTGAGTTGTTTCCTGCTGACGGTGTGGGCTGCCGCTGCCAACGTGAGAGAAAGCACATTTTCTCCTAAAATAATATGGTAAAATGGCAACATGGATGAATGAAGTGTTGAAGCATTCGAGCAGCATAGTGACCCACGGGTTAGCACACCCGCCTCAACAGGTCTGAGGTTGGTAGTTTGAATCAGGGCTCGTGCCTTCCTGTGTGGTGTTTTCCTTGTCGTTGTGTTTTCCTTGCGGCTTCCTCCCACAATCCAGACACGTGCATGTTGGTTTTATTGAAGACTCTAAATTGCCCTTAGGTGTGAATGACAGTTCTTGTTTGTCTATATGTGCCTGGTGATTGGCTGGTGAGCAGTCCACGGTGTACAAGGCCTCTTTCCCAGTCGGCCCATACAGACTGTCGTTTACCCACAGCACTAATTAAGATAAGCAGTGTAGAAAATGGATGCCTGTTAACAGTCAGATGGGACTGAGTCGTCTATACTTCCTGTTCATGGAGGACGTGATAGTTCCCAGGCTAAAAATGTGCAACACGGACCTGATTTTGTGCAGTTTCAGTGGCTTAGCATCTGGCTTTGGTGATAATCCCACTTATGTCCTACACCAAGAAGCTATATTGATGTAGCTACATTTACTCACATTATAGAACAGAAGTGAGAGGGCACTCTTCACCTGAAGAGCGATTGTTTGTGTGGAGGACTGCGCAAGGAGTTAGAGCAAGCAATTGGATAGCCATGAGCGCATGGAGATAAACTGAAGAAAGAATAAACGTGTTCAATGTGTATCTCCAGCCACACACGGGTCGTGTCGACACACCTAATGGCCATTCACAGAGTTGGGCAGATGGAAGGCAGGCGCCAGCAACAAAGAGTGCCTTTCCGTTTACCAACTCTGCCCATGCGTGGATTCAACATGGCACCCGGAGACCCTCTTTGTGATCTGCCCACACTTCATTGCGATACCAGGATGATGCCAGCAAGTGCACGCCACGACACAACATTATTGGCGCACTGAGTTCCCCAACCGCGGCAGATGTAAACAGCCGTCTTTTACGTCCTGATCGCTCGGCCGCATGGCTAACACAGGGGAGGAAGTTGTGAGGGGGAGTGCGCCGCTAAGGTGGTGCCACACCTCACATTGAGAGTAAACAGCTGATTTACGCCACTTCCCAAAACCCAAATTATGTGTCGCAAGCAGATGTTTGAGTGGCTCTTAGGGGTCCTTATTGTCCATGAGGAGGGGGGCTTTCATCATTAGACGTGTTTATGGGCTGGTGTTTTTAAAAGGTGTTATTTTAGCGTTGCTAATAGCCCCAGGCTGGACCAAGTGGACTGTCAGCAACACACAAGGGGGGAGAACCAGCACCGTGGACCAAGCCTAATGGAGGAAAAACAACCTGGAGCTCCGAAATACAAGGTTTAGAGCAAAAACAAGGGCTGGCACTCAGCCCTTGCGCAATGCAATATATCAACAAGAGATGCTTTAATCCCTTGTTTTGAATATTTAGCCTGCAACTACAACCTGACCAGATTTTAGGACCACAGGGGAAGTAATTGTTGCAGATTTCTTGACAAACTGAGTTAAGCGCACCTTAAGGAGGGATTTAAGAAAACAAATGCCAGTCTTTATCACAGGTGGATATGGATAGTATAATGACTGCCTGCAAGTTGATCAGAGCAAAGGAAAATGCTCGACAGGATGCATAAAGGTACTTGTATGAACCCAGACAGAACGGCGAAATATGGTGCTGTCCAATTTTGAATGTCCCCTAAATAACCCCACTGCAAACATGCCCCCCAACACACACATGCACAAATGTGTGTGTGTGTGTGTGTGTGTGTGTGTGTGTGTGTGTGTGTGTGTGTGTGTGTGTGTGTGTGTGTGTGTGTGTGTGTGTGTGAGGAAACAGATGTTTGTGTGAGCACGGCAGCCTGGCAGAGGGAGGCCAGCACCAGATGCCTCAACTGGTGCCAAGGTTCAAGATTGTACAGACGTTAAATGTTCCAAGTGCAAAAATTGCCCTCAGTTTGCCATAGGTACATCCACGATGCCCCTCCTCCACTGCCCCTGGCTACTTAACCCTATCCTTCTGCTCAACCACCGTACTTTACATTTTTTTTTCATTCATCAATTTGTTGAATTATTTACTCATTCCCTTACTTGCTTGACTATTTAATGACCTTCCCGCAGGCTTGATGCCGGTGTGTTTCTATCACATAATTGCGATTTATGTCTTGATACTAATTGGTGCCATGGCAACCACCTTTTCTATTGGTGTTATCACATGACCCCCAAACAGGCAGGGCACTACACCGAGGCGAGGGGATGCTGTAGCTCCGTCAGAAATCTGTGTCGGCCCAGTTTAGCCCCTCCACCATTTGATTTGATATTCTAAAATATATTTGTTATCTTCTCAGCCACCAAATGTATCAGTCAAGATGTTAAAAATCAGTATGTGTAGACCCCGCTTGACCAAAACAGAAGTGTGACAAACCTCATATGAAAACATCATCCTCACAGCCATCATGTTCACACTATGGAAGTAACGTGAACACTTGCTCACACTCAGCGTGTGACTTATTATATCCTCCTCCCATCAGTCTTCTATTCAAGGTCAATGAAAGCTTCATCTGTCTAAATCTTTGTTATTAATATACAGTCAATAAATCCACTGAGTAATAACGCGCACCTTCATGAAGAGGCGTGAGGTGGAAGAGGTATCCGTGCGCTTGTCTGACAATGAAGATCCTTCCACTTCCTGACACGGGAGACAGTGTCTGCCTCTCCTGACGTGTTTGCTACTTGCTATGGTAGGGCCTGTATTATTAACATCATCACCATCACCCACGGGAAATGGCAGTGATCAAATTGCACTCTAATTAAAATGAACCTGTGCTGTTTAATATGTACAGAATGGTGCTGATTGCACAAACCATCTCCTCCCTTTGCCAGTGAAAAGAATGTGGGCCCCCGCCGACATGGGTGGAATGTGCATTCCTTCGAAGCATCCGCACCATCCGCATCATGTAACCGGTGGTGTCCGACTGCGATGTTTATGAATATTGAAGACGCGCAGCAGAATTTCTTGCGTTGGTTGCGTTTAATCGTCTCAATCACAAAGCCTGACGAAAACAGCAGAAAATAATGTCCTCCTCGTCAATTATATTGATACAGCGCACCCCGACATAAATTATAAGGCACAACGACGTATTAAAATACTTAAACTTACAACAAACAAAAGTTTCTCCAGCTCTACAGATGCTTACCTCCCCATGGACATCTTGGAAAAAGGAAAAAGGGGAGAGTCAAAGGAAAGAGTTCAACTTAAAAGAAGCAGTGCCACATTAACGAGTGAAGTAGGGGAACACCTACAAATTTTTGTTCCATCCTTTGATAATGGACTATATGGTTAAAGAACATGTCAGGTAGTTATCAGTTCACAGATTTTGTGTAATTATAATGCAGTACAGCAAATATTTCCACGTTTTTACAGGCCCTGTTCCAATCATCTTCGCCTGATAAATTGGTTGCGGATTGATGTCGCAGAACATTCAAGTCGTCATGCAGGCATGTTTCGAAGGCCCTTTCTTCATTCTTACCTTCCTGACGATCTCGATGCTTTGACACATAATTTAACAAACTTACATGTCAGATCACCTCATCTCTGTCAAACATGATAAAGCAGGAGACCGATGGATGCCATAGGAAGCTCACATCAGAATTTGTCTTCACCTCAAATGAGATGGCTCAAATTCGGTCCATGATGAATTTGCCTGAAAGCAAGCTCTGGCTTCGGTTTGTCCAAAGTCCATGAGTTGTGAAGGCAGATTGTGCGTTGCTAGTATGTTTATGTTCACTGGTCTCCAGAGCTAAAACTTTTACCTGGGATGCGATCGATTTTAATTTTTTTATAGATAACCAATGTTTCATCTTCACGAGTGTCCCCCAGCTTGGTCATTATGTGTGCATTTTCATGTCCACAAAGGTCATGCTTTTCTGTGGTCGAGAGTCTAACTCATTTGGAGGGCAATATGTGCCGGTGAGCATTTGTTAGATGTGTTGTAGGCTCTCTTCTTCATTTTGGGTTCACGCGGGCTCCTGTCGACTGCTTGTTTACTTCCAAGCCCGGCGTCGCTCGAGGGAGCAGGTAGCGTGCACACCACTGCACAAACACTGTGCCCCCGCCTCACTTTTATTTGACATTTTATTTGGCTGTGACAAATGAGCAGCAGTTGCATTATAACATAATTTGTCTCTTTTTTATTACCGACACAAAGGAGGCCATTCATTAATTATTCTGCCGTTGCCGCTCACCGCTAACTGGAAAGGTCCCTCTTTGGACAGATGGCGAGGACAATGTTATTTGTATCAATCAGTCCAAAATATTCAACGAGGATTACCATTCCTTGGACCTTAATTTATTTCTCTGCACCTCGCCCCGTTCACAGCCTCACTGGGGCACTTAGACTGAAGGATTGAAAGCTGAATTTCAGGACAGGCAGAACAGGGAAAACAGTTGCCTAAGGAGGCCCAAGGCTGAATTTACACTGCAGTTCCAAGGGCCCCGTTCTGATTTGATGCCTTTATCTGATCTCTTTCAATGTATCCATTAAGTGACATATCCTATTTACGCGATAGGACTGTGTTTACATTGAAATTGCAAGTATAACCCGACAAATGGTCAAAACCAGGCAGTGACATCATAAAAGTAATTAGTAACAAATACAAAATAGAAATATGCAATGTTACATGATTAAGTTCCCTTTGGCAGATATTTGATTTGTATCCACATTTGGAAAGAGGCCTGATGTCGATCTGAGGATAGTACCTGTAGATTCCAAGCGTTGTTTACCTGCACTGCCAGGATGAATATCCCAAGAGGAAATATTTGGAAGTGTTTGTCTCACCATTACCACGCAGTGCAAATCCAACCTCAGTTGCCTGTGTTGTACGTCTGCCTATGATTATGATCTCTTCTAATAAGACTTGTTTGGGTTTTCATGCTACGTTATACTGTTATATAACCTACTATAAAAGGACACAGTTCATTAGATGCACAGTCCGGTTTCAGTTCTCTTTAGCAAACTTGGTTTAGGTGTTGTTGTCAAGTGTTGTGCATTAGTTATTTGAGGTCAAATGTCAATGTACTGCACTTTCATCATCAGTGCTCACGCCAAATCCCCTTTTGAATGACAGTTGAGCAAGGGAATAAAGTTTTAATTGTAGGATCGTTCCCAAGAGAAGCATTTGTTGAAATTATTTATGCACCTGTCTCGTCTCGGATGCACTTTGTAGCAGTTTGTCGGTTCGCAAATGTGTAGCTGCTCAACAAGCTCCTTGGTTGTCATCAGCTCTGCCTCTGACTCCGCCTCTAACAACTCATCATTACCTCTCTTCCCCCGCATACAAACCAGTCCCAGAGCGGCACTAGCTTGCCCAGGCATCATAATTTAAGCACCAACATTGAAAGAGAATATATTGTAATGAATAGCATTTACAGAGGAATTAGTTTTATGCAAATGAGTCGAGATGAAAGCAGGTACCTTTATAAATTATGAATCATGTTCTCTCAACTCCCCAGATCTGATGAAGGGAGTGCACCTCCCTCTTCATTAAAAGAGGAGGAAGATGCTTCATCAGGTAGCAGCCAAGGGAGCTAAACTACTTGCTGCCACCTCTTCTTCGAAGCACAAAGTACTGAGAGGTGTAAAGCATGGCAACAGACTTGGAAAACCGCGAGGACAGGAGACATGAGGGAAAGAAAAAAAATCACCATTTCTCCTCCAAATGTTTGCCCACCGACTAAAACAATCTCCCCGGACCCTTGATGGCCCCTGGCTGAGCACAAGAATGCCCAGGCACTACGGAAGCACTCATAAAAAGTCAATTCATCAAGACGAGCATAATTTGCTCAGAACAGAAAGCGCCACAAAAGGGGGCGAGCTTGTCAGCAAGACAGGTGGCGGGAGATCTCGCTCTGATACTGAGCGATATGAATAATAGATTCCGCTAAATGTACGCCAGGACCCAGGCTGTAAACACAGCTGCCTCCTTTCTCTTCCAACAGAACAGCTTGGCTGGATGAGAAGCCCGAGCTCTCTGCCTCCACCTGAGGACCAAGAGGGGGAGGCTGTGGGAAGGAGGGGGTAGGTGGTGGTGGCGGGGGGCAGGCAAGGGGGGGTGATTAACTAATCAAATGCACAGGCTAAACAGGAGACAGACAAAGGAGGGAGGTGCAAACCAGCTATAGACATAAATATGCAGAAAATATAATGTGGGTTCTTGTTTTTGCAGCAGGTAAAAGGGAAAGCTGAGGCAGGTTAGGATTTGGGGATGTTGGGGGAGGAGGGTCTGTTGGTTCAAAACTCTTCTGCTGTTTGGGGGATTGCAATTAAGTATTTTTCCCTCCCGTCTCTGTTGTTGTTGTTGTTACTCAGTCAAACGCTCTAAATAATGCAGACGCCACCAATGGCATTTGTTTTGGACACCACGGTGTGAGCCGCAGCTCACATCGTAGCGCGGCACACACGAGGGCGGTTACTCATGAATTATCACATGAGTCTCACCGGTTACTCACGACGGGCCGCACTGCTGATGTAATCTTCCTCGCCAAAACCGCCGCCCACTCTGACACGTCAGCGGCACGGGCGATGGGTCCCCAGATGAAATTTGTCCTGCCGAAGGTAATTAATTCTTCAATTAAAATGTTGTTAAATATTTTTAATGAGTAATTGTCACGAGGGACTTGGTAGTGGAATAAAAAAAAAAAAAAAAACGATGTTCAGCCAGACAGAGCCAGTACACAAATCTGGAACTTCTGTAGATGTCTTCTCTGACCCACTTTTTTTTTTTTTTTTTCATGATTTGAGAAAAATCCAATGTGAAGGTTGCTGTGCCACAAAAGATGTCCCCGTCCTCTCAGGTGACTCCTCCCTAATTAGGACACAAGACGGCACGCAGGATTCTGTAACATCACAGAGCCCGATCCACTTGACCTTATTTTTTGCTCAAATAAATCTTTCTCAATAGAGTTGCTAACACGCTTGATTATCCACGGAAGCCGTACGAACTGTAAAGACTAATCCCGTAGTTAACTTGAACAATTATCAGTGCCAGAACTTTTGAGCAGAAAAAAACGATAAATTATACTGGCACTTTAAGAGTGTGCATTTTGTCCAACGGACTGACATTTATCAGCAAATTTTGTCGATAGTAAATGAGTATTACTGCCTTAATGTTTACGACTGTCGGAGATCGTGTTTCTCTTTTCACACACGTCCACATATGAAATAAAACAACAATTTCTACTGCTGTTTACAGACTAGTATTTAAAGAGATCTATATGACAGCAGAAGTCCAAAATCCATTTAAGTCATTGTTAGCTCTGCATCCCACGACGTTTTTGCGCATCTGTGCGTTTGCTACTAAAACACAATGGCTAATCATGACACTAGTTCAGGGAGCCTCAGTTCATTACAGCTCTGCACTCTTGTTGTCTCAATTAGAGTCTGTTGAACACACTGTTTGCTTAATTGCCCAAAAACCACCCCCCAGGACCTTCCTCAACGGTGGCCCATTAAGAAGGGCCATCAGAACAACGATACCTCACTGGTGTACGTTAAGTGAGCGATGATGGATGAGAATGGGCCTCTGTGTCAAAGAGCTCTATTACTGGAGATTGATGCAGCAGGCACGCCAATAGCCAAAGCCATCCCGAATGTCCTACTTCTACCTCTATCTCAAAGGGGAGATCAGAGGGAGAAAGGTAAGCTGATCTAATCAAGCTCATTTATATATGTCACGTTGCGGACAAAGCGGAAGGGAACCCGCTTCGCTCGCAACCAAGGTGATCTAAAGGATTCCCGAAACAGCAGACAACAACAAGAACTACGTATGAAAATAAGATTTATTTAACAAAAACCGCACCGCAAAAACGAGACAACAGAAAACGCTGGCAAAAACGAGTACCAGGAAAGGCACGAAAAAACCGAATAACAAAAAACGCTCGCACGAAGGCAAGGAGAAAAACAATCTAGTTGCAATAATAATACACACCGAGAATACACACTCCAAATACGAACTAGCGCACAAAGGCGAAATGCGAGAAGGTACTACGACACAATGGGCACAGCAGTGGCACGGCAAACAATTCTCCGGCAAGTGAAAACACGAAAGCCAGCCCTAATAAAGCCAGTGCCTGATTTCTAATGGGTAGCAGGTGTGCATCCGGCCGAAAACACCGTCTGCCACCTGCTGTCGCAAACGGGACATGACAAAATCGAGTGAAAGAGCAGTACAGGAAATCAGCTTCCACGACAACAATAAAAATGTTACTGACAGATAATAAAATGGGTAACAGGGGTGGATCCGGCCGAAAACACCGTCTGCCACCTGCTGTCGCAAACGGGACATGACAATATAATTAGCGCTCGATTCCTGGCGATGGATCCCTGAAGCTCAAGCAAACTGTGTGACAAGTCACCATAAAAGCAAGAAGCAGTTTTCGCGACGGTATGAGCTTGTTCACGAAGAAACTTTTTCACTTTACCTTTGAGTATTGTTGGATTTTTGTCATTTTATCGATGCTAAAATGGCCATAACATAGCCAAATGGGACAATTGGCTATAAACACGATATTATTGTTATGTTGAAAATTAGAAAATCAGACAAACATTTTAAATAACAAACACAAAATGATTAAAAAGAAGACGCAAGGTGGACACAGGTGGCGAGTAAACAACCCAGAGGGTTAAACGAAACGTTTTTTAAAAATGTGGCCTTTGACCTTTGCCATGTTCTGCTCCCAACCATGGCCAGTAAAAGAAGCTGTCAGTGGGTGTTAAGAAATACTTTTAAATGTAAATTATTGAGCATTTCTAAATAAAGACACCGCTTGCTTTCCTCGCACTGCGCTGCATGCCGCCGCCACTGCAGCCATTGAGGTGCGGCACAAAGACACACAAACCCTCTAACGTCGTATTCTTAATTATATAGAGAAGCCATTATATTCCCCAGATGGTCTGGTATATTTAAAGAAAGCAGGGTCCTTCCAACACTTTGCCTCTTAGGAATCTCATACTTAACAGGAGTTCTGCTCTTAAGGGAGCCTCCTCTGGGCACGTGTGAGCCAATCCGCAGACGCGACGCCGTGCTGAAGAAGCTCTGAACTCATTACGTACGTTTGAGTTCTCCAGGCATGTGTCTCTGCAGAGAAGAATTTCACAGGTAAAATTTGTTATTTCTTTTTAGAATTGAAAGGTCTTGACAGGATTTATGGAACTGTGATGTCAGTCTGTGTGTTACCTGTTGAACATTCCAAAATGTTTTGTGCCAGAATACTTTGGGATGGCGGAGTGTCTACCGCTGACTTGCTGTGAAACCATGACAAAAACTTTTGTGTTTGGTCTTGCCCTGCCAGATATTCTCCAAAAGATCATTAAAAATGAAAAATAATCAGGTCAAGCCATTTATTTATGCCGCCCTGAACCACAGCAAAGTCTGAAAGGGTATCACATGCCCACAGTTAATGATAAACATTAACATCTGATAAAAAAAATAAAATAAAATAATAAATATCTGAGGAAAAATGAGGAACCTTGTGATGGAGCCGCAAGATGGGTTATTCCCCCTTCCAGCATGACCAGGCTGCAATGGATGCAGAGTAGGCCACATTTGATACAATATGGTTCTGTACAATGTTTGTGAAAATAACATAATGTACAATATAATAAGATGAAAATTTGCAGAGGTGAGCTCTCCTCAAAATCAGCACGGTTAGTCAATGAAGAAATCTTTATAGCAGTGCTTCCGATTCGGTGATCCACCTCAGATCCAGTCCAGACCAGTCGATGCAGATCTTGTCCAGATCACTCGGCGCAAAATCCGTACAGTAACACCTTTTTGGGTTATTGTCATCTCGCCCCCTCTCCAAACCAGGAAGGAGGGGGGAGTTAAACAGAAGAAGTGACAGTTAAAATGCCCAACATGTAGTTCAACTCAACCCAGAGTATACAAAGAGGTCTCAAGTTGGATTTAAAATCTTTCTACTGAAGTAGCGGCTCTGATTTCTGTGGGTGGAAATTATAATTGCTGCATCACGAGCAGATAGAATGGGACCGATCTTTACAGCTCTCTTTGCCACATTGAAACAATGGATCAAGAAGAAGGCTAAAATCATGATGTCAGACATTCTCAACGGCTCTGCCTTGGTCGAATGATAGAAGGGTTTGTTGACTATTTGCTACCACGTATACGGCTGCAGGGTTAGTGAAATAACATATACTGTCAGATACTGTTACATAGGTCTGGTAGTAGCATGGTTAGAAAGTTATATCGCCGAGCACGTCGACTGAAGTGAAAATAAACATTTTATACAGTACTTTCTAAGCAGAAACCGCTCTCTCACCTCAGACTGTAATCAGCCGCGCCGTGAGGCTTTGTGCCGCATTAGCGGCCTCTTCCAGTGACAGGTAATAATGCACACGGCTTAATTGCAAATGAATGCACACACCCCATTTCCATTAGGCATAAATAATTTGGCCACTTGGGTATGTGCCTCCCAAATTACTTATTCTTTTTGTGTCTCAAATTACCTATTCTTTCTGATGTTGAGTTTACTTGATTAGCGAGCTGTGCGGCACTAGCCACTGGCTTACTTCAGGTTTCCACGCAACAGTCGCGTTTGCGTTTGTTTGCTCATGTGAGGTTACACTGAAGCGAATCCCATCTCACCTTCCTCGTGAAAGATGAATATTCAGCTACACACACACACACACACACACACACACACACACACACACACACACACACACACACACACACACCCACACCCCCCCCCACAACACACACACACACACACACACACACACACACACACACAAAACAAACATCCTCTCACCTTCATGAAATATCGATTTTTTTTCTTGCACATCACTCACAAACTGTCAAGAAAATCACTTCTAGTGGACCACCATTAAAGTAGGACATCGGTAGGTCCATTTTTTTTAAGAGCACAAAGTTACATAGTCACATAGTCACAGAATAACCGTACATATGAAATACAGAAAGACAATCTTTTCTCCAGTCAATACACAAAAAAAAAAAACACAAATCACACAAATAAAATAAATAAATGCATGCATTTAAGAACTAGATAACTGGAATGCCTGCTTTTTTTTTTTAAGTCCACTGAAAAGACAGCTCATAAAAGGAAGTGCTTTCCACAGTTTGGGGGCAATGGACTTAAATGCATGCATTTAAGAACTAGATAACTGGAATGCCTGCTTTTTTTTTTAAGTCCACTGAAGAGACAGCTCATAAAAGGAAGTGCTTTCCACAGTTTGGGGGCAATGGACTGCGAGGCAATAGCGGTAGTATTGGCAGCATTTGATGGTGAAATGGGTGATAATGGTAACAGCTCTTATAAGGGTTGTCTTGGTGTCACAAGTAGTAGTAGCCAACAAATAACACAGAAACAGTTGACCCATTGGGCTCAGTTTTCATAGCAATCCCCTATAGATGATCACTGCTTAATTCAAACAGCCTTATTCATGGTATTTACGCACATTTGTGGATCATAAATGACAAGCTGCTTTTTCAGTCCTTCATCCTGTTCTTCAAACAGTTATGTGTTATTTTGTCATGGTTATCGGTTTTCACCTGGTGACCGCTTGACATTTCTTCCCTGTCTGAATGACCATATTTTCTGTGTGGTACTTGATGGAGCATCCTGCATTTTATCTATACAATCTAAAGTGTTTGTAGTTTACATGTGACACTGTATACGTGAGTACGTATATGGTTTTCTTGAGCACAAAATTAGAGAAATGTCATCATGCTCAACACTCGTCTAAATGGCATGTGACCCTTTGGGTTTTTTTAAACCTCGGGGGAGAGACAAGAAGGTGATTGGCTACCCGGGACCAAAAAAACTGAACCAGCAGTGAGAGGGGGCTAAAAAGCATTACCTAACTCAAAGCTAATGAATGAAGATGAATGCATCGCTGCAGCATGGTTTGCTGTCCCCAATTCCTTGCGATCCGGTGAACCAATCAGATGGCTATTTCAACAATTTGACAAACTTTATTTCAGGTTTATTAATAAGGAGAAAAATATTTTCAGGAATAAAAACATAGTTAGACTTGGTCAAGTTTAATGGCTGAGTCCGAGACAAGTCCAAGTCAAATGCCAAGAAGTCCGGGTTAAGCCTGAGACATAAAAAAAAAAAAAAGTGTGGAGTCCGAACTCAAATTGTTGTTTGTTCATGCTTTGCATGAAAAAAAAAAGTATTAACAAGCTATGCCCCTCCGGAGATGCAAGATTCAAAGTCTCTGAACTGCAGAAGACTGTCACTGCTTCAATTCCCCAAAGGAGAAGAGACGACGGCCATAACCCCACTTTAACTTCCCGCCAAGTGGACCCACACGTCGTTCCCAGGTTGCAATGGGCCTAATTAAAAAGTCCTTTCTTATGATGACCGCTTGCCCCACGTATTTTGGAAAACAACTGCAGGGCTTGCTCCGCCAGCAGCCAAATATAGACACGATACGCTAGTCGTTAGCCTCGTCAGATGGTCCCGGTCCGACATGAGAGCGAAAAAAGTGGGGCAGCAGCCGAGCCTCCCCAGTGGACGCTGGACTGCAGCATGCACACACACAGGCGCAGATGGCCGGCGCTCTTTCCAGGGTTCAGGAAGCAAAGCCATAAAATGATACAATTTATTTATTGGACATATTAGCATTAATTTTAGCTCGCTGGTTAAACATTTGGCATTCAAAAGCTTAACCCTTTTATTCTCTTCATTTTCTATGCACACATAGCATGTTCCGGACCAAAAATATCCTCTTCACATTTGTCTGTATCTAATTATGAACTGCAGAGCATTTCAAAATAAAGTGGCCTGTCTGACATGAATGAATGCTCTCGGATTCTCCCATGACCCTTCAAAAACCTACAGGCAAATGTTTCTCTTGGAACACAAACACTTCTATGGACTGTTTCAAGTCTCAACTATTATCAACATCCAATAATACAGTTGTTACACAGATTATGGCATAGACAGATTCAGTCTCAAGAATACTATCATTTTCCTCAATTTAACACACATTGGAAGATCTAAAAATCTATTTTAGTTGACAAAAGTTACATTTCAGTCATTGCTATCAACTGTCAAAACAGATCAGAGGTTAACAGCACACAGCCTGTAATGTGCAGGCATAACATTTCAGTAATGTTCCAGAGCATATGAAAGTCATATAAACATATATGGTATGTGTGATAAAAACATGCGAAGCCTGTCATTAAAATGACAAAAGCTATATTTGAAATAAAAAGCAGGCTCTGTGCTGCAACATGTCGGCATCAATCATTCATCAGCCAATGTGGGCGATGAAACAGAGCTAAATAATTGATGAGAACATATTGCCTTCCATGAACCTTTTTTAACCTAATTTCAGAGATGATTTCTGGCCGTGTGACGCACGTACTTTTCTTCCTGCCCCATCACACGTGAGCTCAGCTGCAGGTTCGACACCCAAAACAGAAAAACGTGATGGCGAAGACATGTCAGAGCAGGCTCGCCCCCGGCCGCCGGCCACGTGGTGCAAAGGCAGCATCTGCCAATGGGTTTGAGGGGCAAAATCAGGAGCTCCCATGACACCGTCCCGATGCCAAAAATTGGTGGCTTCGGTGCCAGCGGGTCAGGGGGACTTAGAACGTCATCAGCTAAACGGGTCAGCACTATCCAGCCCATGGAAAAATGTCAATCAACATTTCAGCTATAGTACTTCCTTTTAGACCAGTGGTGTCCAAACTACAGTCCCAGGTCCATTTATTTTTAAATAAAAATAACAATTGACATGGCCTACAAGATATTCATGAAATATGCATACGTAAAAGAAAGTATTTGCAACAAAAGTAGCAACAACACCTCTCTTCATAATGGTGAATTATGATGATTCCATTTCAGAAGCAAAAAAAAAAAATGGCCCCTCTTTTCCTTTCTGCTACAATTCATGAACATATCACATTCATCATCCTCAGGGAACTCGCTTTGAGATTTTGTATCTTTTTCAGCTTATTACAAAATGTGTTTGTTTCAGTCATTAATGTGGAGATTTGCTTTGTATCTGGATGGGTTATGATTCGACCCCAAAATGTCCTAAATTATACCGAATTGCCTTTAACAGAAACAAATAAAAAAAGTGAACAATATATAGTTGCTTGATGGATCCGTTTTAGCATATTTAATAAATTTCAGGGAAAAGTGTGGACAGCCCTGTTTTACATGTTTTAGTTGTTGATGGCTCGCAGTCAAACAGTGTCTAGTGTGAGCACAGAACAAAGTGAAGTTTCCTGGGTTGACCTCGACACAAAGTCGTGGTCAATTTTCAGCAATAAAAACTCTTCTTGAAGCCAGTAGACAGAAAATCCATTTAAGGGCAGAGTGCGACACCACGGTCACACTCATCCAAATTCCAGAGCAGCGCCTCCTCCCAGCTGGTTATCTACAGTGGGCCACAGAAACCAGAAAGGGGAGGAGGGGTCCATTTGACCACAGGGGAGGCCTGTCAATGGCCCAGATAGTTCTGGTAATTTCTCTGCGTTGACTCTGCTGTGCTTTTCCATATTCAGCAGGAACTGGAATATGGACGAGAGTTGGGGGTGACAGAGGGGTTCTTTGTTCTTGTGTGACGGTTCGCTGGGCCAGAGGTTCTCCTAGGGAGACGCGCCTTGAAGTGGAGCGAGGCGTTAGGTATATTTGAAATGATGCGTAAACAGGATTAGCATTATCAGGCACACTTGAGAGGGACTGCTCCGACAAACACAGTGTTCACTTTTGAAGACGCAGGATGTGCACGAGGAATGGCAAACGAAACATGGATACGTCAACAAAGAGGGCGGCCGCGATGGCGGCTATATTACGGTACTTAGACTGCGGTGTTAATCACTGTTTCTCTTCTAGGAAGTTGGGAAAAGGGACAGAACGCAGCCTCGTGCAGGGTGGTGATGAGGAGGAATGCACTTCATGGCACCAAACCTGCCACCCTTTTGCCTTTTGCTCTGAACGAGAGAGAGAGAGAGAGAGAGAGAGAGAGAGAGAGAGAGAGAGAGAGAGAGAGAGCTTCCTCCCCCCTGTGGCGTGCTGAAGAATGACCGTGATTTTCTTAAACTTGTTTGATATTGATTATTTTCAGAATGCCAGCCCTCTCCACCATCCGCACGCCCTCACATTGCAGGCGGTAGCAGCGGATGGTGCTAATTTCAAAAAGCTCATCTCCTTCACATACAGTTCAGGAAGTTGATTTATAGACACCGCTCTCAGACTTAATTGCAGCGCACGACTCAGTCAGGCGAGAGGGGCGGGGCTGAATTGACAAGCGGCACAGACAAACAAACAAACAAAAATATTCATACTTCCTGCATTTATTTATCAATGTTTTAGATTGCACTTGGCCTCCTAAATTCAATAAGAAACACTGTCACTTTATTCCTGGGCTGCCAACAGATCTGTCTTCGAGGAAATGGAAACGTATATGTGCTGTAACCCCCTCGCATGCCTCCGCCCTCCTCCGGCTTGCCGCATCCTCGAGATTCACCGCTCTGCAGAATGATGGCCATTATCTTGGCAAACATTCATCTTGATTATTTGGACATAAATGCTTCGATAATAATCTGTAGAAGATGCTCATTCAACTTTGTAAAAAAAAAAAAAAAAAACAACACGAAACGTCAAACCTCCAGCAGAGGTGCAATCTGACTAGGTGACACTAGCTGACTCCCACGCTCATATGTAAACACACACACACACACACACACACACACACACACACACACACACACGCATACACTGGTGAAGAAGGTGGCGAAGTCAGGGAAGTGCATTTGTGCTTGTGGAGTGTGAGGCCGTCTGTATGTGCATGTGTGTGTGCGTGTGTGTGTGCGTGCGTGTGCGTGTGTGTGTGTGTGTGTGCGTGTGCGTGCGTGTGCGTGCGTGTGCGTGTGTGTGTGTGTGTGTGCGTGTGCGTGCGTGTGCGTGCGTGTGCGTGTGTGTGTGTGTGTGTGCGTGTGCGTGCGTGTGCGTGTGTGTGTGTGTGTGTGTGCGCGCGCGCGCACTGTTGAGGGTTGATTGTTGTGCAGCCAACCATTTCTATTAGGGGCAACTTTGTCACATGATTTTATTTTTTTGTTTGCGCCTGTGTGTCTTCCACTGAATTGAGTTTACAACACTTTGAGTTTGGTTCAGGCATGAAGCAGACCAGGTCAGGAGAACGATCACAACTGTCTCGGCGATTCAAGTCAAGTCAGTTTTATTTTCCAGTGGAAATTCTAGCAGAACTTATTTGACAGCAATTCACACAGGTCAAGCACCATGCTTCTCAGCCATTAAGTAATAGCAACTGAACTGTCACTCATTATGCTGGGTTCTACTACTTGTTTTCATGAGTGGCCGACTGTCAGCTATTGGTTTCTGTATGATTCAATTTTTAGATCAAATGGAGTCGCAACATCACAGTTTTAACAGCAAAACATAAACGTGCATCAATAATTTTCCGCATTTAATGTCTGATGTCGACCAAGCCAGCTGCTGCTAAGCCTAACCAAAACAGTATACTACACTGAATTGTGTTTTATAATAATACTTTATTTGCGATTTCATATCTACGTTTGGCTAAAGAGCAAAGGGAGGATACCCACACTCTTTCCCCTCTTGTCGAGTGTCTTTCTTTGGGGTAATCCGCTTGTTCCTTGACAAACATGCCATGTTTTCGAGGTTCATTGAAAAAAAAAAATAATACAGTAAACTGCTTTGTATATGGCGCCTCAGAACCCGATCACGTTTGCAGTTTTCCCATTGCAATGCATCAGTAAATGTGTGGTAAAATGTCTGCAACTTTTTTTTTCTTTTTTCTGTCCCTTTCAGCCACATCACACAGTCTGTGGCGTTAAAAATAGGATATAGGATTACACAACAGAGGGAAGGATGACAGAACAATTGTCTCAACACATTATCGATGACTGTTGAAGATCCCATGATGGCAGCAACAATGCCAATAATAGTTCATTTCCAACGCCATTCTCCCCGGTCTAGGATCTGTGACCGTCAAATTTCATGAAAGTTTCGGTCGCGGTTGGTTTGTGTGGTTTCTCAGTCAAACCATGTAAACAGATCAGTGGTGTACTCTAGCTGGAAGGTAAAAGCTCGCTTTGTTCAGGCACGAGGTCATCAAAATCGTTTCTAAATGTGACATTGTATCAGAGGCGTGTCAACATAAGCAGTCAGATGTTCAGCAAGATTAAAAACATCAACGGCAACAACAACACCAACAAACAATTACCTCAACCAGCCCTGCAGTCATAAGACATTTGAAGGTCACAAGTGGAGGTTGATGGTTTTGGAACCAAGCAGCCACTTTATCATTATACGTTTCCATTTTTTTTTTTTTTCATCATTGCGGGAGGTACTAGCAAGTGCATCTGTCGTATTTAAATTTGAATTGCATCACAGGTTTTTCTTTATTGTCTTGGAAATGTGGCTGCTAGAGTGTAATGCTTTGCTTTTTATGCCATTTTAAAGGATTTTTATCTATTTCTGACACGTCAGATATCAGCTGTTTTGTCCTTCCAGCTCCGACTGAGATTTGCCACACAGGTGTTCCACCACTAAACACGCACACATACAAAAACACCTCCCATCTCACAAGACCACTGTGGCCGGGCCCATCTTCCGCCACAGTGGGCGATGGTTCATCCAGCTTGCAGACAAGCTTTGAACGATGTTGAGCCGGCACAAACATGCAACGAGTCTTGCTTTTGGCTGTCGTCCAAACTCCATCTTGCGTCTTCCGGGAGAACAAGAGGAGAAATGGAACAACTGGTTTTAATGAAACAATTACACGACGCTAATTATTATGTTAATGTTTTGCTGCTATCATCAGGCGCCGCTAACAGCCTTGTGCACCTAGAGGTTCAGAGCCAACTGAGTGTGTGCGTGCGTGCGTGTGTGTGTGTGTGTGTGTGTGTGTGTGCTCCCAGCAAGGTGGCGCGATGGACGCCTGTGCGGCAGGAGTGCGTATTGTGGAAATGTGAAAAGACCCACAAAGCGCTGACTGTTGTCACAGAATGTCAGGTACATTAATTCCCATAATGCTCAGCACAAATAAATTAGCAGCGGGTTGCCAGTGATTCAAAGCCACCAGCCTCCGTGTGCGTATGTGTGTGCGCTCAAGCCTGGAGGCAAAAACAGACACAAATCTGTATTCAAACAAACAGAAGGTTTTCAGGTGTGAATGTGCACCATCCTTCCCCCATCCCCAACAGCAGCGGTCATACATTGAACCATGAACATTCACCTGGAGGTTCTATAAGGAGAGGAGGATGGCGATGATAGGGGCTTTTTTTTTCCTCAGTTGGTTGAATGTCTTCAGGGAATCAACATGCTCAGCTGGCACTCTGAATTTGTGTGTTGGTGCATGTTTGTGGGTTTTCGTCTATGAGGGAGTATGTCTGTAGATTCTCAGTCATCCAGGTCATGGTAGTTGTCAGGTTGAAGATTGAAGCCAGGTAATTGGACCCATCTTGTTTGTTCACCTTTCGTGTCCACTTTTAATCCAAAGGACATCCTCAATTAAAGATTTTTGAAGGCTTTTTCAGTCCAATTTGTTTTAAATATGGAGTCTCCCCATGTACTGAATTGAAGGCTGTGTACCCTGGGGCTGTGTGGTGACATGTTCCACGATTGTGTCACCCCTTTTAAAGTGACTCTCTAATTTAGTTTTGATTTGGTTTAAGGTTCACTTATTTTGTTCGTCTGCCATTTTGATGGAGGAGCCGTGACGTGTTGTGATGAATTTTGTGTTCCCAACTTTCCCCAGAAAAACAGTTGGACTTAAACCATTTGGAGTAGGGATAGGCAGCCAGCCAGAGGCTGAGAACCACTTTTTTTCCTTTTTTTTTACTGTTACTGCAAAGAGCCATATATCATACATATGGGCGCACATAAATGTCTTCTTTCCCTTGGCAGCACCTCCACAAAATGTATCTTTCATTGTTACAAAAGAAAGCTCAGTCTCGCTCATTTTAAGAAGGGAGAGACAAGATTTATTTTTCATTTTATTTTATTTTCAGTTTTCATTCAAAACGGCAAATGCACTGTCTTCATCAAGGCATTGTCCTCATGCCGTTACCTGTAAATAAGTGCGCCAAAATAGCTGTAAATCCCTCAGTGCCCATTTGAAACACTTTCTGGCATTGCAACGGCACCACTCCAGAGTAGAATATTTTTCTCGTCGAGGTGATTTGCCTTATGGCAGACGTCCCAGCCATGCAGTGGCGCCCAGCAACGCACCATTCCGTGGTCCCCGCCCCTCACCACATACACAATGAATGGGGTTGACAACGACGCACTGCTAAATTGAGAGTGAAAAGGGCTTTAAGAGCCACATGAAAGCAGGAAAAGAGTCACATGTGGCTTGGGAGCTGTGGGTTGGCCAGCCTTGATTTAGAGCTTTCGTGCCTTTGTTTTTGTTAGTTTCCCAACCAGTCACCTCGTATTAGAATTTTTTTAGAGGGGACCATGTAACAGTTCAATCCAGCAAGTTGCTGGATAGAAGACAAACAGCCTGAAGTCACACTTGGCTCGGTCTCAGCCATGAGGTCTCAGCCGCCAGGTCCCAACCAGCTCTCGGTGGGACTACCTGACTGAATGACGGCTCAATGGCACTGGGAACAAAATGCCAGGCTCGCGGCAAAAAGAGGTGATTCATAAACAGTGGTCACAGGGTCTCGGCTCGTACTCTTTGATTGAAACCTGTTCAGTGGGAATAGCTAATTTCATTACATGGTTTCGATGCACACTGAGCCACTCCCAAAGAACCACTTTGAACTCTTGAGGCCCAAACAATGACATGGGCCAGTTTGGGGGTTGACGGGAGTATGATGGGTCTGCAGAGGGTCGAAAACAAAGCAGGCCGTGGGTTTTCATAATGCTGTCAAATATTTGGATGTGTCCCACAGACGACAGCGCAGCTCCTCCTGGGCCTTCTTGCCTTTCAACAGGGGAACAATTCACTTCGGCATCAAGTTGGCGGGCACCCTGCCTTTGGGCAAAACCTTTTATGAGGAGCCATTGCATGCTGTCACAGCTGTTCTTCCCGGGTTCTTCCCATGAACACTGGGGATAAAAAGCCTATGAATGAGGAAGCTCTTAAGTCGTCACAGGTTCTTCTGTTCTCTTTCCTCCCAAACTTGACTCCGTTTGAACTTTGTTTCCAGGAGTGTGATGATTTATTAGGCGTGTAGTGGGGCTAAAAAGTACAAAACAAAACCAGCCTAAAAAAAAAAAACCTCATAGTTCACTGTACTGATGATAGATTGAAAGGCAAAAAGGAATCGTGGTCAGCACATCTGCCTTGCAGTTCAGAAATTTTGGGTTTGAACTCTTGGCTTGCGGCTCTGGCCTTCCTGTAGGAAGTTTGGCTGTTCTGCACATGCTTGCCTGGGTTTTCTTCAGCTTGCTCTGACTTTCCAAAAACATTCACTTTAGGTTACTTGGAAACTCCAAATTGCTCATAGGTGTTAATTTGAGTGTGAATGGTTGTTTGTCCTGTACTGTAATGTACTGTACCCTACAATTGGCTGGTGACCAGTTAGGGCACAGGTGTCAAAATCAATTCCCGGGGGCCAGATCTGGCCCGCCACATCGTTTTATGTGGCCCACGAGAGCAAATCAAGTATGTCAAGTTCCATGATGCTTGCTAAAGTCTGAACCAAAATTTCAAATTGTCATATGCAATCCACAATAACAGGCATTATTTTTTATTTCGTAACTACAATGTGGCCCGCGACAAAAATTTGTTTGACACCCCTGAGTTCGGGTGTCCCCTTCCCAGAAACGCAGAATAAGCTTGGATTGGCTCTAGCTCACGTGACCTGGTATTGATAGAGAAATTGATCAATATTGTATCGTATGTAATTTTTGCAGCACACTGAACTACTTGCTGTGTTGCGGGTTTTCCGAACATACACTATGAAGCTGAGTTTGGAAAGTTGACTGCAGTATGAATATTCATGGCAAATTAGCCTAGCACTGAGCAGCTGATAGCATGCGCATCTTCACCACAGTAATAGGCCTGAGAGGAGATGAAAGAATCTGCAAGCGTCTGGTGCGGTCTCGGTAGACACAATGGACAACCAGCGCCTCAATTAGTCGGCCATCTTTGACTGACTGTTTGACAGCTCGAGCTAATTGTTAATCCTGTTATAACCGCTGGTTGCAGAAATTTATCATGTAACAAAAGGGCACTTGGTGAAGCCCCCCTGCCATTGCGGATGTGTACCGGTAACAAATATTTAATCTTCATTTGCGGCACCTTTGCAGCAGTGAGTACTCATGTCAGCCGCTCTCCCGGATGTGAACGAGTGTGTGCGTGAGATCTGGCTAATGTAAATGCATCCCCGCTCGAGCAAGTTCCAGGGGTCAAGTGCCATTCATCACAAGACACAGCCATTTTCTCCTCTACATACGCGGCAGCTGCTGAGGAGGACAGAGAAAAGGAGGTATTCTTTGTGGCAGTGAATACAATCCAGGCTTCATACGGGAGGCGGCGGGGGTGGAAGAGGAACACAAGGTGCCACTGTGTCGGCATTCAAATGTGAGGCCGACTGCCGATGTCATTCACCTCCGCAACCCCACCTCGAGTCATAAGACGAGCAGCATTCCTGGGAATGGGAAGTGACACAAAGAGCCATAGTGTTCCGCAGTTTTGTCACACTGACTCATTAGACTGCGACACATAAGTGATATTTTTTTCTCTCGGTGTGTCCTACCAATGATTAATATCTGCTCACAATCTCTGTGGAGAATGGCCACTTTCACAAACAAGCACATCTCTTGTTCACAGAAAAGAGGAATTCAAAGCTCCCAGGCTTATAAAGGCCAAATTGGATAATTTGAGGAAAATCGACAAAGGTCATGTCTCATCTTCATCCATTTTTTTAGGCCTTAAAGATGTTCACGTAAGGCAGTTGGTGAAAAGAGTGAAGTGTGGCTTCAAAAAGCCTGATTTGATCTTCATCTTGTCATTGTTCACCACAGCAGCGCCCTTTTTCAGATGTTTGTTTCTCTTTCCAGCACAGTTGTTTCATCACGTAACAACTCCGAAGATGGCGTTCAGCTGATTACGACAGGTCAGCAAAGATCAGCTGACGATGGTCACTAAGTCGTGTTTGAAACCAGGAGATTGTTTCTTTGTGGATATTTGACTTTGCCTGGAGGTACGTGCCATTTCTGAACAGCAGCAGACACTGGGGCCTTTTGTCTTCCCAATGATGGAAACTATCAGAAATTTCCCCCATCACATGATTCAATGAGGCCTGTGTGTCAGTCTCGGCGGTGTTCTGTTCCGCTCTATTCATGGCGAACACCAACGAGGGGAAACCCAGCGATGCTGGCGGCCGTGGGCCTGTTTTAACTCATGCAGCACGACAACAAACTTCCAAAGATTCATTTAACTCATCATTACACAGCTTTTACTTCGACACAGCACCAATTCAGTCTTGTCTGATTTTGAAAAATTGGTCATGGTGATCCACTTTGTCCTTTTGCGATTGTACCTCAGCAGACATTTAGTCTTGATAAATCTTGTTACGCTCATAGCGGCCTGTTAGAGTCCTCTTCGCAAAACTCAAAAAGGCCCCAACTATGAGGACACTAGTGTGGCGAGATTGGGGGACAAAACAATGCAATGTTGTTATCAAAAGTCAACTAAAAGTGTGAAAAGGCGTCAACTAGAAGGAGTGAGTACACGAAAGGTTGTTGGAAATCAGCTTGACACCTGAAACGTGGTTCAAATTAACAGATCAGGTTGTTTTGTGTTCCTCTTTAAATGCCTCAGCTCATCTTGTGACTGGGAAAAGCCCAAATCTTGTTTATAAGCAGTACTAAAATGTTTCTTGTACCAGATCACAATTGCCGATAGCGCTGGATGAGTTTGATCCTTTGCATCAAATCATCACATCTGGATTTGGTGATCTGAAATAGGCATCACAAATAAAATCAATGCAACATGAAAACTAAATGTCTGAGTTTGCAAAAATGTATTAAATCCATCAGAAAATATTGTTTGGTTTTTAGGTTCTGTCTCCATCAGAGTTCACGTCAGGCCAAACAACAAACAAGGCCTGGGGTCACTTTAAACAGCAAATTAAGATTTGAAGAAAAAAAAAGTTCCTGTCTGTTATGGTATTCTGTCCCCTGCATCTCTCCGTGTAAATTCACACAACTAGTGTTTACAGCAAGGAGGCACTGTCAGAGCGGATAAAGGATGGTTACCTGGTGGCTGCTTTCCACTAGCAGATTTATCCACACTGATGTTTTGATGTCACCACAGCATCCTCCGGGCGCTCCGCTCTTGTTACCGACTGCACCCCAATCAAATCTTTGAAGTAGTCATGTATGCATAAGCACCGTCTACCTTAATGCTAATAATTAGCGATTGAAGACGCAGCTCACTGGGATCGCTTCCTCGGGGCTAAACTTGCTTTTCCTGCTTTGATCATCACATTAATTAAAGCTGGCTCCCTTGACAGGGCGTGGCTGAAAAGCAGGTAGGTGTCATAAGCAGCTCGTGCAGACACCAGCACCTGGTGTGTGAGTACCACGTCTATCAGGGGCCATGCCTTGAGAGTCAGACGACGGCGGTGTTAATTCAAACTGATGTCCCATAAAGGGAGAGGAACGACTCAATCCCAAGATACCCCAATTCTCTGCTCTGGAGGCGGGCAAGGCTTCAGCTTTGCAGCATCTTTGGCCAGAGGAGGAAAGAAGTCATGTTGTCAGACCTCAGTGTCAGCTCGCGTCATCACTAGCGCCTCGGGCAAAAATTAGAAATGTGTTTCAAGAGATGTGTCAAAAGTGTTCTCGGTCCACATCACAGCAGGGGAAGCGTGCAAGGAGGACCCAAACCAAAGTCAAATGCCACAGGGAGTCAGGGGAGAAGCTCACCTATCATTTATTTACATCAAAATGGCTGCAAACGATGAATAATTGCGCAAGCATGCGTTCACATGTCAGCCTGCCGTGTAATTATTCATGTACCACTTGTTCAGGAGGTCAACACAAGATTGTCATCACCTCGTCCAAAACATGTTGCTGTGCCAAAGGTAACCTTGGGCTTGGATCAAGTCAGAGTTGAAGTGGCGACATTTACACCCCATCCATTCATCTATTTTCTTCTGTTTAGGTTTACGGGTGTACTGGATGCTATCCCAGCTGACTAGGACAGGCAAGTTACCCTGGTCTCAGAGGGATGTGGGATAACCAGGACTTGTTGTTGTAGCTATTCGCAGTACACATATACGATCGAAGAACCATTCATATTCACACGTAGGTGCAATTTAAAGTCTTAAAATACCCCAAAGAAAATCCACACATATGGGCAGAACATGAAAACTGCACTCAGACATGGTCAGACATGAGATTCAAACCTCGGAATTGCGACTGTGAGGATGAGATGTGCGTGCCACGTGCTTCACAATGCCTCTCACCGAATTAAACTTAACTCTTAAAAATGACACTGGAATTATTCCAGCTTGGAGCGTCCAGCAGATGTTGCACAGCCTCTTTGAACCCTGGTGGGCCTCTGAATCGTCCCCATGGAATTTGATTAGGAAAATAAGGCAAATGATGTTCATTTAACATGAAACTTAGATTGTGTTTGTTGGATGCACTCAAATAGAAAAATGTGGCTCTGCTCTAGTTGATGAGTGTTTCCTCCACATCCTCATCCAGCGCCTCACAGCGCACAACATTCAGTAGCAATTAGCGTCTTCAATATGTTGAAATGAGCCCACATACCTGTTTAATCAAACCCTCTCCGGGCATTGAGTCAGTACTCAAAGGCGGCGCTTGAAACGAACTTGGAGAAAAACAAAAGTGCGTCGTCTCAGTAGCCACTTTTGATCTACATCATTAACGTTTTGGAATCAGAAGTTGACACACGGCCCGGTTTTGTTGCCGCATTCCTGGATCCCTTTCTGTGTGGTGGAAGTTGAAGATGTTTGGAAAATTGCTCCGATTATAGTCTTCATGTGCCATTTGATCGCAAGTCCAAGAACAAGGCACCGCCGCCAAACCTACTACATCAACGGGAGCTGGCGGAACGGGCAGTCCTTTCATAGACCACATGGTCTCTTTACCGAGTGGACACATTTTATTGTCATGGTAATGGACTTTTTTAATTTCACTGTGAGCAGCCTTGCCCCACTTGCTTTGCAGAGCCCAAGCTCAGTAAGCAATTTTATAAGTACAGAAAGATTGTTTATTAAACGGGGTGATAAAGTTGACTCCAGTCAGGTTTTGTCTTCATCCATCAGAAAATGATTCTATAAGTTCTTCAGGAAAAGCAGCTTGTATTTGTATTTCCTGTAATACATTCAAAGCATTCTCATTTTCGGCCTCTGATTGGAGAGCCGCTGAACTCCGTCTGGTGCTGGCGGCTTGTGGGGGGCCAGCTCCTCCTCACTCCTCGCATAACCAACAATTCCTGTCCTAAATGGTACGCTTACTCTCATGGTATTGCTGCTTTGGCATGATCATCAACTGACATTGTACATTTCCATATCATGTCTTCCTTTTAGCCTGGAGGCACTAACGTCCTTGCCCATGGGCGCCATTTATGAGAAATCACAAGAAATCAATTTCCTCCCGAGATGAAAACAACAAAGGCATTCCTTATGGCAGGCCGCCCTTCCTGTCATCTGCGGGCCACAAGTCTGCTAAGCTAATAATAGCAGCCTTTTTATAACTTTATGCTCGTCAGGTGACCTGCTTGCTGTCTGTGAGGACTTGAAAGAGAAAATGATGACCATAAATGTGATTCCTGACCACTTTTCATGAGTTATATCGTTGCTGCTTTTGCTGTTTGGAACTTTTTAGGCAGGGCTGAGCTTCGATTAAATCACAAACAAGTTGACTATGAAGTTCTGTTTTTATTGTGTTTTTATCTTAAAACAGCCAGGATATACTGTACAGTATGTGTTTTGGATCCTAAAAAAAAACATTATCTTCATCTGAACCGGCAGTGTCAAACTAAGTTTTATTGAGGGCCACGTCATAGTTCTGGTTTGCTTCAGGGGGTCGTTATGTCAATGAAAGTCATAGAAATGTATCATCATCAGAAATGTTTCACTAGGATTTCAATACAGATAGTCTCTTGCCACTTCATTTTATTTTATCATGTTTGTGAGGGCTTACCACCACCTTCCAAAAACATGCATGTTAGGGCCACTGAAGACTCAAAATTGCACATAGGTGTGAATTTCAGTGTTCACATTTATTTTGTTAATTTTTTGTAAATAAAAAAAATAAAACTCAGAATCACAACTTTTGGTGCACGTTCTGCTTTGTGTCAAGATTAGCCAAGTGCAGATTGCTCTTGTTTCTTTTATTTTAAAAGTGGAAACTACTCAATACTGGGGTGGAACGTTTCTGATGGGATGCAGGAACGCTGGCCCAGTCAAAAATAAAGACTTTTTGCATCATCACCTTGCTGGCATTTTGTTAATAAACATCTATCTATCTATCTATCTATCTATCTATCTATCTATCTATCTATCTATCTATCTATCTATCTATCTATCTATCTATCTATCTATCTGTCTGTCTGTCTGTCTGTCTGTCTGTCTGTCTATCTATCTATAAAAACAATACATCATTTATTGACTTGCAAATCTTTACCTAGACTGATTGTGGGTTGAATTTAGAGTGTTAAATAAATTAAAGGTGAAACAATGTCCTGTCGTTTTTCTCTCTGCAGACCTTGGAAGAAAAATATTGGTCGGCCCTGGAGATCATTTTGACTCCATAGGCGTCTGGGCATGAAACTTTTCAAAAATAAGCAAAGTTTCCAGTTACACTTGGGCATTCTTTAACCCGTAGTCTTCTTGGCTTGTCCCGTGATGAAAAAAAGTTCATTGAGTACAGTGGCAATATTTCCATGTGATGGCAAACACACTGAGCCTTCCTGTGTAAACACACAACGCACTCGTCACCCATCAGCGAGCAGTCCATCGTGCGCTAATATCTCGGGGCATCAGCAGCTACTCCGGCAGCAGAACTAACAAGTTAAGCCCAAACATTGGGTTTGTGTGGGGCTGGCGGCATGGGGAGGGGGGAGCGGGGGCTTTGGGATGAGTGGGAGTCATGCATACATCAAATAGAGACTGATGGTCAATATTGGAGTATGGAGAATCAAACATGTTTTTTTTTTTTTAAAGGGAGAGGCTTATGCTCCAACCTCACAGTGCCAGCCTCGACGATTCCCGGGGCCGGGATCACTATTTCTTCTTTGCTGTATTAGAGCGAAAGAAGGCACAAATGTAAATTTCCCAGAGCAGGTGTTGGTGCAATGTCTTTGCACACACACATCTGCAAATGACACCCTTTGAAGCTCCTGTTTGTGATAAAACCATCAGAGACATGGAAGCAGTGCAAGATGGGGAGGATCCTCAGTCACGGCTCAGGTTGAGGGAGTAAAACCTTCCCATCATCTGTCAGAATCAGAATCAGAATCATCTTTATTGGCCAAATAAGTTGAACACACAAAGAATTTTTCAGTCAGAGGATCAACTGCTCCACTTCTTGACAGTCCGCAGACTCGTCGCTGTCTTTAATGAATGACTGTGGTGTCGGCTGCGAACTTTATGAGTTGGAGGGGTGAAGTAGTGCTCCATTAAAATCACCCAAAATGATAAGGGGTGACTCCGGATGCTTTAGCTCAAGTTTGTTTACTAGGTCAGCCAGCGTTTGTAGCACTGTGCTCGCGTTAGCTTGCGGCGGGATGTAAACTCCCACAAGTATGAAGGAGGAGAATTCACACGGCAAGTAGAATGGCTTTCAGTTTAGAAACAGTGACTCCAAGTCCGGGCTGAAGTGTGTGTTGAGCTTCGTGACATTAGTGCACCATTCCTCATTGATATCGGAGCATATTCCACCACCTTTTGCTTTCCCTGATAGCTGCTTGTCTGTGGTGTCTGGGCGGCACTTACTGAGCCAGGTTTCGGTGAAGCAATGCGCGGCAGAACATACAAAGGTTTTGTTGGTCCTTGTGAGAAGAAGTTCATCCATCTTGTTTGGCAGAGAGCGTAGATTAGCAAGATGGATCGATCAGAGCGGGGTTCAAAATACACGCTTGATGAGCACGCCAGCTCGCTTCCGGCGGATTTTCCATGCTCCGTACAGTGCAGCTGCCCCGCCAGCTATTTCCTCCCAAAAAACTTGTGGGTTTCTGTGTGTAGGTGGAAAAAAAGTCTGAGCGTTGACTGCCTAATGCTTAGCAAATCTTCTTTCGAGCAAGTAAGCGGCATAGAGTCGCCAAAAACAAACTAAAATGACAATACTCGGGATACTAGGGTGATCATAACCAAGGTAGCTATTCGTGCCAACGCCATCTTAAGCACGACCTGTGTGTGGTGCTGTTTCAAGGGTATCCAAACTATGGCCCAGGGCTGTTTGCATCATATACCAAAATGAACGACTGCCATGGCCCATTACCCTGCATTGTACGACAGTGCTTACACATTACACTGGGCGGCAAAAAGAAAGAAAAGAAGAGCAGTTTGTACAGTATGGTGGTTTTACAGCATATTATAAACGGTAACAAAATTATCTATTCATAATGACCATGGAAATAAAGCCGTGACAGCAGCAAATCGCATGAATTGTGATTGTATTCTCGACTTTCTTTGCGTTCCACTCTCTTTAGTACAGATCGCTCTTGTTTTGATTTTGAATGTGGAACTGTGATTTTGCTGCTGCTCAATACAGGGTGGATCTGTTCTACTGGGATACAAAGTCTTGAAAAATCTTTGACATTTTGCTTCGTTGTGCTGTTACAATACTGGACTGTATATTTATCCTTAGCGAATTTTGGATCACTGATGGTGCAGTGGGACAGTACATTCATGTGACGTTGGACAGGTAGCACTGGTTCAGTTCCCACTCAGTGGTGGCATGGATGTGAGAGCAAATGCTTCTCTGTTTCTGCTGTATATGTGTCCTGCGGCTGACCAGGCCAGGGTGGTTTTTGCCCACAGCCAGCTGCTGTATGCTTCAGCTGACTGGTGCCGTTGAACAGGATAAACTGTACAGAAAATGGATGGATGGATGGATTCCTTAACCTACACCAGTGGATTTGTTTTAGTGTCTTAGGTAAATGAAAAGTGGCTCTTACATCAATCGATTTTTCTGTACGTGGCCCTTGGAACAATAATTTTGGACATCCCTGATCCATCAACTCGGTCATCTGTAAAATATTAGCAATTGTGCTCATCATCTCAGGGAGCGGTCATACACATCACTCCCACTCGCAGACATTACACATATCCTGTTACAATGTCAGATGACAGGAAATAGTCCACCCGGGGTGAAGCGGTGGAGTATTTTTGGCGTAAGGTGTGATTTGAACTGCCTCCTCTCAGTTTACCTTCTGGGAATCTTTGCCATGTCGGACATGTGAATCCTGAGGTTATCTATCGGCTTCCACGCGCGCATGGTGCACAAAGAGCAAATCTCACTTTGCGATGTCAAAGGTATGAGCTCATTTCTCCAGCTTGTTATTGAAGTCATAAATCGATTATGAAGCATATTCACCAAAATCTATCTGCAAAATGTGTTCAATGTTTCGATAGTCTCAGCATACCCTCCCCACCAGGTAAGTGATGTTATATGACCCCCATCAAAGCCGCGTTGCTACTTTTGACACGTTGTCTGACTTTCTGTTATTTCCACGATTCCCTCCATTGTTGTTCCCGTTTGCGCAGCATCAGTGGAACCCACCGCCATCACCGCCGCCTCTCCTGTCACGCCAAATGGTGTTTTACAGCATCTGTTCATTATAGATGGCCAACATGATGGATATGGTCATAATATTAATGTAAGACTGACACAGCAGAGACATGAATCATGGCCGCCTTTATTTCCAAGCCGGCCCGACACTAAAAAGTGATCTATAAATGTCAGCATTATAAAGCACATTTGACAGTGCATTGGCTCTGTTATCAGCCAGCACTTATTTAGCAGTGCGTCTTGCTCTCGTGGCAGCTGGCGACACAGCCATGAGCGCTCTTCTTCAGGTACGTGGCCTGTGGCTATGGAGTTTCAGTGAACACTTGGAAATGGAAACCGTTCAATCATCTTGAATGTTCATTTCCCACATCACGCTTGATGTACAGCTTTGCGCTCTGCGCCTTCAAAAGCCGCTTTAGTTACACAATCACAAGGAGATTTGGAAACTCAGATTGAATCGCTGATCATTCTCCTTCATGATCTGCTAAATTTGGAAGACTTAACTGGATGGAAACAATCCTCAAGAAAACAGGCATTGCGTGTTTAGATTATTATGATGTCATTTCAATTATTACTTTTGCCTTTGATAAAAATGTACGCTACACACAAATTCAAAATGTAATTTATGACAGACCCACAGCTATTTTCAGTATTGTTTCTTCCATTTCTTCACTTCCCTTCTAATGTCTTTCTTCCCTTCTTTGGTTTCCTTTCTTTCTTAAGTTCCCGGTTCAAGATTCAAACTCATAATGTAGAACAGTGTGGCAATCTGCACAACACGTGTATCGTCCTGTCCTTGGTTCTGTTCACTTATTTATTTATTTTTATATTTATATGTTTTCTATTGATTTCTTTGTAATTTCCGTTTTTCCTTGTCTTTCTTTCTTTCTTTCTTTCTTTCTTTCTTTCTTTCTTTCTTTCTTTCTTTCTTTCTTTCTTTCGTTTGTCACTCCTTGCTTTGTTTATTTCTCTTCTTCCCTACACTTTCCTGCTTATCTTTCACAATATAAAAGCCGTCTGGAATGTAGTTGTCCATACCTACCAGTAATAGACCTGGTGTGGCATCACATAATCAAGTGATATGAAAAGCTTTGGCTGGATGTGAAAACGCAATTTCAGTAAAAACTTTGCTTTTGGTTTGGTTTTAATGGAATGGGTTTGAGTCCCTTCAAACAGAAGAAGAGAACACATTTTGACTGGACTGGAAATCCATGTTTTCAGTAAAACCAACTTCAGAAGAATAGTGCAGTCATTTGACTTTATCAGAGCAGATCGACACTGACTTGGCCTTCTGAGGATGACAGTAAGTCACCTATGTGTGGCACTTTTTTAATACGCGAGAGTGAAAGAGAGCGGCAGACAGAGAGGGACAGAGAGAGAGAGAGAGAGAGAGAGAGAGAGAGAGAGAGAGAGAGAGAGAGAGAGAGAGTTTTCTTTTCTTGCTAAAAAAGCAAGCCGCCACCAAACTCCCACAAAGTGCATCTTTACTTTCTACAGTCAGTGTCGGATGAATCAAAATGAAGTGCCGAATTTCTTTGTTGTGCATATACTGTACACTGTATATACGGCAAGCAGTAATTGCATTCTGAGGAGTTGCACAGTGGGGCACAACTGTACTGCATCATACTGTGAGAGCTGTTCCAGATTTTTTTTTTTAATATGGCGTAATTGTGTATGTAAGATGAGGTGACAAAAATATCAGCCACAGCTCTCACTGTGATGCAGTACAGTTCTAAAACACTTCAAAAGACAACACAGTACTGTACATATTGCACATTTAATATTCATGTAATTTAAAACGGAACATGTATATCGATAAAAACATGTAGCACTTGCATTCACTGCTTTACTGTGCAAAACGTGTGTAAAAAATCTATGCGACAGACAGGATATGGGTATGGGGGGTGGGGGGGGGGGACATGAGTCATAGATGTCCAGTTATTGTATGTACAAGTTATTATGTATTAGGCTGTATATTTTACAATTTGGGGGAAAATTAAATTTGCACATATATTAGAGTGTTATGTACTGTATGGATGTCTGATTGCACATATTTCTGAATAATTTATGTGAGGTAATACCCACGGGGCAAGATTGAAATAACTTTGACTTCCCACTGTTTTTCAGACTGGTATTAAACAGTGTTTGAGTCTGCAATATCAATAATGTCCATTTTTCATTTCTTTGTTTTTGTACTGTATGTTCAAAATAAAGTTCAATACAATCAAAAGCAAAACTATATTCCTCATGTTGTCATAATGGTGTGGTTGATGTGTCGAAATTTGCAAGGAAAAATACTTGCACCTACCTCTTCTTGATCTTGAATGCTTAGTTTTATTCATAAAGTTATGGAGCAAAAATATTTGTTTGAATTTCACGATTTCATATTTTCCTCTTGCAACTTGCTAACATGATTAATAATTGTTTTTTTTTGAGTGAGTGAGTGAGTGTGAGTGTATGAAAGAGAGAAAGAGAGAGAGAGAGAGAGAGAAAGAAATGTCCTCCAGCCGTGCTAAAACAATCATCAACTACATTTGAAAGTGATGTAGATGACGAGCGTTGGTTGGTATGTATTGTCTAGAATTACACGTCACATACTCTCCACCACGAGCATCCCTCCTTCCTCCCTCAGTCGTCCTCCTCTTGATAGGGCCATTCTGTTTCCAGCTCGGCCTGTTTGGAAGACGACTGCTGCTCCCTGCAGTTTGAACGCAGTCTCTCAATGCCGCGCTCAGTTTTCAGCTCTGACGCAAACAAACACAATTTATTTTTTATTTGATCGAACAGTTTTTTTTTTGTTTGTTTTTTTTAATCTGTCAACAAATATGCCGTGTGACTATTCAGGCAAAATAGGAATACTGGAATCCAGCATTCATACAGTAGGTCATAATCCACTGTAGATCTGCTTTTCTAAAATCTGAAAAAAGAATAATTAGTGTGTGCAGCCACGATCTGTGTTTTTCTTATTTGCTATTTCTAAATTTGAATACAAACAGTGATTCAAACAAACATGGCTACGCAGTGCTGATAACGCAGCGTGGAAATAAATAAATAGGAATTAATGATATTGTTTGAAAAAGCACTGACTAAAGTATAAATAAAATGTCATAAAATAAAATTACTCTTTCGAGTGGGACAATGTTTTAGGATGTTTCCATCTATAACTTTATGCCATAGTTGTACTCTGTGTTAAGATAAACACCGGACCAGGTATTTGTGGCAAAGTGAATTGATGTGATGAAGCCGAAATGCTTTTCAGAAAGCATTTACACCACCTGTTTCACTCCCCCCCCCCCCCCATACGCTTGTTACAGGCTAATTCTTAAAGGATCATCACCCTTGCTGAAAAAATAAATAAATAAAATAAATAAAAAATGAAAGGTGAGCCTTGTCCAAATACGGGCCTTGTAAAAGAAACATCTCAATGATAAAATAAAATGAACTGTGTACATTAAATATTTCAAATGATTTGAACGTTACACATTCATATTTGTTAACTATCTACGTATTTCGGTCTTCATTGTCTCTCCTCTATTTTTAAAAATGCCATTGGTTTCAAAAAATTTCTAAATGGAAGCGAGTAGTTTTATTTATCAGTAGTACTGTAATTGACTGGCGGCCAGTGCAGAGTGGACCCCGCCTCTCACCCGATGTCAGCTGGGATAGGCTCCAATTCTCCCCGACACAAATCAGTACAAGCAGCATAGAAAATAGAAGGAAGGATTTGTTAGCATAATGTTAAAACTGGAAAAAAACATTCAATGTATGCTATGTTTCAGGAGTGTACATTTTTGAAGAAAATATGAATATGAATGATTTCATCATAAGGCTGCAACATTAAAAAAGAATGTGGGATGATGAAAGCTTTCTGGTGTCTTTGCATTTGATGAATTATTCCTAATTAGAGGCAGAAATGTCAATATGTCAACATGGGTCTTTTTTGAGTCATGACCTATGACCTTTCAACATACAAGCTGTGTTGTTTGATTATGCAGTGTTCAGTATACGTTATTTTACGTTCGATTGCTGTTTCATAATCAATTAGACCTTAATTGCATGCATCTTATTCCATATTTTCTTACCGAACTGGAATTAGGACTTTTGTTTTATTTCTGTGTTTTTAAAAAAGACTTGTATGGATAGTATATTTCATATTTTTGCATTGTTAGTAATTTGGTATGCCTGATTTGCCTCGTATTGTTTTCATTGTGGAGTCTGCTGAAACTGTGAATTTCCCCGGTGGATGAATAAAGTAAATCTAATTATGTCGAAGCGCAATAATCATATGAAATACGCTAATCACATCCTTTAAAATTATTACCTTTTCAATACATATTTCACTGACTTTATTAGCACTAGAGTGTCCTGAATAGTCAAGTGGTGTAGTATAAGCCAGGTGACTTTTTTTTTCCCAATCCCCCCGCAAGGGCCGGTCGACGCACCGTGTGGTCGAGCGAGCACAACTTTGTGCGATGAAAGTGAGCCACAGATGAATGTACGTTGAATTCTACTTCCTCTTGCAGATGATTAGCGTTGCTGCAGGGGAGATGAGATGCTTTGACTTATCTCTGGCAGCCTGAAGTGAAGCTGCGCTCTCTAATCTGATTGGGCGCGTTCCCCCGAATCGAGGGCAATGGCAAAACAAAAGATCACCAATCAGATAGCAGGGCTCCCGCTGAAGTGGCTGGCACGCCATGAATGCTTTGCCCTGTCATGTGCGCTAGTATCTTGCAGCGAGATTCCCCGTGTCGCTTTTATGTGTTAATCGCCGGCGCTCAGTACGGCCATTGTGTCTTCGTCATCGCCGGGGGAGCCAAAGTGCAAAAAAAAAAAAAAAAAAGGGGGAGAGTTGAATGTGAGGAGGCGAAGAGTGCCGGCATAGTTTCACACAAGCCCCTGCTCCCACGTCCGCAACCCCTCCTGGAGGGCCAAGAGTGCAATGTGGCGCTGTGCTGCCTCAGACGCTTCCGATTCCTGTTAGTGGAGAAGTGTTTGGGAAGATTTCAGTGAGCACCTGTGTGACTTATGTCATAGACTGGTGTTGTTCAAACTGCAGTCTGGAAGCCATTTGTGGCCAGCTGTTTTGTTTTTTTTAGTGTAGTTAGTTTTTTTTTTTTTGGTGTTTGTTTTTTGTTTGTTTTTTTCAATTCACAGTTGACACCGACTGTATCGTTTTCCTGCACTTTACACTGTATTGCAATCCGTTGACATTGGGTGGCATAGCAGGAGAAAAGAAAGAAAAGAAGAATTGTCTTCTCATTTCTGACTTTCATGATTTCTGCCTGTCACACATTATTCAATAAGATACAACTCAGAATCGTGATTGTTTCACAGCAAACATGGTGCATCAGCATGTAGTTGTTATGCTTTCCGGAAATGGAATAAGCTGCCAACAGAATTGAAGAGCGGCCCAAATGTAAATGCTTTTAGATCCAGGTTAAAGCTGTGCTTCCCCAACCCTGTACCTATGATTAAGGGTTTTTAGAGCATTTCTAGAGTAAATTTTTCCCAAATCATGTTCTTGTGCTGGACATTATTTTAGTGATTTAAGTAAATCCTTTTTTTATTTCTTCACTTTGCTTTTAAAAGCCTTATATTAATAAATCTGCCTCGCCTTGTCTTGCCTAAATTCAAAACTAAACAGGGAAAAAAGGAAGGAAAATTACAGCAACTTGATTTATAAAAACGTGATTCATGTAATGTTAAAGCTTTTATTGTGCAAAAAGACAGCTTCATTTTATTTTATCATGAGATGGATCTTCTTCCCACCATACAATTGTGAAATAGATAGGTAGATAATTCATCCCTTGGAGAAAATTCGTCTCAGTGGCAATCTTAACATGTACAGTCAACACTCATTTATAATAAAGAAAAAAACAACAAATTAAAAACAAATAAAAGAGCCGCATTGATAAAGAATTTGAATAAAATCTCCAGCGAAACAGATGATCGAAAAAAAAGATTTAAACCCCATCAAAACAATTAAAAGAAAGAAAACAGAAGATTAAAACGTTGCTTGTTGGTATGTGGTAAGTAATAAATGTAGTCTAATTATGCAATGGTAATATTTGTACAATTTATGCCAAATCTATCAGTTGTTGACATTGATAGGCTAAGTAACGAAACAAAGATAAATTATACTGTCCAACCAATTTGTACATTATACCGTATAAAATGTTAATATGCACAATTTGTATACATAATATTACATACACTAAGTCCAAATTGAAGAGTATAAACATGGCTAGTCCAATGAAGAGTGCATAGCATACTTTGTCTCTGCATCTTCAAGTAGACTTTGTTTCAGAACATGGACAGCAGGTTTCATTATCAACGCTTCATTAACTTTTATTTTTCCAGAACATGTGCTCTAGACCTTCCGTGTCAGCAGGGTGGTGGAGACCTGGCAGAGGGACGGCGGCGTCCAGGCGTAAACAGCGGTGAGGAGCGAACATGTTGTCGCCCGTGTCTAACATCTGACCTGGCCAAAACCCGTGGCGAGTCGCGCAGCTGAACAGGAGGCCGTCTGGGAGAGGGGGATGGCAGGCATGGAGGGCTTGGCCACTCGCCGCGTCCCGTTGGCCAGACAGCTGAACTATTGCAGTGGGAGAGATGAGGGGGATGGGGGTTGGGGGAGCAGTTTGTGTGTGTCATACATGACACAATCATCAGGGCTACAGTTGACTGTTACGTACAGTAGCACCTTCTTTTGTATCCTTGGCCCAGAGAGCAGTTGGCAAAGAGCCTGAGTGAGGTGGAAACATGATTTACGAGATTACACCTGAAGTAAATAGCCTACAGTGAATCAGTGATAGTATAGCCATGATATAGAGACCGTTTAAAAATGTTTTTTTAAATATAGTTTTACCCCTCCCACCCATTTAAATTATGACTTTGTACCTGTTATCATGCTCTCACTGTGAAGAAATGGGAAACAATCATATAATATCACTTTGAGGAAAGAAAAGACCCTCTCACTCAAACACTTCTCCAACTAAGACCTGCATGCTTGCTTCATTTTTTTTTTTATCTGTCACTCACTTAACCATGCAACTGATGCATCAAAGATATTTTAACAATGTGGCAAACGTAATGCCAACTTGCAATGCAAAACACCATACATGGATGAGAATTAGTATTGATTTCACTGTAATTATCAACTGTCACACAAAATGGGCACTTTAATAGACAGCGCAGCAATACATACAAACAACACTCGCAGGCATATAGTCTCTATGCTCTGTCAGAATGATATTCAATTAGATACCTACTCTGCCTCTTCTTCTTTTTGCTCTTTTTTTGTTACGCTGCAAATTTTCCAGTCGAGCTCAGTGCTGCCCAGCATGTTGTGGCATAGCATGGCACAGAAAATTATCACTTCAAAAGATGAACCACGATATAGCCGCGGCTCACTATAAACACAATATACACTCTTTGTACATACACCCTTTGTTGTCTTTAGCATCCACCAAATTAACATGAAACTCTTTATAGTGTAGAACGCACGGCTAAAAGCAAAAGGGAGAAATGAGAAGTTAAAGATGAGAGTCCAGCAGAACAGTCACTCAAAAGGTCTAAATTTGATGCTCGTTGCAGATTTGTTCTGTTTGTGTGTCAGCAGTGGGTTGCCCCGCCCGCCCTGGTCCGGCTCCAGCCAATCGGGCACTGATGTGGAGGGGCAGGAGCAGGAAAGGGCTGCCTGGACAGATGGCAGTCTGACCTGGAATACAAGCCCTTTGTCAATGTTCAGTATCCTGCCGATGACAGGTAGACTATTGTAACATAGCCAGTTGTTCCCAGGTGTCATATATGCTCCAATTCAAAGAATTAAAGTCAAATGACATCATCACTCAAAAAAACAAAACAAAAAAAAACATTGAGAATGACAACATCTGATGAAATAATAACAGTAATTCATTGCTGTAGTATGTGTAAAAGTAAAACCTGTGAGTTCCAGACACTCAGACTGTCTCCAGGTAGGTTAGGCAATCTTTGCTTTTCTTTTTCTTGATACCAACAATAGTGAGCATGAATACGAAGTGATGTTCGCTTTGCAGGATTTGGTGTGCCGATTTCCCAACATGTCTCTTTGTCGTATTCCAGCCATGTAATCCCGCAGAGCAGCCTGGCCGACCGTACGCGCCGTTCAGATGTGTCCTGACGCTCTGAGCCCAGTTGTAATCCCGCATTAAACCAGCGTGAGACCTAATTGAAATAATCCCCACCGACCTGTGCCGGCTTCAGCCAGTGCCAGTTTGCGTGATGGGTCCAGTTTAACCCACCGTGTGACTCTGACCTTTCCCTCACTGCTCGCTGGGACCATCTGAACCCATCCCAGCAAGGACATCTGGTCCGGTAGTGGGGAGGTCGTTTGTTTCGCCTGGCTGGTCCCAGAGTCCTGCGAAAGCCTGTCGGTGTTGCTGGAAATTCGGAACGTTTACTTGGAAATGTCCACCATAGATGTTTTTACATATTGCTGCAAACATGTCAAATAGAAGAACATCTTGGTGTTCTACGGCTGAGGAGACAAAAACAGTTCTTGTCAAAAATAAAAAAAAAAGACGGGGGCCATTCCAGCCCGTTTACGGATGTAAATAATAGCCACTCTTGTCTATTTCTCTGCATAAACCAATTGAATTCCCCTCAAACACACCAAGCTGGGCTCATAAACTTTCAAGCGAAAATGAGTCAAATGTGTTATTTGGGCGTTTAAACACATTCAGCATGTTTATACAGCCTCACCTGAGTTATTGTGTCTCTGCATCTGCAAGTCAAACAGAGCTGCTTAAACCAGTTAACTGTATAAATGGGCATGTGCGCGTGCACGATCCTTCTAAACCGTTCCACGATAGCATCGAGTTCCAGCGTTGCTCCTCAGTGGTGGTCGACATGTGAGACGTGATGGGGCGGCCATTGTGTTGAAGCAGAAAAAAAAAAAAGACATCACACGTGGGCGTCGTCGTGTTGTTCTTCTTCTCGCCATTGTTACATGCAATTATTGATCTTATTCAAACACTTTTTCAAGGTGTCTTAATTACTTGCAAAGAAGCGTCGCCTTGGCGGGCATACAACTCAAATAAGTTGATTTGCATTTCTGTGTTGTGAGTGTTTTGGCAGCGCGGCGCGAGTCCAGATTGTAACCCCCATTTCTGCCTCCAAGAAACTGCCTTGGAGGAGCGTCCACGGAGGGATTTGGGATTTAGTGGGAAGGTAAGTGTGACTACAAGCTTTGGCTCGCCATCTGCTCCCCAGCAGAGTGGAGGCCAACCTGTGCAGCCTGCAGCAAAGACCTGGGCGCCACGCTCGCCAACCTGGCGCCTGTGGCCGCAATGTCCAACAGTCTGCTGATTAGTTGTAAGAAGCACTCCATATGTAGCAAAGTTTGCCGTCTCCCTCCTCTTGCCGAAGCCAGTCTGCCGCTCTTCCTCTCTCACCTCCTCGCCGCATTAAATAAATATGGACGTATGGAAGTTTATCTGGAGCCTCGGGGCATCTGGCAGGATGGCGACCTGCCTGCAGCTCCTTCTCACCTCTGACTGGGTTCCCAGCCAGGCACGGAAGGCAAGATGAAGAAAGAACTCTGGCTCTCCTCCTCTTCCTCCCTCCGTGTGCCTGGCAGCATGGCGAGGCAGATGACGAGGGCTTGTGGCCGCCTGATCACCCCTGGGTGGCTCGCGTCTCATTCATTTCGTGGCAGCAGGAGGAGGAGGAGGAGGAGGAGGAGGAGGCGGAGGCCTGTATTCCTGAGGAGCAAGCGGAGTGTCAGAGGAGGGAAAACAAGAAACATAAAGCTTGTTATTAAAGCAGCGGCGGCGTTTATTAATTATTCATGTTGAATGTGCAGCACTCAGGTGAGCGCTGACAGAACGACTCATTTCACAGCTTAATGACGGCCGGGCGGCTTGTGCATGCGATTAAAGCGCAGAATAAATCACTAATGGAGGCACCGGCTTAAATCCGTCTTCCTTTGTGTTTACTTGCGCGTGTTTTATTGCGCTGCCTTGCTCGGAGGCAAACACCTCGCCGTAACCTCACCACGAACGCCAAATGATAAACAAAGAGTTGATCAGAGGATTCATCCCAATTATTTTCTTCAAGCAGAATCACGTCATCACTCCGCCGTGATCCGATTAGCCCGGTTCTGCACTACGCGTCTATTCGTCTGCTCACACAAAAACACTTTGCCATAATAAGAATTGATGCACTTGCAGGAATTTGGAGAAGACCATAAACATGAAGTCAGCTCGGCAGGAAGCCTGAAGCCACACTGCGTTTATTTAATGCACGCGCATAAATGTCTGTTCTCCCTTCGCCATCGCTCTCAGGCTGACAGCGCACGAGGAGCTAGTTCTTTCGCGCGCATCCTTATTCTCTCTGCAGGCAGGAAAAACATGTTTGCTTGTTTCTTGCAATCCGTACACACCATCGATTACTTCCTGAATGAAATACTAGAGGGCTGGACATTGTAACCAGTACAGAGCGATTGTTTCTACCACTGCTAATTATTAACTATTGGAAGCCAAACTAACTCTTTGAGAAAATAACCAGGTCCTAAAAACCGAATTCTTTCACATAGTAGCTACACCCCAAGACGGCAATTTTACATTAATTAGAGACACCGCAAACATTGAATAAAAGTTTCAGGTGGTCTTTTGCCGCTGAAGAAAGGTTTCAATGAGGTCATAGAGTATTCACACATCTCGCATGCTCTCTGGTCTCCCACAGTTTGGGTTCTAACAAGTAAAGGTCAGCCACGTTAGCCGGCGTGCACTCCACAAATTTTAAAAAGGCTCGCCGGTCACGCCGAATGTATTCCCTGCAACATAATTAGCCCCATCAATTCCCTTTCCCACCAAGCTAGCGGGTGTCTCTAAAGCCCCACCCACCCCTTCTCACCTCACCCCCCGCCCCCTCCCGCTGCCCTCTCGCCGCTCCGCCACATTGTCACTCCGCTAAACTTCCCGCAGATGCATAAATTAGTCATCAACATTAGCATTAGCTGGTGCATGGCACCCGGTGCCAACTGCTCTCTGAACGGCCATAAAAGGTCATGTTTTGATGACTGAATGCCACGCAGGCACCTGGCTCCCCTGAGGAGAGTTCCCCAGGTGCACGTGAAAGGTTAAAAATTACCTAGCCGTCGCTGCTTGTCTCTGGTGAAGGAAATAATTAGGGGGTTTTAGGGAGCGCCAGAATGGCTGTCTGTTGGATGACAGCGTTACCTAATGGTCGTATCTGGGGAAGAGTCAAGCAGCCTGTCATTCTCTTGACAGGACAAATGAGCATAATGGTGGCAGGGAAATGGGCGCCTGTTTCCCCCTCTTCCAGCCAGGGAGGTGGGATAAAGCAAACGGGGGTGGGGGTGAAATGGCAGTGCCTGAGCAGAATAACATTAGGATGGACCTTTTACATAAATCTCTGAACACATGTAAGAGGGCTGTTTAAAGTCACTCTCCGTGCTCTCTCGCCCTGCCCTGTTGGCTCTTCTTCCCTGATACTTTGCGCTTGGTTTGTCAGCAATGTTTATTCACGGCTCTGCTCAATGTAAAGTCTTGTACTATTCAAACTTCAAGTTGCACCTGAGGACTGTGAACTTGCCCATGAGCATCCATTCATCCGTCTATCCAGCCATCCATTTTCAACACCGCTTATCCTGAACAGGGTCGCGAGAGGGTGGTGGAGCCTGTCGCAGCTGACTTCGGGCAAAAAGTGGACTACACCCTGAATTGGTCGCCCGTTAGTCAGTCCGGTCATTTGGTTTGCACAAGGATTTGTTTCTGCGTTTTCAAACATAAAAGGGTCTGGACCAGCTTGGGAAACAATGCCTGCTCCGTTTAAAGCGGACCAAACAGTGTACGTGTAAATACACCATTAGATTCACGTTAACCCACCATTCCCTTCCTGTAAACGTCAAATATTATGCTATTATGCTATAATAACAACAGGGGATGCTAGTGCCCAATTAAAACTCTTTTTTCTAACTTCGGCATGTGAGTCACGCACTTTTGTGTTCGTCAGACACATCACAAGTTATATAAATTGAATGTTCCGGGTAAAAAGACTTGATGGGAGCTCAGGTGAATCCCGCTAGCTCTTCATCGCTCTGATTAGCCTCCCAGGGTTTGTCAATGGCTCTGAGGTGCTGTTTGACTCCACTAACCCCCCTATCCCATCTCCTTCCTCACATCCTGTTAATGACAGAGGGGTCATTAACACAACAAACTGAGCTGCCCTGTATAAATAATACACTCACACGAATGCAAAGCGGCTCAGCTGACACGGTGTCTGTGGCACCTCCAACATCTGTTTATGAGCATTTTGCCTAATGATATCATCCGATATCATTAACAGTGGCAGCGTGCGCCGCAGCAGCAGGTGCAGCTGTTTACATCCTCGCCAACCTAACGCACACACTCAAAGACTTGCTGTCTCTTGCTTGCCATCCCTCCATCCACCCCACTCGCCGAACCACTAATTAGGACAATTTTCCCGAACAAAAAACAGGGTCCCCTGTGATTTCAATCCGCATATCACCTGTAATTGTAGTTTTTAACCAGTGGCTGATTTCATACATTTTGCGGCCATGGGCACACCAGCAGCTGCAGAGGTTTGTTTATAGACGGAAATAGGGTGGCTCTGGTCGGCCTTGGAATGTGTTGCTGTGGCAGGTGGAGCTTTGAGAGCCAACGCTTTTTGTTTCCTGACTTTGTTCGGATGTGGAAAATGAAATGAAAATTATTGGAATAAGGATTACTGGCTGCAACAGTGAGTGCGGACTCCTCCTCCTCTTGAACGGAAGGTTGTGCTCACGGTCCTCGCAGGTTCTCTGGAGGCTGATTGGATCATGCGCTGCAGTAATGAGTCGCATGGTGAAATCCAGTGTTGTGCCACACAGACCGTTGTGTCGCATTAGCACGGTACCCAAAGCCATAGTATTATTTATGGATCAAAAACAAATACTGCAAATACGCTGAACAATCCAAGTCTTCACTCCTCATTTATGGATGTGAACCTGAGAAAGAGAGGCATGAAGAAATGAAATTCATTGCTAGTGCAGTGGTTCACATGGTTTTCCTTCACACGGTGGGGGAGCCATTCCCAGTCATCAATGCTGAATGGCTTTGATTTCCCCAACAAAGCATCCTGATGAACTTGGGGATTAATATATCCATTGATGACAGCAATGTGTCCGGGCCCTGGACAAGGTAAGCAACCTCAATAAACAATGGGCCCTCCATCAAACCTTTGTTTAGATGAGATTTTGATAGTGTCTGTGGCTTTCCCTACACCATACATAGTGTTTTCTTTGCACAAATAACTCAACTTTAATTTCATGTGTTCACATAATACTGTGCCAATAGAGCTGAGGAACATCCATGGGGCCCGTGTGCAAGCGACAAACCTGTAGCGATGTTTTTGACATATTTTCTTTTTTTAATGTTTTACTCATCACACATATCATCAACAGAGATGTACATGCAGCAGAGATTTCTGTAGGTATCTAAATGAAAACCGAGGATCCTCCCCGCCCCCTTATTCAGACTTCTAAGATGTGCACGAGCAGTCATCTTAACAGGACAATCACTCCTCGGGAGAGTGGCATCAGTGTTGAACATTCTGAATAGACAATGTTTGAATATGGACTTATATATATTTTTGTGACGATTTCCAGCTTGATACAGGTTGGCAATCCTTAATTGTAGCTATTCTGGTAGCTCTTTTGTGCAAATGGTGGTTCACATCTGACAGTGCTTATTGAGAACACCAAACTTTGGTGTGTTTGATTTGGCAGCATAGCTTTAACGTGCACCACCAATCTCGTCACATTCATTGGACTCAAAGTTGGCTGACTCTTGACTCCAATTAACTCTCTAAAAATAGCCTAGGCCAGGGTCACATACTTTTTCCCACTCTGGACAGTGGAGGTTAAAATAGTGCAACCAATAAAAACATGAAGACATGTAACTTGGTGTAGTACAAGAAGACTGCACTTCTCTATTGTTGTGAGTTAGATGAAGATCAGATCACATAATATGGCCAGTTCATGCGGCAATCCAGGTAAATTCAAATGGGACACACACGTTTTCTTCCATCTGTAAAGTATGTGGAGAAAGTGTGTGAGATCCCATCTGCAGTCAAACGACACACACACACACACACACACACACACACACACACACACACACACACACACACACATAAGAGGTCTTATCATGTATCTGGACATGAGGAACTGCAAATGTACGTATACAATCCTCATCTTCGCAGCTGTGTTCTTAATGTTGATTACACAAGACACAAACGGGGCGGGGTGGGGTGGTTGGATGAAAGCATCCTGCCTCCTCCACTATGATCCGGTAGCTTCATGGGAAACTCCTTCATGCGGAGACTGAGTAGGAACGGCTGACCTGCGGTCCTCAATGACCAATGGATCAATGGTTGGGGGTCCAAGGAAGGCTCCAGCCCCAGGCCCTCTTGGCTCTTCTTTCCTGCATGCATCTCGGCAAGTGGCGCATCGCAGGGACGGCAGAGAGACAGCAGCCCAGGGACAACTGGCGTACTAGCCGAGCGCAGATAAAAAATTAAAACCGCTGCATGCTTGAGATGCTCGAGAGCTGTCGAGCGAAATGTAGATGGAAGCCCACTGGGCTGAAATGATCTTTATCTAATGTGATGTCTTGTTGGGAGGCGTTAAACTGCATCTCTTGTTCAACAGGACAACAAAAGTATCCAAAAACTTGCAACTGAGTATTGCCCATGTGGACTCATCTGATACATCTGTCGCAGTTTTCAGATCCCAGAGGAACTTAGTCTATGAGCCAATGCTCATATATATATATATATATATACACACACACACACACGCACACACACACACACTATATGTGTGTATTGAAGAACAAAGTATCATAGATACAAAAGTATATAGATGGATTGATTGATGGATTGGTTGGGTTGAATTAGCCAGCTAAAGGACTTGGTGGGTCAAGTCAACCCAACGTGAGGAACCCCTTCAGTCAAGTGATTGATTTCATCAGGGCTGCGGCTATGTTGTTCCTCTCTTCCTGAGTAAATGACACTTTTCGACTTTTATTAAGACAAGATGCACTTTTCAAATGGTCTTCTGCGAAGACGCACTCATTACTGTGTAGCCTTGGGCAGCCTTTTCCATCCCAACCCCACTTTTTGTTCCCTCCTCTCTGTTTTTCGTCAGCGCTATCGTCGCTGTAATGTCACAGAGCTTTCTTTCAAAGCCGCAGCAATGATTTGGGCTCCCAGCAGGTGCCGCCCCGGCGTCTGTTCAATTATTAATGCGAGGGCCACATGGATGCATTACAGCCGCCGCAGCTATTAGATAAAAAGACGACGGCGTTTGACACGCTGCATATTTCCTCCCCGCCTTGCCGCCGCACTCTTTTGTTTTATCCATCGCAGTGCTCATATTTTATTTTTTATTTTTTTGCTTTTGTTATGTATGAAGATATTAAACAGCCATTCACTCCTTCTCATTGTCGCTGAGTGGCTTTGACTGGCTCTCATCAGACTTAGGTCCTACCCCTCGCCACAACCATCCGTCCGTCCAGTAAAAAAGGACCATGTGTTGATAAATAAACCTTTCCATCCTTTTGTTGGATTGTTTAGCCCGCACTGAACTGAGACTGAGTGGCGAAACAGACAATGCGCAACGCACCAAAGTTCACATTTAAAATAACAAGAATTATTTGTGGTCGAAGAAAATATATTGATATTTCATCTTGCACTTGTTGAACACCTCCTGCGTGACTCTTTCCCAAGTAGTCATAGATGTCATTACTCTCATTACAAGTAACACAAGTGTAGTGCATGTAGTTAATTGTAATCTGTCACTATGGTCGAAAAGGCCATATTGACGTGAGAGGCTTTACACGAACCTCACAGACAAAATGATGTGGAAGGGAAAAATCGGCGCACATGCTGTATGCCCCAACTGCTCTTCGTCCTCCTCATCCCCCTCTTCCTCGTTTGATTCTCATCTGTGGTACATGCCAACAAAACCTAATTGCGTCCTGTACTCTTTCCTCCCCACTGACGCTGCTCGCTTTTGTGCCACCAATTTTTTTGTGTGCTAATTAGGCACGCAAGTGCGGTGATTCGCTGCAGACAGGTGCTGCAGGGGTCACGCACACGCACACGGTGAGAGACAAAGAGGCGCTTGCGGCATTAAAAATAAATGGAGAGACGAGATTAACGAGAAAGGCAAGGCACGTTAATTTCTCGCTTCCATCTGTTATTACATAAGCGCTGCCAACAACGACATGTCTGTAGAAGGCGGGCAAAAAAGAACTGTAACTGAAGAGCGTGGATGAGAAATACCACAGGGAGGCCGAGGAGGAGGAATCACACCAATGGAGAAAATTACAAAACGCATCAAAACTTTTCGTTGGTCTGAACATAACATTGCGTAACCTGTTTTTCATAATTTTCCAGAGCCACAAGACTCGTACTTTTGATGCATGTCAAAAAGATCCCAAAGGCTAAATTTATGGAAACAAATCTGCAAACTACGTAATATACTCAAAAGCTAAACAATGTAAAGTGGCTTCATGCCAGGAAGAAACAATGCTAATTTGTGCAAACACCTTTGACTTTCGTTACCCTCGCAGCTAGCTTCTACTTGCCGAAGCAGATGCTTGAAGGGGGAAAAAAGTTTGCATCAATCGGACACGCATTTTGTTCATCACTTGTGGAAGCAGCACTTCATATGCTACACTGTGTGTTTGAGGCGCATGCACACATCACCAAATGCAAATACCCCCAATTCCCGCATGACAAAAACATCACCTAGCCAGTTGCTACTTGTTGAAGCTAATAATGACCTGTATATCCAACATAATTCAATGCAGATCTGCTCACCCTTTGGATTTAATATGCGGCTGTTGGTGTTTATGATCATTTTTCAGACACAATAATGTAGGGCAGTGGCTGGATTACCGGTAGCTTGAAAGTGGCTCTGAATCTTCACCCGGCCAAGCTGCTTCTGGTTTTTGTTCATCATTGTGATGTTACAATTCTGCAAATCAAATCAATTATGTCCTCTTCAAGTAAAAGTCATAATGTTTCAGTGTTAATAAAATGAACGATTCACTCATTTTATATGCAAAACGATGGATTTTTCCTTTCCTAGGCTGCACACTCCAGCATTTTCATATGTGTCTGCTGACCGGATTTAATGGTGGGTGTTACATTAAACTGTTTGCTAACCATTTGTCTTGAATGTTGCACCTGCACTTGAGTGGGTGAACTCCTGAGACCGAATTGCAATTAAGCAGCTCTGGGAACGCTCCAAAAAGCAGGACAGGAGTTGGGTAAACACCTTTTTCGCGCTCAAGGTAACTAGCGGATAGTGACAGTGAGAAACCTCGCAGGGAGCAATTTCCTATTTATCTGTCTTCTGGTCTGACCTCTTTTGACAAGGGCTCATTACCGAACTCGTCTTGCTTTGACAATCATGGCCCATTATGAGCATAAGGCAGGCTGGAGGTGCTAGATAGGTGAGGTAAAAAAACACACACGGCGGTGGGCTTTAAGTGCCTAATAAACAGTCGAGATTCTTGTGGTTTTTGCCCTTCAGGGCTGCATCCTACTGGAGTTCACAAACTCATCAGCATGTGTTCTTTGGCTACGCTGTGACTTGATCTGTTGAAAGCTTGTCTTCCACTGTGGCCTGTCTGTATCATTATTGGTCAGCTTTGTAGTCACTGGACAGTCTCCGTGAATTTGAAACCTGGGCCTTCAGTAGGGATTTACCAAATTTAATCCATCTCATTAAAGGATAACAACTGTCACGGCTCAACAGTTTTTCTGTTTGGTTATTTGACGTTCGCAAACAATGGCATTTTCAGTCAACAACAAGTGGTAGATATGGCAAAATGGCCGCCACCTGAGACCGTTAACTACGGGTGGATTTTTTGCATCTTAATTCATAGCCCACAATCGCAATATTAATGAGAATACCGTGGTGAGACGAGCTGGGATGCATGAAACACTGTCCTGCAAAGAAATTTTTTGATTTGACTTCCCCTTTAAAACCAGTGCTATTTTGTCACAATGATACAAATCACTTGTGCAATACAAAAATACAGCACACAAATATGCCATATACTGTACATAATCTGGAACAGTTCAGATTCAATATTTCACTATAATAACCTAATATAAATATCCATGCATCCTTTAAATAAAATACATCATGCTCACCAGAGATCCTAGCTACCGGTACTTATATGTTGTGCAGATTGCTACAAATGTGTGTTGCTGTTTTTTTAATTTAGCAATAATTTTGCTCTGACCAATTAATCGGAGGATGGAAAACTGCTGACATCAACAATGGTCAGAATAGCTGCATCCAGGAGGACAAATTTGAAATGTAATTGGTGAAAGAAGCCATCCCGTTGCTAAAATAGTTTAGATAGATCGGCCATCATAACTAATTCTGAAGAATCTGAGCAGCTAACATTGTCATGGCTGTAATCTCACTGGACATAAATATAATCTTCACTTCTTTTATACAGAGTGTGCATGTTCTCCCCGTACCTGCGTGGGTTTTCTTTGGGTACTCCGGTTTCCGCTCACATTGCAAAAACATGCATGGCAGGTTAATGGAACACTCTAAATTGTCCCTATGTGTGAGTGTGAATGGTTGTTCGTCTCTGTGTGCCCTGCAATTGGCTGGCAACCACTTCAGGGCGTACCCCGGCTACTGCCCGAAGACAGTTGGGATAGGCTCCCGCATGCCCGTGACCCTCGTGAGGATCAGCGGATTTTTAAAATGAATGAATGGATGGACTATTTTGGATTATTTTGACTCTGGTAAAGTCCACAAGATAATTAAAAGTGACAAAGCCAAAAAGAATTTGTTTATTTTAGTTATAAGTACACGAATGGTATGTGCTCCTGTCGACCTCATGCAACCCAACAACCATCCTCATGGCCACCAACCAACTACAGTCATTTATTTATGTATTTATTTTTATGGTCACCATATGTAATTGAGGCCAACTACAGGCCAAGCTAACTTGGTGTTGTACTTTGGCAGTCATTCGTGGAATGTCAGAACTGGGGGAATTCAAATCCTCAGCAGGTTTCTGCTTGATGTGCAGCACGAGCCATGTTTTGCAGCTTGTTCTGCTTTACGCTAGCTCACACACGCTATGACGCCAGCAGTGCGCGTTGTCATGCTCGCTGCCCCCCATGTATTATTCACAGCCGCATTAAAATACAGCAAAGGCATACTGGTATGTTAAGGTGCCGTCACAACAGTTGAAAGTGTCTCTCGCAGTGCTTTCCTATGGTTCCACAGCAGTGCAGCTGCCTAAATGAGAAGGATTAAGATCAGAAGCAGCCCGGATTAGGGCGGCGGGCATGGACACGGAACGCATTCAAGCACAGCATCTTTTTAAGAGGAGAGACGTGGGCAAAGACAAGGCAGCGGTGCACAGAGAGTTGCTCGAAAAAACACAGGGACAAGTGCGGAGCAACATCCCAAAGAGAGGAAGGCAGGCCTCTTTCAACCTTGGAAAACAAATTTACAATTCAGGGCAAATATGGGAATAATTAATTCCAAACTGTCACCACCATAAAACCTCATTTACAACTTAAATTCTAAAATGTATTCCATGAAATTGTATTCATTTAGTCCACACGGCCTATTCTGTCCTTTTTGTAGCATTTGTATTGGCTGCACTGCTTTCAGTATATGTAGGTGGAAATTAGGGGTTTTTTTTTTGTTTGTTTTTTTTCTATTTAGGGGTGTGTGGGGGGGGGGGGGGCCAATCAGATTAAGCATGTATGTGTTGCCATGTCAATGTTACTGTGCCAGGATCTTCCGAATGAGTAATGATGTCCCATGTTTTTTTAAGCAGAGTTCAAACCCCTTTTTGAAATTGACAACTATTACTAGGGTATTGATGAATTAAAAAAGTTGGAGTGCTACAAGTTTCATACACGCTTCTGAATTAACATATTTCAAGGCTGCACGGTGTGGAGTGGTTAGCATGTCTGCCTCACAGTGCAGAAGTGCAGGGTTCGATTTCCCATGCCTGCGTGGGTTTTCTCCGGATACTCCGGCTTCCTCCCACATTCCAAAAATGTGCATGCCAGGTTGATAGAACACTCAAAATTGTCCCTAGGTGTGATTGTTCGGGCGAATGGTTGTTTTATTATGTGTGCCCTGTGATTGGCTAGCATCCAGTTCAGGGTGTACCCTGGCTACTGCCTGAAGACAGCTGGGATAGGCTTCAGCACGCCCGTGACGCCTGTGCGGGTAAGCGGATTACAAAATGAATGCCTGGATGATTTCTTTCAAGTGATGTTTTCAAATGATCACATCCACAACATTCGGAAATCACAATGTCCCACCATTGTTGAGCTATTTTTAGAAGAGTCCTATGGGGCTGAGTAATATGGTCCTTGGGGGCGACCTGGTGCTGGCTGGAACATGTTGGTGATCCCTGCTTTAGCTAATCAGATTTGAAATTCATTCTCCCAGGTCAAGCTTGTCCAGCTCAGTGGCCCTCGATGACATCATCATCCTTTGACTGCCTCTGACAATTTTTTGCTGTGTTCTATTAAAAAAAAAAAAAAAAAAAAAAGGAAAAAAGATTGTGACTGGCTCAGTTGTGTGCTGCTGTTTTATAGCATTTTTTTGTCTTGTACCAATGGTTTTTCTAATTACGATGTCATAGTGGTCTTAAAAGATGGATTAAGTCAGGTAAGGCCCCTCCGAAGTCCCATTCTATTATGTTGTCAACATCATGGGGGGGCAAAGATGTCTGCAACTGAAGTGGACGCAGTGAAAATCTTTCAGTCTGAATGGATCAACCTGCCTGATTCCAAAAATATGCCCCCTCACCCCCCAACCCTCCTCTCCTTTGTGCCATCGCAAGCTGGAGGGCCCGATCATGTCAACTCGGTGACATCAAATGGACTGTGACACCGCTGCCCACCACCGGTGACTGATGCCTTTTTCCCTCCTCTAGTCAGGCTGCATGGTGTAGCCGGTCAATGGGCCTAATTGGAACGACAGGTGACACACATGTGGAAACCAAAAGATGATGGGAGCGACAACTTGAATCATATGACCTGTGCCTCACATTCACACCGCCCTCAGACTTCACCTTCAACTATATCATTAACCGACAAACATTTGCCTCTTGTTTTCGTCATCGGGTAAAAAGGATGGTATTACAATACTAGACCATTCGTTCTTTTCGTTAATATTAACAAAATAAAATTAATTTGAACAGCTAAATGATGTCATCTGATAGGAAACATTTAACAAATAGATACCGGTAAATAAATAAATAAATACCATTCCAAGGTGTTGACGCTTTAATGAAACCAATTCTACCCAAATTATTTGAATCAATCAAAGTAAATAAGGAATTAAAAATAAATACTTTTCACTGCTTTCAAAAGTCAAAAGTGGCCACTGTAGATTCAAAACGCACACGTTGATATAGAGCTGAAAAATCTCGACCCATGGGGAGGGTTGATTACAGTTGCATTAACATAGTTAATGTCGTGAATTAAAAACAAGTCTGAGTGTCACATTTCGCAGTCGTAAAAGTTCACCAGCTAAATATTTGGGCTAACAAACTTTTTTAAAGCCTTTTTGTCATCAAGTGTTCTGGTAGGTGGATCATTAGTGAAGTACATGTAAAGTCTGTCAGATCCCCTCGTTTATTCGCAGGGGTCTGAACTGTCGCCTCCAAAAGGAGCCCACAGACTGGAGAGTGGGATGCAGTGCCCGTGGGAGACAGGATACAGTTCTATTTGTCTGTCTGATGTACTCGAGTGTTTCTTGTTTGGCTGCTGAAAAAAGCCACATAAGTACTCACTCTGTTTTCGCCATCACTGTGTCAGCGGAGCGACGGGCTTTTCTTTTTCCCTCGTCGCTCTCGTATGCCACTGAACATTGACAGGCCAGTCAACCTTGATGTCAGGCTGCCATGGCTTTTTAAGAGAGGAACCAAAGGGGTCTCTGGTGTAGTGGTTAGCCATCGAGGCCGCTCTGCTTGCAGCCAATAGACCTTGTCCCTGCCCTACAACAGCACCAGGGAAAATTCCGACTGTTCTCTCTGTAGCAGTAATGAGATCATCAGTGTATCAGTGTCGCAGTTTTTGTGCCGCATGACTGTGTTTGGTTCCTGCACTTTGCTTTGGAACTTTGTACTGGTGGTGGCATGGTACATGCTGATGCCTGTCATACAGACGGCACAACTTTGGTTCCCGGCCAGTGCCCCCATACCTACAGAGGGATAAATAAATAGAAAATGTGTTGCACCGAGACGGGAAGTCAAGACTGACTTAAGAGGGTCCCCAATAACAAACTGTCGCTTGGTGATTTTTTTTTTCTTTTTGTTGTGAGACAAAATTGACTTATTTACAAAAACATTTCTTTTTTTTTTTTTTTTTTTTTTGGCGGGGGGTTAAAGAGGATTAATGGCATTACTATTGGGTAAATTGATTGGATACATGAGTAAATAAGTTACAAGTTTGATCATGGATTGGGCTAAATTTGTACAGTAAGTCAAGGTACCTCTGTATTTTGCCACGTAATGAAACTTGATTCTGCCCTTGAAACAAAAACTGTGGTTCAACATCTGTGTGACCTCTGGCAGCAGCTGGCAATTCAGCATCATGGCGCTCACCTCCTTTGATAGGTTCCCATTGCATCCTTTTTTTTTTTTTTTGAACAATGGCGGCCACGGAGGAGTGTTTACACGTGCTGAGATGGATCTCACCTCAACGCTGACCTGCACATAAACAGGAAGACCACAGGCGCTGTCACAAAAAGCTCTATTCATCATTTAGCCAAAGCAGCAGGAAGAAAGTGCTTGACGTAAAAGCACGCCGCATCCACCTTGGAGCCGTGTCCCTTCGCTCGGTGAACAAGCGAGACGCTTTCAGACAAGTTTTCAGTTTAAATGTAGACGGCATGGTACCATCAGACACCGTGCGCTGCCATCAAATATTGTCAAGTCGAAATGAAAACCACTAGAGTCAAAATCAGGACAAAAACAATGAAACATACAACTGTAAGGATGTAAAAAGAAAAGGGCCTCATTCCGCATGGCAGCGACGCTAATCTCAGTTTTGTTTCTTCTTTCTGTAGCTAATGTTCAAAGATCGAAATGTGAAAATCAGAATGATGACCAGAAGGCTTCAGCGATGACTCGTAGTTTCTTTCTAGAACTTCTAATTCTAGATGACGTCACCATTAAAAAGGGCATTCTACTCAAGTATTATGACATTCACATGAGAGTTCACGTGATCCACAGTCGTACTTAGGTGAAACATGGACGCTTTATGCTGCATATTTGTTTTCTTCGAGTATCATGAAGCTCGTCAAACTGCTGCTGTCAGGCGTCGTTGAGGCGAAGGACTCCCTGTCAAGAATGTGACACAAAGAAGTACGTGCTCCCTTTTCTGGACATCTTCATCTTGCTTTGGTTTGAAGTGCACAAATTGAAGTTGCGTATGCACAGCATCACCATCATGCCAGGCACTCGGGGAGATTAACAACAGCGCTGGTGTCCCGCTCGCCTGACAGCGCCCAGATCCAACCGTGATAATTGTAAATTGCCTCTTTTCATAGATCTTTAAGTCCACACAGGGTTGTGGAGAGCGATAGTGCAGCAGGCATTGACCCACACAGGCCCCAAGGTGAGGACTAACAATTGAGGAGCAGTCCTGACTTGTGACAGGATCTTCCGTAGGGGGTGTGTGAGGATGTACTCTAAGTGTTTCATAGTTCTGATGATTTTGCATGTCCATCAGAAACAGAGGACAGAGGACAAAAACACAAGATTCCGTAGTTGCAATATCAAACTGGCAGCTTGTGTATGTGGATGTGTCCTTGACCAATGTCATTTGCAGATCCTGCTGTGGGTCTGGTTCAACATGAAGGAATTTTCACTGTCACAATCACAAAATTCACATGAATTCAACCAAACTCTGCAAATAACGCATGACCTAGCAATTTCATCTCGTCACTTTAATTTTTCCATGAACAGGCTCGATCATAGGAGCTTTCCGCAAGTTACACCAATCATAGCAGTCCCCTGCATGATCTTAATACACTTCTTGGTTTTTGTGAATTACAGTCCAGGCATGCGTAAGTTGTATTTTTCATATTTTACAAGCAAATAAAATTAGCTCAAGACCGTGTAAAAAACTTTGGTGATGTCCTGCGCGAGATGGCCCCTTTGCACTTCATTTTGCAAAGGGGCCATATGAAAAACTGAAACGTATGCTGAAAGCCGAGCCCACATCATATCATAACCTCAACTTTGTCTATATTATTTTTAATGTAGTTAGAAAAATCATATTGCCTTGTTTCAATAAAAGGTTATGTGCATGGATAAGGTATGTATTTGCATTTTAATTAAGGACAGTTATAAAATTATATGTAGTCATTGAAGGAATGGAGAAAAAAGGAAAAAAATGTTAAATCATATTGAATCACAACATAAGCTCTTAAAAATTGGAACATGTGCAACAATTGATGTGAAATGCTGCAAAATTAGGTGAAACATGCGCGCGCGCGCGCACACACACACACACACACACACACACACACACACACACACACACTCACACAAAGCTTGTGAAATCCTAGAGGGGCTCCTAAATGTTTGGCCTTCCAGTTAGTTTGTGTTACAGTGCTTGGTCCTACTCCGTCGAGGGCTCTTCTTGCAGGCAAGTCTGCTTGTTTTCCACTTCTGGGAATTCACTGACTGCACTTTCATTGTTTGACAGTCTTTTCCTGCTTTTCTGTCGTGGCTGCAAAAGGTGTTTTTCTTTTTTCAGTTTTTTTTTTCTTTTTCAGGCATTAATACGCTTCCACTCGCCTGCTTCCCCAGGGCACAACCTCATTACAGCTTCAAGGCAGAAAAAAAAAAATCAACCAACTGGCAGCTTTTCTCTAGCTCAAACACTTGACCAGCTGTTGTCAAGCTTTGTGGTGGTGCAGCCGGTGTGCACTAGGGGGCAGCACTATCTACATCAGTATGGCCTTTCTACATTTGTTTTTCTGTGCACGCACATGGTTTCTGGTATTTATCTATATTTGTAGCAGAAATGTCAATAGAAGTGTCAGATCCCTCGTATGGAGCCAACAAACAGCATTGATGAAATGCTTATTTAGCTGCAAAGATGATTTCTAGTGATGCAGTACATAAGCCTTAAAATATACACGCAGCATCTACTTGGGCAAAAATATGAATTAATGGAGGAGCTAATGGACGGCGTGACAGCATTTCAGTAAAGCTAATAAAAATTGATTTTCCCTCCGCAGACATCCCCGTGCTCCACATGTGTAATGAATCTGCCGAGCGCTCATCAAAAACAAAAATTGGAGAAGTAAATCTGCTTGTAGGTCTCGCCCTCATCTGCCTGGGTTTTGTCCTGCAGGCAGTGATCTGGCCAGAGCTTGCTGCGAGATGTCTCTTAATAAACTGCCCCCCCCCCCCACATTAATAAAAGTTTTGCCACAAATATTTAATCCTCAACGTGACTGACAATGTTGTCAGACCTCCGGACAGCTTTTACGCTATGATTACAAGCGCTCCTCCGTCCGTGGTACTTTGGATTATTCAAGATTATGTTGTAATCCTTTTAATCCTCACTGCATTAAGATTTCAGTCAAAATACGGAAACAGTAAAGAAGCACTCAAAAGCAATAAGGTCTTAAGCGGGCGGCGCCTTCATTTCCTCCCTTCTCCTCCTTATTTACTCTCCACGTTGTCAATATGAAGTGTAGTGCATTCATACTGCGATGGCTCACCTCTGGGTTCCCATAGTTGCTTGAAATGCAAACGCTTCAATGCTCTGTTATAAAGTACATCTAAACATTTAGATTTGTGTGGCGGCAAATGGCTTCTAACATTCTTCAGTCCCTGTACCCGTAGTCCTACTCTCTCAAGGTTGATGCAAGGTTGCCAAATGAGGAAGAGGTCATGTGAGTGTGCTGTGTGTCTCAACTTTTAACATTTTAAATTGTTAAGTATATAAAGAAATGAACCAACTTCAACAGCAAACCAAAACATAAAGGTAAACACAAGTTTTCATCATAGCCTCTTTCAGTTGTTTCTGATAGGGGGTGTGGGGGGGCATACTCCTTTCAGTTTCTGATCCAACAGGACAAATGCTTAAAGGCTACATTGTTGTTGAAGCCTGCATGCTGACTTCAGTGCTTGTTCCCTCTTAAAAAAAAACTCTTTTGTTGTTTTGTCTGAGTGAAATTTCTTTAAATTGGCAGACAAATTGTTTCTAGGTCGTTGCCATCTTATGTTACATCTACAGTGAAGATTAGTGAGCGCGTCCCGGAAGCAGCAACGCAAGCTATGACATTCGCGCTACTGTGAAACCACAAATGAGCTTTTTTGTTTCGGATCTTGAGCACTTTCTTTCTCCAAGCGTCTGGCTTTCCATCACTTTGGTAAAGGTTCTTTTTCGTATCAGCGGTCCACAGCTTTTTATCTGAAGTCTATTGAGGCTTGTCTCTGGATCTTATTTTTCTTGCTAATGACCAGTTTGCATCGTCCCTGACTCAGTAGCTTCTGTACTTGGTTTTCTTCTGTAAACCGTAGCTCATGATACTGTCACTAGCAATTGCTCTGGATCTTTCTTTTCAGCTCTCAAAATGTTTCTGTCATCAAATCCTGGTATTCTCCTTGTCCAATGGACATCTGTGGTTTTTTTCTACTGTGGTTGCACCGGCTGTGGGCAATGTGCATCACTGAAAGGCTCTGATTGTTCTGACCTGATTTCAGCCTCTTAGATTTTTTTCACCCATAGACAACACTACGGTTTTTGTGTCGGTTACACCTAACTCTGAAACAGTGTGTGGACAGTTTCTGCGCTATGGAGTGTTCACATTAGGACACACCTGTGGCACATCTTTCAGTCAGATGTTCCAATAATTTTGCTCTAATGAAAAATGAGTTTGATCAGTCAAAAAGGTGCTACTTTTGAAGTTGTGTAGCAGATCTACATGCAAGCATTGTATCTGGAAATTAATCAGTTGGTTTTGCATAGTCAACAGTTTTGAAGTCAAACCCAATTTTTGCAGTCCACAGGAAAAATGAAGGAATTGTCCTCACCGTTCCAATACTTTTTAATTGCATTTTATTGTGCACAACCAGATAAATACATTGGTCAACATTTACATTTTTTCTTTTTCAAAGACACAAGTAAACGTTTCTAGATTTTTTTTTTTTTACGCTGATTGTGAACCTGTCCTCCTTTTTCTCGAGCACATCAGGTTTTCATGGTATGAAATATTGACTCTCTGCCCAAATCCAGTTCAGTTGTATTTAACTTTTATGTGTGATGCACTTTCATTCCATCTTGAACATCTGTTTGGTTTAAAACCTGTATTAAGGTATAGATTTGATTTGATTTATGTGCAAAACATCGAATCATTATTCTAGTACAATTTTTATGTCTACCTTAAAGTCTTCATAATCAAACTGTGCGTAAATATGCTCTGTCTTATCATGCAATATGAAATACATGTCTTTGGAAGAAAACCCCTGCCTCGCTAGTGTATTTTAATGTTGGTCATGATTGTGGAACTTTAAGAACTTCATATATTTTTAGGTGGTGCTTGGTGTGAAACGTTTAAGAATGACGGGGTTTATGGATCTATAAGAGGATGAGTAGAGCTACAGTAATGTTATCTGGTCCTCCCTCTATCTCCTCCTGTGATGGACCCTTCCCAGCTCCTTAGCTGCTGAGGCAAAATTGCCTCTTTCATGTATTCTGACATGTTTTCACCACTATGAAAGACCTCGGAGGCTCGAGAGCAGCAGAACCAGATCAGGTCTGAGGGAGATTTTAACAGCATCATCTTTGATTTGCTGGCCGGCGATGTAGTGATCCAAAGCAGCCGCAGACATAAACCAGCCGTGCCTCCTGGTGATGCTCTGTTTTTCTGCTTGATACTTCTCTTGTTTCCTTCGGGCTGTTAAAAATGCCGGGAGGTGAAAGGAGACACGGCTGCTTGCCTGGCGCCGTGCGTCTCAACTTCAAACCTTATAAGATCTCCAACGCGCCTCAGAGTCAGACTTGAAACCAGCAGCGGGGTGATCCTGAGCTGAGAGGATTTGAAGTGCTACGGGCCGGACGCACGTCTCTCTGTGTGCGTGTCCACGTTGGCGAGGTTGCTTTCACTGGCTGCACTATTTTGCACTCATTACATGCTCAGTGAGGATGTCTTGTTACATGAGGTACATGAGGTAAAATGCATCCAAAGGAGATGGAAAACAGGCAATAATTTACGTTTCCACAGATAAATTGATTAAAAAATATACTTGGTGAAAATGTGGACATAATATGGACTTTTAGCAGGCTGGCTTACCAAAAATTGGATCCAACGCTGGGGGAAAATGTTTTGCACAAAGGTCATGGGTTCAGGTTTGTTTCTGGTACCTGAAGTAGCTTCGCACTTTTTTTTTCTTTACAAATACTGTATAATGAAAAATACTTACTGGAAAAACACAACTTTTCATTTTGAGGGGGCCAAAACAGTCATTTAAGTTGGAACACCTTTAAAGTACAAAGTACAGTATTGAAATTTATACCAACAATGTTCATCAACAAAACTAGCAAATGTGTGCTCCTCCCCAAAAAATTACTGAGTTTCAGACACAATGGAAAAAAAAAATTGTTGTGAAATGACAAAAGGCCCATTTTCACAACTTTATAAAAGGTTGCTGCCTTGAAATTTTAAGTTCATCCAACTTTGTCTCTTTTTTAAAGCATACTGAATGGACAAGAAGACTTCTAAAAGTATATTTCCTTTCAAAAAACATCAGAACTTTTCACTGGAGCACACAGTATGAGTTTACCCGGAGCACTGTTGGGGCTTCCAACCTCTGAAACTTGTGACTTGTTACTTGAGGTTTTGAGATTTGTGTTCTCTCATGGCCTTTTTGACTTGGCGAGAGAGGCGATGTGCCAAGGCAGCATGGCAGGTTGTTTGGTTGTAAAAGTAGGTCGCAGTTTGCTTTCAGGACATGGTGCCGCCCTCCTGACCCTGGCTTCGATCCCGCTCGCAGAACCCTTCAGCGCCAACAAGCACATGTTCCTCCCTGACGCTGGCTGCCTGTAGGACAATGTGGCCCCGCAGACCCTTGCAAACACTGACAAGTCAAAGCTCCTCCGCTGCAGCATCTGTGACGCCGCCGCTACCGCTCTGCACACTTTGAGGCTGAACAGGTCTGAGATGGTCGCACTCAGATGATGGCCTTTAGACTCGAAAATAATGAGATCAGCTAGGCTGAAACGTGTGCCCCCCTGGGAAAGTACTTCATCTACTACTAGTGTTTCTTGTTTACTTGACCTAAGCGAGTAATTTTAATGTTAATGCTTCGACGTGCATTTGTTTAAAATGTTTTGTTTTATTTTTCAGTGTGTTTCAACGAATTTTACTTGCCTGTGCTGTTGATCGCATATATTGAAAATGGTAGGCTCCAGCACATGCGGTTGCGATCCTAGCAACGATAAGCGGTGCAGAAGATGGTTGAATGGATTTTATTTTCCCTTTTTTGTTTTTTTGCATGTTCTTCTTTTTTCTCTTTTAATACAGTGTATGGTTTAGGTTAAGACTGGCAAAAAAAAAAGCAATGCAAAAAGGTGACCACATGCATTTTTTTAATCTTGCAGCATACAAGTTTTATTCATTTGCATGTGAGTTTGGTGAGCGATCCCTGCCTTCAATGAAGCTCAAAACCAAACCAATATTAAAACACATCATTTTCATTTTTTTTTTCCATCATATGTGAAACAAACTAATAAGACATAGAAGGAAAGAACAAAGGCAATCATTTGGAGCGGTAGACTGATTTGTATAACACAGTATATGGATTTCCTTTATGCCTCAAAACCCAAGAGTCCACACGTCCAAACACTGAGCATTTGTGGCCGCAAACATTTTTACTGTGTGCTGCAGCAAATCTGGGCTCTAATAAACAGAAAGATTTAACGAAATAGTCATGACTATTTTCAGGGGTGCATTAAATTTAGTGGTGTATTTGCGGTCTGCTTTGTGCAGGGGATAGAAGATGGGTGAGTTGCTTTTTGAGTGGTAATTTGTGTTGTGCATGTTTTTCTGCTTGTATCTTATGAGTGAGTAATGAGTGAGTAAAAAAACAAAAATTGAAAAAGAAAAAGATACGGGTCTTTTGCCCGTTGCGGCTTGTGTTGATGGAATTGGTTGTTCCGAGACACAAAGTCTCTGTGATTGCGCCGAAGAACATGAAGACTTTCTGTCCGGTTTCAATTAAACAAATGAGAGAACAATTTGAGAGCAAAGAGTCAATCCTGATTAATCTCTCTCTAAAGAAAATCAGTGATTGCGGTCAATGAGGTTTTAAGCCCGCAGTGTGTGGTAGTCGACATTGTGGGGTAGCATTCAGCAGCAGCATCACTAGATAATTCACTTCCTCAGACGTTAATGCGAAATGATCGCCATCCGTTTTCACCATGAGGGCTTCTTTGGGAAAACAGATACACACGAAAAATGGAGCCAAATGTATAATTAATAAGGATGCACTTGTATCAGTACCTATACTATACATCTTTACTCATACTCGAACTTAGAAAAAGGTTCAGATACCACAATATAGATACTACTTCACCACCCTGACATATACTTTCGGGTAGGAGCCATGTCAGCCATGTGAAGGTATTTTAATCCTTATAGCCCCATGCCATCATACCTCGACGACACTTTTGGCTGACTGCAAATTATGCTTTGCAAAGTGGAACAGGCCAGGCGGGAAACCGCGGTGAAGGACATGTCACGTCACCTGCCTGGTTTTCCACAGCTACCTGGCAGATCCGGCCAGTAACATACATTAGTTACATCATTTCAAAGAGTAAGCCATGCAAGTACACATGGACCTGTACAGTGAAACCCGCAAACGGCTCATTATTTAATGGTTCCTTTGAGCACTGTGCTAACTGTGAAGTCACTTCATTAAAAAAAAAAAAAAAAAAAAAATAGAATAGAATCCAAGATGAAGAGAAGTGATGACAAGCTAATGTTTCACTTCAATTGTCCTGACGATTTTTTTACAACTAAAATGTCTTGTTACGGGCAACATTTAAGAGGAATGTGAAGCAAACATGCAGTTGGGTGTTAAATTGTGAGTGATGGCAAGTTTTTATCCTGAAAAAATATTCTCAGTGAAGTATGTGTTTTTGAACAATGTTTGATTAAAATTAAAAACATTTTCATCACAACTGCAAGACATTCTTTAGGTATTGGTTCTCAAGTGCTCAAATCTAAATATTTGTGCTCGTACTTGGTCTGATAAATGTGGTATCGGGTTTTGTATGTACATTTTGCAATAAAGTTATTTCTTGATTAAAAACACATACGGAAGCGCACACACGTTCACGTCGCACACGACCATTGTGTCAGGTGATGTCTGGAAGAATCTCTCGCGCCACACGAAGGCTGCCAATATACACCACAAGTTACAAGTTTGGACCCATTTTCTAGCGCAATTGAATGAGAAACTGCATGACAACATTTTGACTGGCAGTGTACATGTGAGCTCATTTTGTCTCAACAACAATGGCGGCCACGGAGGAGTGTTTACACGTGCTGAGATGGATCTCACCTCAACGCTGACCTGCACATAAACAGGAAGACCACAGGCGCTGTCACAAAAAGCTCTATTCATCATTTAGCCAAAGCAGCAGGAAGAAAGTGCTTGACGTAAAAGCACGCCACATCCACCTTGGAGCCGTGTCCCTTCGCTCGGTGAACAAGCGAGACGCTTTCAGACAAGTTTTCAGTTTAAATGTAGACGGCATGGTACCATCAGACACCGTGCGCTGCCATCAAATATTGTCAAGTCGAAATGAAAACCACTAGAGTCAAAATCAGGACAAAAACAATGAAACATACAACTGTAAGGATGTAAAAAGAAAAGGGCCTCATTCCGCATGGCAGCGACGCTAATCTCAGTTTTGTTTCTTCTTTCTGTAGCTAATGTTCAAAGATCGAAATGTGAAAATCAGAATGATGACCAGAAGGCTTCAGCGATGACTCGTAGTTTCTTTCTAGAACTTCTAATTCTAGATGACGTCACCATTAAAAAGGGCATTCTACTCAAGTATTATGACATTCACATGAGAGTTCACGTGATCCACAGTCGTACTTAGGTGAAACATGGACGCTTTATGCTGCATATTTGTTTTCTTCGAGTATCATGAAGCTCGTCAAACTGCTGCTGTCAGGCGTCGTTGAGGCGAAGGACTCCCTGTCAAGAATGTGACACAAAGAAGTACGTGCTCCCTTTTCTGGACATCTTCATCTTGCTTTGGTTTGAAGTGCACAAATTGAAGTTGCGTATGCACAGCATCACCATCATGCCAGGCACTCGGGGAGATTAACAACAGCGCTGGTGTCCCGCTCGCCTGACAGCGCCCAGATCCAACCGTGATAATTGTAAATTGCCTCTTTTCATAGATCTTTAAGTCCACACAGGGTTGTGGAGAGCGATCACAGCGGCGCAGGCGTGTGGCCGCACCAAACTGTGAATTACTCTATCAATCAGCATCAACGCAACGCACCCTTCAAAATAAAATAAAAATTGCTTTCTAAGGGGGATTAATTTTTAAGTCGTAATTTGCTTTACAGATATCAAAATATATGGCGCTTCTATATTTACACATGTCGAAAAGCTAGACGCTTTTTCAGCCATTGGACAAGTTGGCAAGATACACTTTCTCGCAATGTGGAGTCAAAGTAATACCCTGGAATTATGGATGGATGGATGGATCTCCAAAATGCCTGAACAATCTTATTTTGGCTGATCTACTGTTACACTAAGAAGTTACATGGAATATGGAGGGGAAATAGCAAACGTAGAAATGTGCAAGACCAATGTAATATGATCAAAACATAACACCAAGGAAGGATTAAGTACTTGATAAGTACTTTTGTTAACTGAAAGGGTTTTTTTTCTTCTGCAAGATGGTGACAGGATTCATTTGGAAACAAATTGTTGTTACGCAAGTTCACTGACATGTGACATCTGGGAGCATCAGCTGCTTACGTGTAAAAAAAAAAAAAAAAAAAAGTGCAACATGAGGTATGCACATTTTCTGTACACTCCAAGACAGCATCAATTTGCTAATGTGTGCTTTTTCAACAAAATTTTTGTCTATACAATTGGGAAAATACTCAATACTCCAAGCCAGACGAATAAATGGGTTTTCCACATGCTGCATTTTAAGAACAAGGTGTTCTGCGGGTAAGCAGCTGGACAGTACCCCCTAAAGAGATGGAAGTTGAAATAAAACAACCCACAGCACAGGTCATCAAGGTTGTATTTTATCCTGTGAATCAATCGTGGCATTGAGAAGATAATGGTGACCGTGAGAATTACCAAATCCAATGCCAACTTGCCAAGTGTTGAAAATGCAATATCAAATTCCAAATTCTATTTCATTTCTCATGGGCAGGCTTACCATTACTTTTTCTGATCTGTCTTGACAGCTTTGAATAAGAATGCAACATAAGTTTAACACATTAAAGTTGCTCACATTTATCCCAACTAATTACACTATGAAGCAACAGATTAAAAACAAAAAACAAAAAAACAAACAAAAAAAAAAAAAAAACCTCCTGAAGTTGATGTACTTCCATTATCTCACATAAACAGCAGAACCTTGTACAGTTGCCATTTTTGTTTTTTTCTTTTTTTTTGAGGAAGAAGATGAAGTGGAGCAAATCACAGACTTAATAACCTCCTCCTTAGCATCCCTGCACCCCCTTCGTCTTATATTAAAATAGTAAACTTTTCCCTAAACAATGGAGCCTGTTATAGCTACAGAACTCATCATGCTCTTTCTAATTTACCGCCTCTAGGTGTCCCAATACTTTTTTCACAATGCCAGATAAATTTCACAGTATATGTGACAACGGCGGTATCATGATACTTGTGTAGGGTTAGTAGCTGTAGTTACTCATGACATTGGCTAGTATGATATGCTATCACAGTACTAGTGTTATCTAGCTGTTTCACGAGCTGAGCGGTATCAAGATAGTAGCTGTATTGTGATCCTCGAATAGATGCATCCTTATACTACCCGTATCAAGGAGCAGTTGTATTGTGATACTAGCTTTATCATGATGTTACCTGCATTGTGATATTAACTGTGTTTCGTGCTCCCTTTTCTGGACATCTTCATCTTGCTTTGGTTTGAAGTGCACAAATTGAAGTTGCGTATGCACAGCATCACCATCATGCCAGGCACTCGGGGAGATTAACAACAGCGCTGGTGTCCCGCTCGCCTGACAGCGCCCAGATCCAACCGTGATAATTGTAAATTGCCTCTTTTCATAGATCTTTAAGTCCACACAGGGTTGTGGAGAGCGATCACAGCGGCGCAGGCGTGTGGCCGCACCAAACTGTGAATTACTCTATCAATCAGCATCAACGCAACGCACCCTTCAAAATAAAATAAAAATTGCTTTCTAAGGGGGATTAATTTTTAAGTCGTAATTTGCTTTACAGATATCAAAATATATGGCGCTTCTATATTTACACATGTTGAAAAGCTAGACGCTTTTTCAGCCATTGGACAAGTTGGCAAGATACACTTTCTCGCAATGTGGAGTCAAAGTAATACCCTGGAATTATGGATGGATGGATGGATCTCCAAAATGCCTGAACAATCTTATTTTGGCTGATCTACTGTTACACTAAGAAGTTACATGGAATATGGAGGGGAAATAGCAAACGTAGAAATGTGCACTTCTAACAAAATTTTTAAAAAGACCAATGTAATATGATCAAAACATAATACCAAGGAAGGATTAAGTACTTGATAAGTACTTTTGTTAACTGAAAGGGTTTTTTTTCTTCTGCAAGATGGTGACAGGATTCATTTGGAAACAAATTGTTGTTACGCAAGTTCACTGACATGTGACATCTGGGAGCATCAGCTGCTTACGTGTAAAAAAAAAAAAAAAAAAAAGTGTCCTTGATTACAAAGGAGCACAGCTGGAGTTGGATACTGGAATATGTGCCATGGCAGCAGGAAAGTGAGATTGAAGCCATGTAAACAGAACTATATGTAAACAGTGTACACAGTGGAGTTGCGTCACCAGCCCAGCATAAATAGACGCAAGGTAACAATGATGACAATGTGGGATGGATCATGTCAAATATTTACATTTCTTCTTGCTGTAACCAAAACACATTTCAAAGCTGGAGCAGCAAGCACTCAATGACACTAAAGGCAGAAAGGTCAATGTGAAGCCATGCGACCTCACCTGTTGGTGGTAATTTGCCCCTTTTTTTCCTCTTCGAGATTACGTTTCCCCAAAAGTGTTGAGAGAGAACCAAGAAGAGGAATGAGGAATCTGCAATGAACATTGCACATGATGCCAAATCGCACACAGAGCTGTAAAGAGATGTCGCCGGTTACATTGGCTAAATTCACACATATTCACCCGCATTACTAAAAGAGAAACAAGCAACAAAGTAAAGCAAAGACAAGAAGCTGCATTGCGGAAGAATTACACCAAAAGGAAGATGAAGACATTGCATGCTGGCGATGTTGAATGCAAAACATGTTGTGTGATCATCTTAATGGTGAAGCGAACCTGATGTCTGATGTGATCATCAGGATAGATCAAAGTCAGTACTGGTAATCAAAAAGTATCATGAGAGAGAGAAACAGACAGACAGAGAGAGAGAAAGAGAGAGAGAGAAAGAGACAGAGAGAGAGAGAGAAAGAGAGAGAGAGAGAGAGAGAGAGAGAGAGAGAGAGAGAGAGAGAGAGAGAGAGAGAGAGAGAGAGAGAGAGAGAGAGAGGCACTTCATAAATAACAGGGCAGAAGCTGGCCGTGCCAAGGTGTCAGCCATCTATTGATCGACTCGCTCGAGTACCCACTGAAATTCTCTCAACTGAAAAGAGGGGGGGGGGCTCACAAAAGGCCACGTCCCAATGGTGTAATGCAGAAAAACTCCACAATTGCTTCTACTTTGAGACATATTTTTGGTCAAATTTTAGTCAAATGTTTGAGGCACTTGAATAATAACTTTTTCAAGCAAACAAGAACGGAATAGAAAAGTAATAGGTCATCGAAAATAGTGACAAAAATATGATATCAGTTAAATCAATCCTGCACACACAAGAAATGGCCAAAGTGGAAGAAAATGTTTTCAAAAAATGGAAATATTGTAGTACAGTTATTCTCAAAGTATGGCATGCATATGCTAGTGCTGGTAGCCCCCTCTAGTTGTATGTGAAAGACCACTGAATTAAATATTCAAACTGAGCCACGATGTTGCCATGTCTTAAACTTTTAGGCACAAAATATTTGCATATCTTTTAGAACTATTCGTAACTTTTATTTTTGAACTGTTACCGGGTATGTGCAGTACATTTAATTTCGATAGTTTAAGTACCGTTAATTATGTGCGTACATGTATATCTAAGTGCGGTGTCAATCTTCAAACTCTTCGGAGCAAAACCTCTGCCATATTTTTGCTCAAAACTTAGGCGATGCAACTATATTTTAATGTATATGTGTGGCTTGGAGAACAAATAAAATAGATATTTTTGGGGATGATACTTGGTCTAAAACAAACATTGAAGATTCACTGATCTAGTATAATGAATGCATTTGGTTTTCTTAGAAAACTTAAATGAATGTCAGCGAGATTTCCTTTTTGTTGTTATGCAGACTTGTTCTAGTGAGTCCCTTCGTGCGCTCGGTGTTTATACCATCTTCCAAACGTATTTTCAACTCTAAATTAAGCCCACGAGGGGGGTGGACGGAGGTCTGGGGGAGGAGGTTGGCACATTTGTGACACACATGACCTCCCCTTGCCGGCGTGGAGGATTATAGCGAACAAAAGTTGGTCCAATCGCCGCACCAGGGTTTAAGAGTATTGCGGTGACAGATTAGAACATCTTTCACCCTCGGGAGGAGATAAGAGAGCATCGTCCATGTTCAGAAAGCTTGGAGCCCTCCACCCCCTAAACTTCCAGATGTGTAATACTCATGTGGGTTATTTATCAAAGGTTGGAGGAATCCTTGTGTTCTGGCCCAAACGCTCTGCTCAGCTGTTTGCCTGCTTTGACTCCTTATTATCCCTCATAATTACAAATACGTCAAACGTGTCACGCCACCACGCCTGCTAACATCGCCGTGTTGCCGGCCGTGTAGCTGGCCCGCCCCTCAATTAGCTCTCAGTGCTCCAGGTTAATAGAACTTTTGATTGGACCAGCATTGCTTTCCTGTTTTCATGCGCGCGGGTGAAGACCTCATTTTTATTTGCTGCGTCAAGGAAAGCGTCGCCTGTCCGCGGCCACTGCCGCTGCAGCTCAATGCCACATAGGCATGTGCTTTATTTGGTACTGAAGATGGAGAGGTTTGAGTCTATGGTGGACCAAACTCCACACAGGAAGGCCGAAGTCCATATTCAAACCTTGGACATCTATATTGTGTGGGGGAATACGCTTGTAAAAATATTTCCTTAGCATAATTGGACTGTATTCTTGGAATATCCACACCACAAGTTTAAAAGTGAAACCACTGTGTCATTTGTTCAAAGTGCAATTTTTACATTGGCTTCATTCATCATTGTGCTTTCCCATTCAAACTTGTTCTCTTCACTTTGATTGAAAGCAAATCCAATCAAGGCAACATCCATCCATCCAGTTTTGCTTCAACAATTGTTCACTTCAAACCAAAGGTTTTCATGTCACGAGACCCTTTTGTTATTTTGTGCTCATTTTATATTCCCGATATTGACAACTTTGCAGGCTGTGTTTGTATTTTGGAACAAAACAGAACAAAAGCAAACAAGAAGCAGGGACAGAAAAAAAAAATAAAGGACAGAAATACAAGGACATAAAGGTAGGTCAGTAGGGAAGAACGGAATCAAGGTAAAAGGAAGTTACAAAAGAGCAACTGACGCAAAGCGAATGAACAGGGACAGCGTGGTGATCAAGTGGTTTGCACGGATGCCACAAGAAGCATGAAAGAAAGCAATGAAGGAAAAAGGTACAGTCTACGCTTTTGAAAAGAAATTATATTTTGACTTTTTGTTTAAGTACATTTTTAACCAAGACTAATGTCATGCTTTAGCTTGAGATCAACTCAAAATTAAACATTTAAAACTAATGATAAATGTAATCTGACATAAATTTGTACATTTAGCTGGAACAAAATAGAGTAATTTTTTTTATAGTTGGTGCAATGTTTTATTTTAATTTTTTTCAGTAGAAACTGCAAGTGCGACACAGAACACCCGCCGATTGGCCATCCTCCTCTTCCTCCTCTTCATCATTTTCCCTGCTCAGCTGCTTGGAAGCCTCAGTGAGTCGCACTACTTTGGCTGCCACGTTGGAGGCAAAGCGACAAGGGTGGTTGAAAAGAAACAAACCAAAAAAAAAAAAAGAGCTTCTGGTGGAATTATACTTGACCTCTTCATCATCCCTGCTCATCTTCTTTTCCTTAACTGGTCTTCAAACTTCAAACAAACCAAACAAGGGGTCATAAAGTTGACCCCATGTGCAAAAGCCTCGAGAGGAGGGCCTGGCAAGCACCAATGGAAATGCAGCCTGACAATCCTCTCCTCCCTGAAGCAGCCGGGTGCCAAAAATAAAAATAAATAAATAAATAAATAGATAGATATGCAATGCTCCTTATCTTGAGGGGTCTGCCTCCAAATCTTGAGGAATAGACTACAGGACTACATTCAACTGCCCTAAACTCTGGAAGAGGTCAGGCTGGACCCCTCACTCACACACATTTTCACATTTCATCTGTACGTGAATAGACAGAAAGGTGTTCACACATGAGCACGAAGCACAACGTCAGGTCACTTGTTCCATCCCCTGTAGTTAGCACGTCACAGTGCAGAGGTGCAGGGTTCGATTCCGGCTTTCCTGTGTGCAGTTTTCATGTTCTCCCCGTGCTTGCATGGGTTTTCTCTGGGTACTCTGGTTTCCTCCCACATTTCAAAAACATGCATGGTCGGTTAATGGGACACTTTAAATTGTACCTAGGTTAAAGTGTAAGCACGGATGGTTGTGTGCCCTGCGATTGGCGAGCAACCAGTTCAGAGTGTACCCCACCGACTGCTTGAAGACAGCTGGGATAGGCTCCAGCACCCCCGCGACCCTTGTGAGGAAGGGCGGATTAGAAAATGGATGGAGGGGTGGATGGATAAAATGGACAACTTGCAGGCTTTTTGGCTTGAAACTACAGTAATGTGCGCTGGTCCATGACTGACCGCCAGAGGGCGGAAAGGAGGTGGATTTCGGTCCTCGGTACACTCTCTCCAACGGGCTGAAATGAAAAAAAAAAAAAAGACAAATAGTTTTACATCCTTTTTTCCCGGGGGGGGGGGGGGGGGACTATCGGAGTGAATGCCATGTATGTGAAAGTCAAAACCCTGGGCGGGTTATTGTACAAAATGTTTTACTAACATTAATATCTGTATAGGAATAAGGACTATATCGGATCACTGTAGTGTGAAATGCGACTTTCAAGACTACGGCACGAATGCAATATAACATTTACCTTTTGAATATGCTATTTGTGTATAAACTAACAATTATCTAAATAATTGGTAGCCCCCGAACTTCTCCCCATATCCTTCTATACGAAGGAGGGCTAGCTCCTTAATTTGCTTTTAATTTGACGAGTATTTAGCCTGGGGTTGTTCCATGAACAAATGTCTGTGTGGAGCTGTCTTTATAAATTAAGTCATTTATCTGGATTATTATTTTCGAGCGAGTGACCACAACAAACAAAAAACTTTGAAATGGAATTGGCACGGGAAAGAGATGTGTCTTTTCAATAATAAAACTCTGTAAAGGAAGCGAAACTAAAACGATAGATAATGTGGGCCCTGTGGTGGGCTGATTTGGAGATGTATACTTTATAGTGTGGTGTGTTATATATTGTACTCAACAAGCACTTATTGTTTGCACTTAAATTGTATGCGGGATTTTTATATTTATATGTAATAACTTATATGTAATATTCCAGGTGCCAACTCGTCTCAGGGCCCTCTCAGGGAGAGAAATATGATTTGTCTTAGGATATGCTTTACAGACTATGCTCCCAAAGAGAAGTTCGATCATAGTGTCTCCCGGTGAAACGCGTCCCACTCGCATCAGGATCGAAGGAAAATGAATCTTTGCTCCCATCTAGCGGGTGATTTTAGAGCGCCTTTTTTAATTTTTTGAGGAGTTTCTGTAACATATTTTTTTCTTCAGGTTTCTCAATTTCAATTGAAATTACTGTTTCCTTTTCGACTTTTTTTTTCTTTTTCTATTTTTAATCACACTCCTGTTTTTACCTTCACCATAAATCACCTTCCTTTGATATTATTTTGGGTACTTTCTTTTTCCTTCTTCCACTCATAACCATGTTGAGCTTTACTACAGCCACCTTCTGTCTTTTGTTCTTCCCCCTACATATTTTAATTACACACTTTATTTGCCCTTGTTCTAACCATAGCCAATATCAACTCGTAATAAAAAATGCTTTTGTTCTCATTGAAATAAAGAAATAAATACAATGATCTCCTGTTTCTTGATGTGGGTTCTGAATGTGACCAAGAGATTTATTTTAAGTATGTATTTTAAAATGTTTTTATTGATTCATATCGATTTCACAATCTCTCAATATCTTCCTTTTTTAAATATATATGGGTAAAATAATATAGAGACAGGGGCCTCTTATAAATTTGTGTCACTGCTTACTCTACTCTCATGGTGAAGAGCCTTAATTTATAAACCTAACCAAACTTCCAGATTTTTGAAAAAAAAAATTGAAAGAAAACTTTTTTCTTCATATATTTTTTTGTGTGTTGCATGGCAACTTGCTAACTTGCGAACCCTAAACCTTGTTTAAAATCCTACTTTGAAAACCTATTCCTCTTCAGAAACCTTACTTTAAAACGCTAAGCCTCCTCTGGAATCCTACTTCAAAACCCTAACGCTAATTTGAACCCCTACTTTGAAATGCTAGCACTAATTTAAAACCCTCATTTGAAACCCTAACCCTACTTCTAAACCATACTTAGAAACCCTAATTCAAGTGTAAAAACCAACTTTGAAACTCAAACTCTCGTTCAAAACACAACTTTGAAACCCTAACTCTAGTTCAAAAGCTTCTTTTGAAACCTTAACCCTAGATAAAAACCCAAATTTGAAACCCAAATGCTGCTCTCAAACAATATATTGAAATAGTAACCCTAGTTTAAAACATTGTTTAAAACCCTCATCTTCATCTTAACTCCCACATGAAAAACCTAACACTAATTAAAAACCTTACTCTGAATCCCTAACCCTAGATTAAAACACTATATTGAAACAGTAACTCTAGTTTAGAATTCTATTTTGCACTCTGATCCTAATTCACAACCCTACATTGTTACCATCACCCTTTTACATCCTATTTTGAAACCTTCACTGTTGTTTAAACCCCTACTTTGAAACCTTAACCCTCGTGTAAAATCCTATTTTGACAACGTAACAGTAGCATAAAACCCTATTTTCAACCCTATCCCCAGTTTAAAACCCTACTTTGTAACCCTCGTCCTATTTTCCATTCGTCCATCCATCCATCCATTTTCAGATCTGCTTATCCTCACAAGGGTCGCAGGCCATGCTGGCGCCTATCTGAGCTGTCTTCGGGCAATAGGTGGGGACACCCTGAACCGGTTGCCAGTCAATCGCAGGGCACACATAGACGAACACCCATCCGCACCCACACTCACACCAAGGAACAATTTGGAGCAGCGATCTCAAACTCAATTTACCTGGGGGCCGCATCAGGTTTTCCCCAAAAAATAGCAAGCTAGCTAGCTAGCTAGCTAGCTAGCTAGCTAGCTAGATAGATAGATAGATAGATAGATAGATAGATAGATAGATAGATAGATATTCTTTAATCCTTTTGCTATACCCTACTCTTTTTCAGTGCTTTGGTTACGGTTTTCCACAAGAAAAGCTCTGACAAAACATTCCACTGTTCTCAAATATCTTTTTAAAAAATTTTCTACACAAAATAAGATGAAAAAAAAACAAATCGAAGAACGTAATTTCCGCTGGTACTAGATCTCCTCAGGGTCACGTCGAGCACGGACGGTACAGTTAGGTCAGAATCCATGGAAACACAAAGTGTTTGTGGTGGCCGTTGAATAGTAAATTACATAAATAAAAATATCAATAAAGTTTGAAAATTTCGGCTAGTGGCTAGCATGGAGCTAACGCTAACACGGACACATAAAACTTCGCTTGTGTGGATGTAATAGTGGTAGCTCCGTGTTCACGTCTTCGCACTCATTTTACCCGTACCTGTGCGTGTGTAATGTCAGGTTTGAGACCTGCGGACTTAGAGTGTTTCATTAACCTGTCATGCATATTTTTGGAATGTAGGAGGAAACCGGAGTACCAGGAGAAAACCCACGCAGGCACGGGAAGAACATGCAAACTCCACACAGGAAGGCCGCAGCCGGAATCGAACCTTGCACGTCTGCACTGTGAGGACGACTAGTCGACCATATGGATTCTATATTATAGAGTAATGTGAAATGATATTGCATGTCATGAAAATTCAGTACATTTTCGAACGTGCCATTGGGAGTGAATGTATAATTTCTCTATGTTTAAAATCATTTCCAAGGTAAATTGAGCTGCACATGTAGAATCTGTTTTGGACTTGTTGGTGCCTTAATCTCAGGCAGTTTTTTTAGGGTTTAATTATAAGTAAGAGACAGAATGAAGCTTATTCAGTGAATCTATTTTGTTGAATGTCTACTTCCGTTGTTACTAGTTATTGTTTTATTATTGTACATATGATATTTGCCTCATGTACGGCACGTTGTATACAGCGATGGTTGTTTTAAAGTGCTCTATAAATACAGTTGAGATGAGTTGAGAATGTTCCACTGAGAATGAATAGGGATTTTTGTGTGGAAGCTTTATTTGGGGAAATGTTGAATTTTAGGGAATCAGAAAAATTGGCATGCACAACGGATGCGCTGAATGTTTTCAATTTCAAATGGAACAATGTGAAACTGTTCAAAGTGTCACTGGGAAAAAATAGGGATTTTTGTGTGGAAGCTTTATTTGGGGAAATGTTCAATTTTAGGGAATCAGAATGATTGGCATGCACATTGGATGAGCTGAATGTTTTCAATTTCAAAAGTAACAATGTGAAACTGTTCAAAGTGTCACTGGGAATAAATAGGGATTTTTTTGTGACTATTGTCATGGTGAAAATATTGAATTTTTGGTCACTGGGAATTTGTGGCAAGTTGAAAATCACTCTTAATGTGAATTGAATGAGTTGAATGATTTCAATTCCAGATGATGTAAATTCGCGATGTTGAATGTTCCATTGGAATTAATAATCAACATTTGGCCTCATTGGGAATGAATGGGGGATTTTTAGGTGAAACGTTTTAAATCTTGGGAAAACCGGGAACATCTGGAATAAAATTCTAGTTCACAGGGTCTGAATTTTTTGAATATGTTGAAATTGGAATGATGTAAATTGGATGAATTATATGGAATGCATATAAAAAATGGAGGGGAATATAAAATGGGAATACCTGTAGCATTAAGTGTGAAGCCCTTCATAATTCGAAAAACAAAACCACGTGCCTCACAAAGCAGGTCATAAAAGACAACAACGATCCAAACTTGCAAAGTCTGAAAGAACTGATTCAGCTCTTTTACTTCAGTAAAAAATAAACAGTAAAATCTCTGAATTGTGCTTAGGGCTAAAACAATTTTTTTAAATCAAATACTATACAGTGCCCATTTTGATAACTCGGTACAATGATTTTTTTTCAGATTACACGGAGAATTGATGGTTTTTAGACTGGTACAAGTGCTCAACAAATCTTTCTCTTTAATCTGAATTTGAATGGGGAATATCTCGCTTTTCCGATTCTGTTGGCTTCATTTTAAATGCTACCTGGTCTCTCCATATTATTGCTGTTTCTGTTTTTTTCCGCCTGATAAGACCCCAAGATCAACCAGACCTCAGAGACTTTATTGCGTTGATATCTGCAAAGGTTAAATGATATTTAAGAAACAAGCCTCTCTTTACAATTAGTACATGGATTGTAGTATCACCTCGTAACCACCAGAGGGAAAGCTAGTACAGGAAAAGAAAACTAAAAAAAAAAAACACTAAATCCACACTGATGTCGTAAAATTGCAACAACATATTGCAAGAATCTATGTTGTACACCATTGCCATATTTCTCAACGATTATGTGTGAACTTTATCTGACCGACTATTTAAACGCAAAATCGCATTGTCTGCCGCAACTTGACACACTGTAGTAAATCAACGCCGACATGTCTGTCACAAATGTCACGCCTCCTGCCGCTCGTCATTGGTTGTATTAGTTGCGTTTGACTCCCACCGCTGACTACTGATTGGACAGAAGAGCCTCAAACCACAAAGCAACCGGAACAAGCTTGGTGGCGGGGGCGGGGGGGAAAGTTATGGAGAGAAGTATAATCGGATCATGTTCAATCCGTGTCTCCGCGAGTGTTTTGTTTAGCAAAAAAAAATTAAAATATGATGTGCGTATAGAGAAGTCGTGCAATCGCCCAGCTCTATAAATGAATACATAGAAGGGCGTCTGGGCGAGAAAGAGCGGAATTCTCCCTCGTTGGAGTGCTGGGACAGGTCTGTTTTTCCGTTTCCAAGGACTGTATTGCTGATGTCACCGCAGAGGAGGAGGGCACCAGACAAGGACAGGTGCGCGGCGTAAAGTTGCAAATCCAGTCTGTTTGGATCGAGCTGGGAAACAAACAGCTGATACGGAGATCACTACGTTGAACTTGTTTTGACTGCAATTCCATCAATTTGTCTGCAAATTTCTGGATTATTTGGAGATACAAACGTCGCATTTGAAACGAGGAAGACTACCAGGCACTCTTAAAGTCCCTTCTATATTGTTAGATTGGAGTTTAACCGCAAAAAAAGGAAGGCCCTGTTGTGGGGGGCGTGGGGTCGAGACACCCCAGCACCAAAACCGACACTTTCTGTCTCGATGCGACACTGACGCAGTCGGTTGGCCTCGCATCCAAGCGTGCGAAGAGGTGATGCGCGAGTGATCCACGGTGGCGACCGACCACATTCCACGTGGAACAGACTACTTATCATCGAAGTGGAATATGACACTTGATTCATACAATCTGCAATGATTCCCCTGTGCGTCACTGCATCTTAGCACCACCAGCCGCTCTCTCCTTTACGGAAGATCGTGTTCGGGCTGCAGAAAAAAAAGAGCAACCAACAATGTCCAAGACGCTCAAAAAGAAGAAGCACTGGTCTGCTAAAGTCCAGGAGTGCGCCGTGTCGTGGGGGGGATCCGGTGACTTGGTCACGATGGTGGAGGTACGAGGCGGCGCCGAGCAGGGGGAGTTCCCCTACCTCGGCCACATTGCGGCCGAGACGATGGTCTGTCACGCCGGAAGACTTCCAGGCAGCGGGGACGTGCTGCTGGAGGTCAACGGCACTCCGGTGAGCGGGCTCACCCACCGGGACACGTTGGCTGTCATCCGCCACTTCCGAGAGCCCATCCGGCTGAAGACAGTCAAACCAGGTGTGTGTGTGCGCGAACCCGACTCTTCTGCGTTTGTGAGTTTGGAATCTTAAGGGTTAGGGTCATTTCCATGTTTTCAGTGTCTGTTTTTGCTGCAGTAGACTCCTGCTAAACACGAACATGCCTGCCCGCGTGCGTATGAGCGAGGTCACATCTGGCTGCTACCGCAACATCCGCTTGCCGCCCTGAGCCTGAACTCATTTTGTAATCTTCTTTACATCCACGTACAACCATTGCTATTGAGACGATTGTCTCAATAGCAATGGTTGTGTCAAGCGGCATAGTTTATGCCTTGACTTCCGAGTTTGATTTCGCCCTGTACCACACTCGTCACTCATTTCTTCATTTAAATGAATTTGAATGACATTAATCCTGCAAAATACAAGGTGGTTCTTAAGTCTGAGTCACTTAATATTACTATATATATATATATATATATATATATATATATATATATACGTTTTCCATTTGAAGTTTTAGTCACCCAATGACTGACTGACTGATTAACTATCACTGTGTGTTGATGTACTTCTTGCTGCGTGTCATGTTCGCTCACTATGGCGGTTCTTTGGCAACTGCGTGGCTACCCTGTGCCCCACAACAGAGAAAAGACAATGAGCACTGGCAGCAAGACAACACCAGACACACACATTGATGAAATTACTCCGTACATAAATGATAAGGCCGTTGTATTTCCACAGATTGATTTTGTAAGATCAATGCTGTTTGAAAAATGTAGCAAGTTTTTTGGTTGCCACATTTGCAATAATGCAAAATGGCCATCGATGCTGTGTATCTCTGCTGATGCACTGCAGGAATGTGTAAACGGCTGATTTGTCTGCTCGGTGTTGTGCAACCGAGTACTAGCACCATGGCAAATCTAAATCTAAACTAACCCGTTAGGCTGACATTCCATCGGGCCTCAGGGCGTAACCATGGTCACATGTTCTTTTTTTCGTATTGACGTGCATGAGTACCTGTTGATAGTGGTTGTTTGAAGGCTCATTAGAGAGAATGGCAAGATTTCCTTGCAATGCAGGTGCAATCTTTGAGTGCAATTTTACAAAGCCTGCTACAATAGAGGTTGCCTCAATATGTTTGACATTGACACAAGACGCTATTTCAACACAGCCTGCAATTAAGCATGTTTGGGATTCTAACCACACATCAATCTTTTTGATTGTTGGAAAGGGTTTTAGGATGGTCGAGGCACTTAATTTGTGGAGAGTTTAAACTTCAAGCATTCAAACACTGTGCGGTCTTGACGCTGAAGTCGGAAGCATCTTTTGTCAAGTGGCTTAAATGCACAGTCATAGACTGTGTAATATTTCATAAGGGAGAACAGTGGAGTCATTTTGTATTCTTACTATGTGTTCACAGTGGATGGTTAATCAGTACTATTACTCTACTTTGACATGTTCATATGGGCTTCTCTGTTCCCCCGTGGGGCCCTACCGTGTGTTTATATCTCAGTCTCCTTTCTCATGATTAATTCAAGCCTAATCTATCATTTATGGCTGCCCGGTGCTAAGATGAGGTGGCTGATGGGAGGATCAAATGATAGCACTCTGGCATAGAAGGAAACATTGTAATGTTGGCAGCAAGGATAAATTGCACATCTTTTGCTCATGTACGGGAAAAGTGTAATATGACAAAAAAAAAAAAAAGGAATGTTATGTCAGTGTGTTGTGTTTTTCCTGGCTTCTGCTAAGGTTCTAGTCTTTATACTTGTAGTCTTGAATCGAATTGAATTCCTTATTTGGAACATGAGATGGAGTAAAAAAAATGTCACTTAGTCTATATCGGGGGTCGGGCAACACGCGGTTCTTGAGCCGCATGCGGCTCTTTAGCGCCCCCCCAGTGGCTCCCAGAGCTTTTTAAAAAATGTTTGAAAATGGAAAAAGATGGGAGGGAAATATATTCTTTTGTTTTAATATGGTTTCTGTCAGAGGACAAACATGACACAAACATTAACGTTTTCGGATGCTGTAAAAATGTGTCGAATACATATTAAATGTCAACATTTCGTCATAGCCTGCGACACACGTTTCTATTGGCAGGGCGGGGTGTCAGTCAGGGGGCTGTTTAAAAAAAAAAAAAAACAACAAAAACAAAAAAAAACCCAGCTGCCTTTCATGTACAATTCATCGAGGGTACTTGCTCAGAATGGGAATCTGGTAAACGGTACACATGAGCTACGATAGTGAGCACGCTGCGAAAGTGCGTCCCGTGCCTCGTTCATCTCAGCGGCCGTTATGGCTGTCGCTCATTACGGCATGCGTGTGTAAGTGTGTGCGTATGCGAGCGTGTGCGGTAACGGGTTGATCGCGGGAGGTTGGTTGTTCAAAAAGTAGATCTTCCATAAAAAAAGTTTTCCTCTACAGGATAAACTGCAGGGGGTAAAAAAACTTTTAATCATGAATGCTCATTGTGTATTTGTAGCCAACTTAGTCATGTTGATAGCAGGCTAATATAGCTCATATAGATACATACAGCATGTGTTGCTGTGTGTATTCATACTATAATTGTCATTAGTACAGTGAAACTCCTCTAGAACGAAACCTACATGGGCGAAAATACCCCCTAATGTGAAAAAATCTTCATGCATTAACACCATTCCCATTCTCCTGCCCCCCATACGACGAAAACCCATACGATATCATTTTCTCTGCTCCAGCCTCGCCAAGACATTCACTACAACGAAGTCGAATCCAACAGCGACCTCTACTGCTTCGTTCGGAAACGGCAACAGCAACCACCACACTGGTTTACATAGTGAACGATGTTTATTTCGGTCACAGCTGCGAGTTTCCTGAACGCAACATACTCATAGCTGCTCAGCCATTGGCTTACCGAGCATCATCCTGGCCTCTGATTGGCCAAGAGGGACCTCACTGTCTATGTGTGTCGATACTGTCGCTAGATCCGTGGAAGATAGAGTGGAATGCATCCGATTAGCTGCTCAGAGTAAATTCCTTGTGGCTCAACGGACAGTCAAACAAACCAACGTTTCCTGGAATGCTTTACTTGTTATCATGCTAAAAACCTTACGCTAACTGAGCGCTACTTAGAGAGAAGGCGAGTTCCATCGCGCTAACTATG